>NC_133578.1:57762316-58072290 GCF_964106895.1 Numenius arquata
TTCCTCTCCCCCCCCAGAGAGTAATAAGAGATGATAGATGGAATTCCTTCTTATTTTCCGTGGAAAAGACGTGTAAAAAACAATGCAACGCAAGATTGCATTGATCTTTGTACCGACCGGATTATACTGGGAAATCTTGTTCCCAGCCACTTTCAGAGCCTTCATGAAGGTGAGATTTCTTCACAACATGACACATGTGGAGCCCACCACAACAGAGCCATGTTAGGGAAGAATGTAGATTAAGGATGCTGCCATGCCCTGACAGAGTTCAGCAAACTCTGTGGGCTTTAACACTTACTCTTTTTGTGAGAGAATTAAAAATACGCCAGATTTCACTACCCACAGTGCAGATGGAGGGGGGTGAATTTTAAAAGAGCATCACTAGGATACCATGTCAGTGATTCATCCTTATTTTACTTGTTTTGTTTCTCTCCATCAGAAAGGGAGATCCCTTCCTCAATTTGCACACTGTAGTACTATTGACTAACAAGTCTAATTTCATTCTAATGATTGCTGCTGCTGTGAAATATGTCTAGTTTCTTTGCTAACAGACAGATAGTTTTGTTGTATCTACAAAATTTATGGAGGATATTACACCAGTAAATGTGAGCTCTAAGATTTTACATCAGCGGTCTCTGAAGACATTAAATAGAAGAACAAATTCAAGTGGTTTGTGTTGGCATGTGAAGTCTGAGATATGTATGTAACCTTACGCATATTTTTCTAGAATATAGAAAATGCTTTAAGATTTTAGATTAGGCATTAATTTAATGCCATTGCATTTTTTTCTGGGGGCAGGAAAAATCTATCTAACTTACACAAAATGTTCCACACATATTGATTTGTATTTACAATATTTTTTGTATTATTATTTTTATTTTGAAAAAAGCTATACATTTTAATTTGTATTTCATTAAATGTTACATAATATTGATTAAGGATTTAAATCTGAGACATTTGCAGAGCAGCTTAATGCTGGGTGTTGGGACTGACATCATGAAAACTGCACCTTGAGGGTATAACATTGTCAAAGTATTTCAGGATCTTTTTTTCTCTTTAAAATGTCAAATTTTAGAGATATGATGTCTTCAGAGGAATCAGAACATTTTATGTTGGCATGGGGTGAATTTTCTCCACTTCTTATTAAGACAAAATATATATTCCATACACTTTTGAATAAAATTCAAAAATTATAATAGTATTTATTTATAAAAAATATTAACCTTTTATCTGTTATATTAAATAAATTATCAGTATGATGACATCATAATTCAAAGGTAACATTAAATTATAACATAATTTGATACTTTATATAGATCAATAAATCAGTGCATCCTACACCTTGTGTGACCTTCTATTTTAAACTGCAAATGAAAACAGTTAATTTGCCGCTCCACAGTTGCAAAACTACCATTCTCACAGACAAAAATGCACCCAAATTATAATGCATCTTCTCAAAATTACTTTTTCTGCCCCAAAATTTAAGGACCTACATTTCTGTCTTGGGAACAGCAGAGGCAATCACAGTTCTGTACCTCCCTCAGTTCTTTACTGTGACTTTTAGAAAATGTGTATCAAGGCAGGATATTTTTTGCCCTTTCGGGTTAATTTGTTTTACCTACTTATTTCTCACTTGAAGTCTTAATTCTGTCTGTAGGGCAGATCCTGCCAACCCTCTTCCGTGGGCACACACGATCCAATAGGCTTTCATACAGGTTTGCACAGCAGAAGCAGAGTGCAGTGATTTCCATATATCTGCTACATTTGAATCTCATGTACATAAGGAAGCTCTTCCCCAGACATTTCTGTCAGCAGCTCTTGAGGTGGGTAGAGAGCAGACGGAGGAAACCAGTGGCAGTGGATTGAAAATATGAAGATCCATGGGCTTTTTTGTTATGCCCAACATCTTTGCTGTAGCAGAAGGGAGCACATCCTATGTCGTGATCCCCTGCAGTGATCCATGTAATTTGCGACAAACTGAATATCAGGCACTTGATGATGTCCTAAATAGATGCATTCCTGATACTGCACATGGGAAAAAATAAGAAGCTATAGTACATGGACAAGCAACTGTGACTGGTGCAATTAGGAGTCTTGGCAGAAAATGGAGAGAAGGAAGGACTGCCTTGTGCAGTTCGATGCAGGATTCTGTAAGACGCTTCATGTGCCTCTCAAATTCTTTCCAGTGATGTACTCACTAATATGACTGACATCTGCTTGCATACTTAATTTTTTACTATTTTCTTCCTAGTATTTCTGAAGTACCATGTACAGTTTTGATACAGGTTTTGTCTGGGGAGAGAGTGTAAAATGTAAATAGTGCCCCATATTAATCCAGAAGACTTCAGCTCAGCCTGTGCTAGTGAAAGGATGTGGAAGGATGGTAGTCATCCTTTTCACCTGTGAGAGTTTGTTGTGTGTCTCAGATTGGCCTCCAGGAAAGGTTTAACCCTGGAAGTCCCGTGTGCCTGGGGAGTGGAGTTGGCTGCAGTCTTCCATGTAAAGCCTAGGTGATTTTCAGATGTCCTGGACTCAAGCTGTTGCAATCCCTGAATAAAAGGAGTGAGAAGTTTAACTTCAACCAGCAGTGCATGAGGAGCCCATATACAGTACAGAAGTTGAATTTGTCCCGGTTGCAGCAGGTCATATGGGTAGATGAGATCCACTGCAACGCCGGGAGCTGCCTGGGCCGCCGATGGGCTGGTGGCTCCGTGCCCAGGGACTGCGCCTTTCTGGGGGCCTGGCAGGAGATGACATGGTCTCAGCCACCAAGGGAGGCTGTTGTCCAACGGTGTAGGACAGGCTCTGCTGATCAACCAGAGACAGCTGAAAGCTCAGCATTAGCAAGTGCATTGAGCGCTTAGTAGAAGCAAATAAATTTATAGACATTTCACATGCATTATTGACATAAATTTTTCTTTCCTTCCCTTTTTATTTTTCTTTAAGAAAAGTATTTTTCATAGTAAAGTTTGTGATGTGAAAGTCTTGCCTATATCCAGCATGTCAGCATGCATCTGTGGAAGAGTTAAGCCATCACCGTGATTCATTGCAGCCTGGCATTTCTGACGCCTGAGCAAGCCTTGCTCGGACACGGAAATTTAAACTCAGTGAGACTTGTGACTGGAGAGAAAAGCAGGATCTGTCCTTTACAGATAAATTAGTTCAAAGTTAAACAAGGCAACTTTTATTTACGTTCTAGATATTAAGTGGGAGGCCAACAATTGTCAAAAATAATTCACATGCTTTAGTGCATATACATAAACCATTCAAATGTGTTAGTTAATGCTTTTTAAATTAAAAACATAAAGATCTGTGAACAAGATGAATTTTTAGCAATGAAAAAGAGACCCTCACAAAATCTTGTCAGCTTGAATCCAGGTTGATGATTCCTATTAGAAAGAATCATAATCAGATGTGCTAAAACGATGACAGCGCTGAATAAGTCAGCAAACATGAGAAGCAGTAGGAACAGGACCGTCATGGGATGCTATTAATGGTTCATTTCACTGAGTCTCAGTAGATAACGTGGCACTGTTTCCTGCTTGACTATTTTAAAACATTTGTGTTATGAGAGAACGAGTCAGAAACAGAGAAAAAGTCTTAACCTTGTAATTTGAAGAACATTTTCACCCTCCCCCAAATGCCTAGGAAATACAGAAATTAAAAACCCGGCCTTAATGTCAGTCTATACTAAAGGGAGTGTTGTTCTTTATACACCAACTTCTGTCATGGTTTTGCAATCATTTGAACACTAGATAAAATTAAAAATAAATGGAACAATAGTTATTTTACTTTAATACAACAGAAAGTTGGATTTTTTTGCCATAGAAGGCAAGGCTTGCGTCAAAACAAACTGTAGGCTTAGAGTTTGCAAGGAATTATGGAGTGTGGTATGTGTCTGGGTTTGTATACTTTATTTATCATCACTGATGTCTTGTGAGGGCAGGTTTGTCATAACTCACTGCCTCACTTTTCATGAGTTACAGTCATGCTTTCGTTCACAAGCAATAAGAATAGTATAATTTCTCTCCTTTTGTTTTTCTTTATAGTTACACTCAAATACACACAGTGTAAATCTGTGCCTCTTACTCCAGTAAAAATCCCTGCAAAGTAAAAATGCAGTTCATGTAAATGCTTGTGCACATTAGAAAAATATAAATACAAAGAACAGGCTTGTCCCAATATAGAGCAGCATTTAATGCCAGCATTGCCTATTAAAATCAGTGCATTAGGCTTATGGTAGATGCGTGTATGTTAGTTTAGCATAATACTGCTAAAATTGCCAATCTAAAGCCCAGTTGCTGTAGCCATTAAAAAAGCAAATGCTCTTTCCCCTTCGTTTATAGCAGTATTTGGTCAGTGTGCAATGTGATTAGGGTGATATTCCATCACGCTGGACTTTCATTAATCAACAGATAACCCTCTCAGTTGAGTAAATTCAGTTTCTCTCACATCTTAGGGCTAAGAAGACAAAGTATGAACCCTACTAGTTGGGGAAGTCTAGTCAGCAAAGCAGGGAACATAGAAAAAAGGTTATTCTTGTTTCCCTGCCCTCTGGACCATGTCTCTGCCCTTGTGCAATCCCTGTGGTACAGAGCAGTGTCCGAGAGGAAGACGGAATCCTGCCTGCCCTAGTTTGCTGTGGTGGTTTCATCTGGGTGAGTCAAGGGACACAATGCTGTGATACACATATACAGAATTATATACAGAGATAGTGGAAGAGGATCACGGTTCTCCATGAGCAGTAAGATAGCCAGAGCTCTCTGAATCGACCTTCACCCTGGGCAGCCTCAAGCCCAGGTGCTCGTACCATGCTCATAATCCCACACCACAGCTCTTTTATCTCTCTTCTCCGTTAGGCCTCTTTTAAAGACTTTCTTAAGCGAAGGAGACCATGGTGAAAAGTCATCGTTCTTGCCAATGGGCACTGGGTATGACATCTGATGGCTGCCAAAAAAAGAGACTTCTTTTTCCAAAGTGGAGCAGGTGGCGGTAGCTGACTGGAACACCATGCTGGCACTCGTTATATCATAGCACTGACAGCAGAGCTGGAAGCTAACAGGTTCACAGTTGCCTAATGTCATCATGCTGAAGACATTTTTAGAAAAGTTATGCAATTGATTAGCTGGCTACCTACACCTTTTTTTTCAAGCTGAGTTGATATTTTTATGCTACCACAGCTAATAGCAATAAAATAGATTTACAGACAAAGTGCTCCAAATGAAGTTTTTAGCAGGTTTTGGCAGCATGTCTTCCAAGGGCTCTCACACCATCCCACAAGAGCTCCTTGGAAGTTACATGAAATGCATAGGAAAGTGACCACACTAAGGCGATTCCTAAATCCAAGAGTGATAACTGATGGTTTCTTCTAAGGAAAGGTATTTTCTTTGTGCTCTTGTTGCTGTGTCTCTCAGACTGCTCCACCTCACCTCTGCAGAAGGACGCAATGCCATCTGAAGAGACAGTGAGGAAGGCCATTGTGTGATTTCTCTTGAATGGCAACTGCACCATGCTCTGCAGCCCAGATTCCCCCTAATTTTAGACGTGTATCCAAGGCACATAAATTGAGATCAGTGTCAGCCTGGCTGTTGATAATCCCAGTGCAGAGACAGGCATTTGAGAGAGTGATTCAGTCTACCTCAGATCTGAGTAAGAAGAGGAAACCCGGGACAACCACCTCCCTTGTTTCAGTGCTGTAGTTACATATCTCAGTGTTTAAAGGATTAAGCCAGGACTATGTTGTCTCTCAAAACGGATCTGACAGATGCAGTGAAGTGATTTACTTCAGCTTAAATTGTGGTTTAGTTGCGAATTAGCTGGCAAATACTTAAAAAAGACGAATTCTGGTAACATCAATACGTGGTTGGATACAAGTGGAAGAAATGACAATTGCTTTCCCTCCAGCAATGATGACAGAAGATACATGATGCAGTTATCAATCTCGGAATCTTTATTAAAGCTTAATGGTAGCTGTTGTCGTGAGGGAGGTTTTTATTTTGCTTTATTATGTGAAATGATTGCAACATTTTCTTCTGGATGAGGACTTTGCTAGAGTTACTTCTGTTTCTAAACCTGAAAAAATAGAGCAGAGCAGTATGTTCTATGTGGAGCTGCAGCGTCAGGCTACGGAGATGTCATCTGATCAAGCAGAACTCGCCATTAACAGCAAAGCTTAGAGGAATCCAGTCTAAAAAGACATTGAGCATGATTTGTACAGCTTATACTTTTTAAAAAATTGCAAATACTGCTTAGTTTTTCAGTGGAAGAAAAGCAAAAGTTTGCATTTCAGCAATATAAATTCTACTTAAAAATGTTATTTTCTGGTGGGTTTTTTTTTTTAGCTGAAAAAGTGGATGTAAGCTGCACCTTTGAACGTTTCATTTTTCCCATGCTTTTCCTTCCCTTCCTGCCTTTCCCCTTTTCCTTTATCTATTGTAAGTAGTATCATACTTCAAGAATGGAGAAAGAATGAAGGAAATGTATATAAAATCCAAAGTTCTGGGGGAATAGGGAGTTGAAAATCAATAGCCAAATGAGAATGAAAACAATTACTTTCTGGTGCCAATGTGTTCATTTTCCTAGCAGGACTTTTGACCCTGAAATGTTCTACCTGCAGTAGCTCCCCATATTTGTTAATTATCAACCCACACTTCAAAGCTGATCGGTTTTCAAGGGCTTTTGTGGAGGTTAGCTCAGGAAAATGAGTATTCAGTACTGTAGGAATATGTTTAATTTGAGGAGGTTTCATTTTGGTAGGGCTTGGGTTTGCATGAATGCACTGTACCTCTCAGATGTCCTTAAAGCGTCTTGGGGATAGGCCCTTCAAAGAAAGAAAATAAATGTATGCAATATAAAAGTCACAGGGATATTTCTGACACAGTGTCATATGATTTTGCATTGCAAGATAGCATCTCTTGGAAAATGATAGCTAAATGGAATGTTTTAAAAATATATATGGTGTAGTAGTTGCTGTACTGACTGATAAGGACATGCAGAAAGCTTTCTATTTTGTTTCACTTTGTTATATCTTTTAATAATTTAGCCTAGATATTATTTTTGTGCTGGTAGTGTCATTTCCGATCTCACTTGTCCTCTGCCCCCCAAAATACCTTTGAAACTTAGAAGTAAAACAAAGTACCCAATTCTGCCCTCCCTATTTACACAAGATTAAAGCTGAATTTTGCCCAAGGAGGGCTGCATGGTCAGTCCAGTGATCTGGAAAATAGAAAAAAACAGTAATACAACTAAGACTCTTAAAAATAATTGTTAAAATTTTTAATAAGTTATTAATTTCAAAGAAATTTAGGGCTATAAGTAATTCTGGATGTAGCCTAACACACATGGGTTTTGTTACTAGTAGAAACTTTCTGTTATCATTGTCTGGTTTTAAGAATGAAGAAAACACTTCTTTCATGTGCTTCATTACTCCCCCATTGCTGACTTCACTGAACCAAAATTTTGATATTACATTTCCAAATTATATATTTGTTTTATAAATTGATTAATGAGCAACTTTAGAAATCAGTTAACCTAACGGTTAAGTGCAGAACACCATTTCAGTCCAAAGTAACTTAACCCTTCTTTAAAAAGACCTAAGCGTAAAGAATAAAGACAGTATTTTTCCTTTTCCTTTTTTTTTAAAGAAGCCACATGAAATGTTCTCCGAGTTAAGTTTTACCATTCATAATGAATGCAGTCTCGCCATTCAAATGCGACCATAAGTACACAGAAGATAAGAATTTAATTAAATGTAGATTAAAACCAAACAGGAAAACACACTCGCTGATAATTTTATCCCATCCTCTGGCCATATTTTTTATACTTCCTTCTTGTTCTTCTTTGGGCTATAGCTTATCAACATGCCGATAGTACCATAACTCATTACATCTGATGGTGCTGCTGAAATGTGCAGGCTTGGTGCTTGAATTTCAGAGGCACTTAAAATGCAAAGCATGTAAATGTCTATGTTAAATATATTAGTGTGGTAATGTTAGTGAAAAGAAAGTGATTTCTTACAAATCCTTGTACCTCACATCATACATTATCATTGCCCAGTCACAAACTGGTTTAAAAAAAATCTGTTGATGCTTTCTCTTAAAATACATTTCTCTTAAAATATATTAATTTTGTTTTCATATGTCTTAACTGTCCATTTTAATTTTAATTTCAGTTACTGAAATAAATTACTGAACACATAGAGATTATATTTTTAGTGCTTAGTTAAATACCCATAAGGTAAACAGGTGACTGTGAGAGATCTGATTTACCCATATAGTGTCATGGTTCAAGACCAAATGACAGTGTGAAGGCTAAACAGACCTGGATACCAAAACACTTTTAATCACAGATACATGCAATTTTACAAATCATGCCATCTCCTTGTTCCATGGAGGGAGATGACCGGCTCCAGAAGCCAAGTGCTGCAGCTGTGCTCTGCATAGTCCTGGGGCTTGGCTGGGGGGCCCCCAGGGGCCTGGGGGATACCCCCAGTTATAGGATAGGTAGAGAATATCCCTTTCTTAATTGGCTCGTCTGGCTTTAACAGCAATTAACAGTTTGTTATGCTGAAATTACCCCTTTATTCTTATAGCTGCGATACTCCCTTATCCTATAGGGTTAACTAAAGTTCATCCGCTTCTGCTAACACTGTTGTCAATTGGGCCCAGCTGCTACACGAAGCTGCATTTTGGTGCATCAGTATTAATAATCAATTTAGAAAGATGATTTTTTTTTTTTAATGTACAACAAGAATAAAGCATTTATGTTTTAAAGGTCAGGCTCTGCTTGACCGGTACCCTCTAACACATCTGCAACAAGTTCTCTAGCTTACCAGCACTTCAAGATAAAAGAAAAACATGATCTATAAATTATTTACCCTGAATTTGTCCACTATTATTTATTTCCAATGTATTTTTCTCACTACATATACTATACTCTTCAGGGAAAGAAATGAAACAGTTCAGGTCTGTGAGGGTTTCACTGATGGTAGAACAGGCAATGGACCCAGCTCAGCAATATGGAGATCAAAGTAGTAGTTTGCTTAATTAAATATTATGCTAAGGTTTAGAATGTCAATGTATTCTTTAATATGCAATCTTGATTTATTAAGCACTATTAAAGCATAACTGAAATCATTTATATGCTCACGTTATCTTATATTTATAACCAAGGCCTATAAAAACTGGAACATCCTTTCGTTTTGCAGTAAGGAAAGAAGGATTTCTTTCTGCTGTTTTATCAGCAAATAAATTATTTAGCTTTATTTTGCTTTTAAGTGATTTAGAATTGTCTGAGAGTTGCAAATGTGAATATGAACTTTTGCTTCAGCTCTTGACCAAGAGGTATTTTCAAATGAAGAAGATGGATCTGCAACTTTTTATAATTAGATGGCCTTTGACCTGAGCTTTGTGGATCAATCAGAAGAGAAATTACTTCATGTAAAAAGTTTAATAATATTAGAAAGTAATTACTGAGGCAATCAGAGCAAACTCTGCACCTCATCAAGAACCATACCTGACCTGTCATCGCTCAAATTTAGGACAGGATTTGAAAGCAAGTTTTCCAGTGCCAGACAGACCAGACAGCGCAGGAAGTGTATGACACCTATGAGTTAGCATTCCCCACCATGTCCCTAAGCGTATTTCCATGGTAGAAACTAGCTTGCATTAGTTTCTTCCACTTGACACCAAGACGAGGTGAGATCTATGAGAACTTGCATGTAAGCATTTTTTTGAAATTATTAACCTTAATAATAGTTTGTGTCTGGCAAAGCTGAATTTGAGCCTGAATGTCAGCACATGGCAAAACTCTGAGTCTCTTCAATGTTGAAGCTGTTTGATATATTTCAAATGATACACCACCGTACTAAATTTTTGGACATACTGATAGAAATAGTCTTAAAATTGAGAACTATGTTTAAATAGAGTTAGAAATAAAAGTATATTTCTTTTACAACATCCACTGCTGCCTTGTTACACGGAAAAGTCATCCCAAAGGTCTGTAAAACAATGAAGCTTCAAGAGAGTGTATTTCTGGTCACTTCAGTGACATTTTGGGATTAGTTTAAAAGGCAACATGTTTCATAGATACTGCAGGACTTTTCAAAGGAAAAGATACCACAGCTGTTGAGAAAACCTGAAATGGCGAAAGCTGAATTTTTAAAAGCATTGCTTTGAAAGAACTGGGAGTAGTATTTAACATGTTAATAATTCAAAATGTTTAAATAAGGATTCTGCTAGCGTGGAGATCGTAGGCTAGTTACACAAAGGACTGGTGCATCAAGTATAGTTTATATTTGGAGAAATGAGATGGAGGAGAGAGAGCCTGTACTAATGCTTCGGTGTCTGAGAGCTTTTTGGAGCGCATTGTTGCCGCTTTCCAGGAACAGCTGAGTGCTGCTCCGCAAGAGTGATGGCTTCTTCCCACATCTGCAGGTGTAAGGGCTGATATGCAGAAGAATTTATTCTTTTGTATGCTTCCTGGGGAAAGGTAGAAAAGGCTGCAGAAAAGCTGTAAAATTTATTTTTCATTCATTGTCTCTAGTCCCTAAGTGCAGGAGGCGGCGGCTTTTGCCTTTCTGCTAGCGCAGACCGAGGAGTAACTCAGCACAACCGGGAGTGTAGCAGCGCCCGCTCCTGCGGATGCGCCCTGTGGATGTGCCCAACTTCTGATCCTTCCCCAGCCCTGGGCTTCCAGAAGTGTTTAGGTACCACGGCGTATGACAGTGGTAATGTTTTCAGACAGGAAGCCAGCGAAAGGGCTTGGGTGGTTTTTTTTTTTTTGAAAGGAGCACACTGGATTTTATTTTTCCTCTGACAAGTTCATTGCTTTCGAGCTTATCCAATTTCGGTGGAAAGCTGAAACCTGTCCCTGTGGATTTCACCATCTGGTAAAGGCTCCACGGTGGAGCAGAGCGTGCAGTACTCATACCCCTGTTCTCTCACCTGAGTCGGTGAGGCCAGTGAGACCCTCTCCCCTCACCCGGTCAGAGATACCAGTGAGACCCCCTCCCCCCAGCCGATCAGTGGGACCAGGTCCGGCTCCAGCAGACCCGGTTGCTGGTCCCTGGTGCCTCCTGGGAGCCAGCAGCCCTATTCTCAGGTTTGCAGAGGGGAAGGAAGCGTGGCCCGTGTCCAGCCAAGAGGCTGTGTAGGTGCCATCACCCCTCCACCGGGAGACAGGCGAGGATGGAGAAATGCAGTGGGACCGAGCAGCTCTTAGAGAGATGGGCAGGGTGGTCACGAGACCTCTCTTGCAGATACAGTAACACCGCACCAGTGTCAGAGCTTAATAATTTTGGTGGCATTTGATCCCGTTTCCCTTTAGAATCAAACCTGATATCAATGCATCAAGAAAGCCTTCAGCTTCTGGTCCCTCATAAAGACTAGCTGTCTCCTGAAACTCGTAATTGTGCATCTATACTTCTGCTGTGAAATGGTCTATGTTCTACCTCCTTTTTTTTTCTGTATAGTTCATGTGGATGTTGTGCGTGTACACAAATCTATTTCTGGCAAGAAGGTACTTACGGTTTTGCGTGGTCTTTTATTTTTCACTAGTAATTTATTAATACATATTTGTTTGCAAGTTAGACTATCACCCTCTAAATATCCCGTATTCTGGTATGCAGAAGCACACCCTGTACTGTATAAACAAAAAATTCATATTGCACCAATACTTGTATTCTTTCTAGATAGAAACTGACTGGCAATTTTGCCATTTATTCTGTGAAATAAAGTGTGCAAAGCTTTGCATACAAATGTGCAATGTCCCATTGGCATTAAATTCAAGAAAAGCCCTTTTCACAGAGAATTGATCCCCCGGTATATATACACCAGTAGTTACCTTTCTTGATTTCTGCCTCCTTTAAAACATCAACATTACCTTTTGCCAAAAGTTGCTCACATCCTCATCAAGCACTTTAATGATTGAATCATCGGTTCAGTGTGAGTAGTTTTAAGTGAACTACAGGGTAGAGATTTCATTAGATTAAGTAGCTTTCTGCAAAATATTTGTGAAAATAAGCCAGGAGAAGTAAAGAGTTGTGAAAGCCGAAAGGAGAAAATGACCCCTGCTAATAACATAAGATTGCAGCCAGTAATCTCTTCTGTTATTTTGGCTGGATGATGAGTTCCTTAATAATTCCCTCCCTTCTCAATTCCTTTTTCTGCATTTTTTGTTTTACCAACGCTTCGGTTTCAGACTCACAGTAAGCACAGCTCCGAGTACAAACGGGTTTGTGTACATCACCTTATGGCAATATCTCCATCAGGCATTACAGGAAACACCCTCACCTCACCAGCAATGGTAATATGTTAACTGACTGTATTTCCAAATTCAGTGCCCAGCCTCAAAGTCAGATTGCGGCTAATGCATGTGGCAATGTTAACAATAACATATTCTTCCCAGAAAAACTAAAATGACAGGTGTAGCTATTGATGCTTCAAGCACATACTCTGACCTAAAGACTCGCAATCTGCTGCTCAATCCAGCACATACTGTGGGAACAGAGCTCTGCTGGAATCGGGCTGGAGACAGACTGACAAATTCTACCTACCAACTTTCACTTCGTCCCCCCAAAATGTGGGTTTCGTTTGCTTCGTCAGCTGATTGGTGCTGGAAATGAGCATCTCCCTATGCCTTACCGGAGATGATTTTCTTCCTGGTGTACAACACGACGGGCTGTAGGGAATATGTACGTAATGCGGTCTCTTTTCATATGTTACAATATTTGAGCATACACCCACAGTTAAAAGGCTGCTTCTTGTGAAATGTGTATCCTTTGGTTAATTCTTGCAGCCAGAGTCTTGCTGCATTATAATTGCAAGTGGTATTGCCCTTCTGATTATTTCTCCTGACTTCCCTATTTCTGCAAAAGAAGCAATTACAAAGAACCAAGGCGATAATACAGCAAACATAACTTTAATTCTGCTTTCGGTGATTTATCAGTTATTATATTTTGAATTTCTCTGCAGATCATTGATTCCAGTTTGATTTTGTTCATACATCAATTTTGTCTAATTCTAGGTAAATATAAGTCACATTTTTTACATTATACCCCTCAGAGGGCTTTATTTTTTCATTTCAGTAACCATTATTTGAATCATAAAAAAACACATTACAGTATTCATAATGCACTGCTTATGTGACAGTTTTTGAACTTTAATATTCTTTTCTGTAGTGTGCTGGCTTAGCAGCCTATAAAAGAGACATATTGTTTATAATGTTTCTTCGCCACAACAAATGATGCACTTCTAGGGTTTATGAAATGGCAGTAGTTTTCTAAATTTGTGATTCTTCTGTGTTCAGCAGTCAAGAACAGTTGTACATCTGCTCAGCACAGACTTTAGGAGACTATGAACTTTAATTGAGGAAAAATAATGAGGGTTCAGGGACCACTGATACAGAGTCGGTTGGTAAGGCAGGTGCCCTGCTGCCAGATCAATGGATTATTTACTCCTTTGTCATAAACAAGAAACAGTTGGGTCTGTGTAGAGATTACATTCATATTCCAAAGCCAGGCTGCCTTTTTCTGTTCCCTTGTAAACATGCAGTATATTGAATACTTTTAAAACTTGCTCTGAAAAAACATAATAACTTTGCTACTTCACTTAATGATATAATGTTTACCTTAATAGTACAATTTAAAGGAACAATTTTAAATGCAGTGATATTCATTTTGCCAAAATCCTAGTGGGCATATTAATTAATAATCTGTACTTTGTGTGCATGGAAAGGATTCTGTGGGGGTTGGAGGGTGTTTACATGTGTATACAAAGGCGTATTTGTAATGCATAAAGCTAGATAAAAATATAGTATGAGAAAGACAATTATATGAAGATATTTAGAAGGGAAGGAAAAAGATGAGAAATACAGATGAGCACATTTAAGCCAATCTTTTACAGTCTGACTGCCACAATGATAATGTTGTTTCAGAACAGAGTTTATAAAAATTTTACACACAACTGAAGTGGAATTTCCTGATGCTTTACTCAGAAAAAATACAGATTGCTTTTCCGTGTGAGTCATGCAAGTAATCAGGAGTTTCAGTAGGCATCCCTAATCCTGGGTGTGCTAGTGGCTATCTTTTACACACCTGTGTGACCCAACAGGGCAAGGGCAGCCAAAAAGGGCATGTTCTGATCTAATAGGTATTCATTAGAAGAGCAAACAAAGACCACTGTGCAAGACTGCATGGAATAAGCCTTAATTTCCATTTTAACAAGTTACTTAGTCTTACATTACTCCATGCCATTCAAGAAAATATGGATGCTTAAATCACTCATGTCAGAGGTCACGGGATTAAGTTCCTGGTAATGGGCTGAGGGCCAAGGAGATCCGACTTCTGAAAGTAGGGTGTTAATCATCTGATTGCCTACATTTCTCCCCAAATTGCTAACTAAAAGTTGTTTTCAAGCAACTACTTTTTTTTTTTTTTTTTTAATCTAATGTCATATGTGGAAATATTTTTCCCAAGGATGATTCTTTTTCACACTCCACCTCCATATTTTTAATCAATAATTCTGAGCTAATCGTTTGGGGAATCTCGGGTTTTGATGCCCAATGAGAATTACATTGTAAAGTATCTACGACAAAAAACAGCTTCTAAAATACAGATTTTTTTTTTTCAAAACATTATTAATTAAGTTACTAAAGTTATCCAGACTACATCCACATTTAATAAATACAGGAAAGTAAATTTTTATCTTGTCAAAAATACAGAATGCTCCAGCTGTAAACCTTTATTTTATTTAAGATATTTTCCACCCCACCTTTCTGCTGTTCTGAATAACACAGGATAGATCATGCTTTTAGTTGTTGGGCATGTATTTTACTCCTGCATGTTCCACTCACTTTTTTCCTCGTGTTTTACAGAAGCAATTTCCATTTCTTTGCATATTACCATTTCTGCACCCATTTCTGATGTTTGCTTCATAGCTGTGCTGATGGGGTGACCACAGTCATGAAGAGCACTGCTTTGGAGTGAGTGTGCCGACACGTGAATTCTGTGAGGGGTGGGAAACACACTGATTAGCAATGAAAAGTACCCGCGTTTGGCACTATTGCTACAAGGTACTAGTTATGGGAGTAGCATCATTATAGCCTTCATTTTGCACATACACAGAGCCAATACACTACTCCAAGTTTCTATGCTCAGATGTACTCAAACTTTTCAGTCACCCCAGACTTTTTCCAGGGGACTTGAAAATAGAATTTGGTCTGCGATATTATCTCCCCAGTGATGACCTAATCCACAAATGAAGTAACAAGTAATTGCATTTATGGAATTTTCATATTGTAGTAATTCCACAATAAAAGCCAATGACTGTAAAATATATATATTAAAATGGATAGAATATTTGTAATTTATTGATAATCAGTTAATTTGTTTATTTCCTAGTCTACCTTGGAATTTTGGAATTAAAAGGCACTGAATTTTAAAAGAAGAAAAATTACATTATGTAATTCCTGTTCATATAATAATTATAAATCTTGAGAGCAGCTAGCCTATGTTTCTTGTAGAACTTGTTAACCAATGGTCAGATAATATTTTAATATACTATTATGGCCACCAGTAACTACAGTGATCATAGCAAATTAGTATAGGTAATACATATTACTCATATATTTAATTTGCTAATTTTCATTTGTTATGCATAATTGTAATCCAAAGAGATAGGTACTGCTTTAGTGTTGAAGGATGTACTCAAAAAATAAAGAGCTTGTCTGGTGTGTCACGATCTGAAGCTACATGCAAAAAAATCCAAGATTTGTTAATCTTTAAAGCTGTGCACAGAAGGTTGATATTTTATCTGCTTTCCTGCATCCTCAGGAAAAAACCCTATGTGTTTCTAAAGTGTGTTGGTTTTAGTTTGACCACCACGAGCTTCATCTGCACTTGTAAAAGCTGATGTAATAGCTGTTTGTATTTCATACAACCATCTCCTGAGTGAGCCATAGGGGTTAATCTGGAGATTAGTAGCTCAAATCCCAGCATTTTCTGTAGCATAGTTTTCAATTTTAAATTGTATGCTGTTATTGGCAGCCTCCTATCGTTTATTAATTTTGATATTTAGAAGGACTACAACAGTATCTGAATGACAGCAAAGGTGTGTACAATGAAATTCTGTGTTTCTTGCTGGGTTTTTATATATATATAAGCATGTATATTCACAAAAGCTTACTGTAAACATGGTTAGCATTTGTGATCCTTTATAGTTTTCCTTTATGTTCATAATCTCACAAGGTCATCTACATCTTGGACCTTGTAGCATATTGAGCATCTGACTAACTAAATAAGTGTTACTCATGAATTTAGATAATTTATTGTGAAATGGTATTTTCACCTGGAAGTTTGGGGGAAAATTAAAGCTAACAACATGTGCAATACCCCAAAATACTTTACAAAACTGCAAGAAATGAATGCACCTTTGCAGTCCTGGCTCCATGTGACGTTTTCTACCTGTCACTGGGCCAGAGAGAGACAGGCTGATTGTGTCTCTGATGCTTCTACTAATCTGAACGTTTTTTACAGGATTAAAGTTGTTCTTTCAACATAAGCAGGATCCTGCAGAGGACTATATTGGATCGTTTTGAAATTAAACCAATAATATTGTTAAATATTTTTTACTGGAAAACCTCTAAAAATCTAGCCTTTTATCTGAATTTCAAAAATCTCCAGTTTATATTAGTATTTTCCAAATAGCTTTATTTTCATCCCTATATCTACTGCTATTTTCTCCTTCTCTTTTCCTAATGGCTGTCTAACCCAGCAGTAAGGATACAGCGGTATCCAAAGGCTGAATAGCAAGAAGAGCTCAGACTGGAAATAAATGCTGAGACACTGAGATTATTTAGTCCTTGAAACAGTTTAATTGTGATATATTGTCTATCACTTTGTTTCTTTTAATGGAGACTGCATACTTTTAGAAAAGAAAAATTTGACCACAACTGGTGAAGCACAAGCAGTTCCCAGAATTACTGGGCAAATTCTAAGGTATGCAGCAAGCAGGATGCCAGACATGATAACTAAAACGCTTCCTTCAGGCGTCAAAATCAGTAGAAATGCCCTTCCATTATTTTGTTACTCTCTTCTCACTCCTTTTATTTCTCTCATGTTTTCAGTACTTCTTGCCATGCCTTTAGATCTCAGGTGAGAAGGAATCACTCACTGGTGTACTACAAGCAGAGTAGGATCCTCGTGGGAGATGACAGAGCACAATCGCACTGTAAGCAGAGATAGCGTAAAACTTCTCCTTGCGTCCTTACCTGATTCCCAGCATTTGAACCTCACACGCTAATGGCACCTGAGATTGCTAAAAGAAGGGAACAGTTTGCCAGGTTATCAAAGATACTGTGTTAGAGACATCCTTTGAGCTGAGTATCTATTAAAGAGGACTGATGAATCTCTACATTGTGGGTTCATCTTTTTGTTTGGATTTTCTTTTGTTTTGATTTGCTTTTTTTCTTCCACGAAGATGTTAAAATCAGATTCTGGTCTAAGCTAGTAAGACCCTTCTTTAAGCCAGCGAAGGCCAGGATATGGTTTATGACCTCAGGGGTGGAGCAGACAGACTCAGGGACATACACAAACCTTCCCTAGGCGTGGGATTACGCAGCCAGGTGGCTGCCAAAGCATGTTATGCCCCTGTGTAAGGGACTGGTTGGTGCTGCCGAGGAGAAAGGGAGGAGAAAACCTCCCCTGTGAGTTGCGAGGCAAAGGGCAGGAGCTGTGGTTAAGGGCACTGCGAACTACAACAGTGTTTATCTATTATCAATTACTAATATAGCCAAATGGCATTGTGTCAGGATTTTTTTCCACATAAAGGGAAATCCAGAAAACCTAAGTTTTACCTTTTCCTTCTTGACATAAGTCTACAGCGCAGTCACTAAAGCTGATGTAGATGTAGGGACAGCAAGGTGGAATTCAGCTTTGTTCCAGCACGGCCTCGGTGGGCTGAAGGCCGGTACCAGTGTGTCAGTCTGACAGGAGTTCCACTAAAACACAGGTGCCACATTCTCTGTTACAGTAGTTAAGCTGTCAGCTATTAAAATTAAAAATGAATGTGGGTATGTTTGCTTAAGTTAGGGTGAAATGTTTTACTGCAATTGCAGACACATCTTCTACATGAAACACTGGAGTTGCAGCGCAGGATTGCGAGCATGAACGCAAAGTCCCATTTTTGGAATATCCGTAATTTGGCCCATATCAAAATAATCCCAGGAATAATAACAAATGAAGAGGAGATCTTAAGGGGGAAAAAAAGTGTGCCACAGGCCTCTAAAAAAATGCACACTTACCATTACCATGCTATGAACTGTGAATGGAATGGTCTATCACAACCAGATTTACAGGAAAGAAAAGGTTATTCTATAGATTAGCAGTTAGTATAATGAAGTTATTTTGAAGGAAAAAAAAAATAATCAATGCTTATCCTTAGACCATTGTATTTATACAGAGATAGCAAATTCAGCACACTGGATGGGACTAAAAAGTTCGTTCTGGCTTTTTTTTTTTTATTCTGTAAGAATTACTGCACTAGATCAGACAAAAGATCTTTCTAACCTTCCATGTTATCCCTAGAAAATGCTTCATCCATCTTCTTAACACCCACATCCCTGAAATTCATATTTACTTTTTTTTTAAAGAGATAAGTCAGTGGATAAGGGGGATTGATGCCTTATCTGACAAACTGACCAAAGCCTGAACAAATGCAGTCTAATTGCCCCTTGCTAACTCCGTCAACCTGACTACAGCCACCCTCCCCCCTTCCCGCACATCTACCTACATTTGAGCACGAAATGGCAGCATCTCATGAAAGTCTGTCCTCTGGGATAACGTGGAGATATCAAGAGAATCTCATCCTTTGCCATATTTATTTCTCCTTCCCTGAATCAGTTAAAGTACAATAGGGGAAACACCGGTTAAGTTATCTAAATATTCAACTTTAATGTTTTAAAACTTGAATTAAAAAAATTAAGAAAAAAATTAAGCGTACTGTATTTCATGGATTTGGTTAAGGAAAGAGACAGATCTGATTAATGTGAGAGGTGAACTTACTTTGAGAAAGGAAATGGGATTTGTCTGTATTCAGACTCTATTACTATTTAGTCTGTTACGTACATCATTTTGTGAGTTAAAGTTACTATAAGACTGAAAAGTTTAAAATATTTGGCTAGATTTATTTCCTGAATATTTTGTTGGGGTTTTTTAAGTTGATTATGAGAAAGGTATCCAAATACTGTTTCTGTGAACAAACCTAAATGCTCTGAAGTTACGTTTTGAACAAACCAGAAGCAGGTTATCACTGAGATTGTCAGGAATGAAGTAAGGTACTTTGTAATTGAAGTATTCTTGCCATCTTCTTAAGCCTTTATTCCAAAAAGTATCCTCATGCAAATAGAATAAATCACATTGCAAGCCTTTCAGAAATGCCATTTTCAGACTCTACCTTCTGATGATTACTGTTCTCTTTTTTCTGTAAAGTTCTATAGAGAATATATTTTAATTAGCTTCCACTTGATACCACTTCATACACACTGCCCAGATTTGACCCAGTGTCTGATCGTATAGAATGCATTACAAAAGAACTGGTCATTTGAGTGCTTTAATATAGCTTTGCATTAATGTGAGACATCATTTAGACAAGGCATTAAAAGTGTTATTTTAATGACTGAAGTGTGTAGGGTGGGAAGAAGCTTAATCTTTATAGGAAGAACAATTTCAATTAGCTCTAAAATATTAATTTGTTGGTATAACTATATACTCTAATGTATTTGGCTACAAAAAAAATCTAATGAATAATACATTGCTAGATCCCAGTCTAATTCCTGTGTTGTAACTAATACCGTCAGTTGAAACAAGGAAAATAGTCTTTTAACGTTCATGATTTTGGTTGGGGAGGAGGGTTTAATCTGATTGCTCATAACAACAAAATTTTTTTCAGCATAATTTGAAAAGGTAGCATAAATAAGGAAAACAGCATGCGGCAAATGGGTTATTGAATAGTTTGTAAATAGAAAGTCAGCATTTGTTTTCAGAAAGTGCATGTCTTTTGTTTATCCAGTGAATTTAAAAGACATTACAACTGATAGAAATATGGTATCCACCTTTGGAAAGCATGAAGACTTCTAGCTGCTGTTAATCCATAATGCTGTGTCTGAGAAGCATGCATGTTGTCCTTGTGACTCCTGCTAGCCCATAATTTAATTTCTTATACACCTTATACACGTCATTTCTTATGGCCAGTAGTACCCTCTCAGGCACTTTTATAAGAGAACTTCTCATAAAATCAGTGGGAATAACATAGTTAAAATCATTAAGTACTGAGAACCCCATGTTTGCCGTAAGTATATCTAAGGCCTTGCAAACCAGATATAGTTTTGGAATTTCAGCTTTTTTCTTAAAAAGAATTTCTAATTATTCTGCAAGGATGCAGAGTTGCCTTGCAGCTTGTTAACTGCACAATAACCTGGATAGAGCCTTCTCCAAGACAGTCAATCCATAATATCACCTATGCCAATGTGAGTGATTCTACTGATGAAAAAGCTTAATTTTATGAAGTTCAAAGTAATCTTATTTCCCTTTGGTGTCAGAATTGGTCACAGACTGTTTTGTGAAAGAACAACGTGAGCCTGCTACTGCAGGGGTTTTTTTTGCACTTCATCCCCTGAAAGAAGCCAAATAAATGCTCGGCTTGCATAAGCAGCATAGCTGTATTAAAGCCTACGAGGTGACCATCTTGGATTATCCTACGTTCTCATATGACTCTAACAGAATACCTATGGAAAATGTAGCGCACACTTTCTTAGTGTTTGAAACCATCAATACTGCTTATTTAAGTGCTCATGCTCAGAAAAGGATTCCTTATTCCTGCTCACAAAAGAATGGAGGCACCTGGTGCCCAGACCTGGTTACGGGTAGTTCATTTACAGGAGACATGCTCCAATGTGAACAATTCCTCCAGGTCAGCACACCAGATCAGTCCTCAGATGCACTAATTTTTTTTCTCACTGATTGAGCAATGAGTTGTTATGTACCTTTCTTAGGTCCCCAAGTCACTTGCTAGAGTGGAGACAGTCTGGCTCTCCAGGCACCATGCTTGAATATCTGAGGTGCTTGTTTACCACCTTCTGGTGTGGTCTGGTTTGTACCATCATTTCATAGAAAAATGAAAAAGGTATGTTTACTAACGAACTGTGCATTCATGTAATCATTTTTTTTCAATAAATAATCTCAGTTTGGGTAGTCTAATTTCTTAGTTTGCATACTCCAGGATAAAAATGCTTCATTTCTTGTTTTTGTCAGCCTATTGTTTTTTTCTATTCCTCTGCAATAAATGATGGAAAGTTAAAGAAAAAAACAACCTAAGAATCTTTTAAAAGAAGAGAAAGCTATTTGCAGTTTCAGAAACTAAGTAAAAGAATGCTTTTGTAATACATTTCATGCAGCAGTTGGCATTGGCAGTACTGCAAAAAGAGATGTATTCTGTCGTGCTCTGTTTGATCAAGTGCTAAACCCGTGTGATCAATAGAGAGACAGATGTCGGGTGCAGATGGCGATGCCGTGATACCTGGGGCAGAGTGGGCCTGCCAGAATGACAGAATGGGAACAAGGAAGAGCAGCAATGCAACAGAATGTGACAAATGAAATTAGGGTTTATACTAGTCGATAATTTACAGCTAATAGAAAGTGACAGAATTTTTCAGCATACAGCACATTTACTCTCGTAATACTATAGTCAATGCATTTTTCATGCAAAACAATAGGAGCTGCTATGAAGACTAGGCTCTAGCTATACGTATTTTGTTACATTGCAACTTGTACAATTGATTTTTAAACAAAGCTGGTAACATCACATTTCAAGTAAGCACCAAGTATATGAAACAAGATTGTATTTTCAACTTTGAAATGAGTCCATCTGATACTCACATTGTGTAGCAGACCTCTAACAAGAAAACGAAGACATTATTACCTGTTTATATGAATATAAAGTAGAGATCCACCACAGCCACATAAATAAGCATTGAATGGCCATTGTTATTTGGAGACTGAGTTTGTCATCTATTTCATTCTTTTTATTAATTAAAATCATGGAGTGAGCACAATGAGATTTCTTCTCTCCCCCCCTCTGAATTCCAATCTAAAATCCATAGTTAATGCACTTGGCAGCTTATTGTGTTATATTTTATGCTGATATAATTCAGAGTAGAATGATCAGTAGCTTAGGGTTATATCTTTTATGTTAAAGGTTAAAATCACTTCTATTTCCTTTTCTGGCTTTTCTGAGTCTCTTGAACCACATATGCATGTGTATATAAATGTGTACATATAAATGGAATATACTTGTGTGCGTGTATGTGTGTGTAATGCACACACACATATAAATATAAACACATATATATGGAATTTTAATATATTCAAAATGAATCACGCAGTCTTCCATCATACTCTCCAAGTTTACCCTGATGTCAACTCTAATAAAAATAGGGCTCCCATCCTATAAAAAACGAAGGTTGTGAAAGTTGTATTTATGACTGAAAATGTAATGTGGTGGTCAAATCTTTTATTGTGCAATTTAACGTTTTCTATTTATGGGAGAAAAGGAATGGACATTTTTATAATAAAAGAGCAGTTAGGCCCTATTCTGCAGACTTGATTTTCATCAGTTCGGGGAGTGAAGGGTCTTCCTTTAACAGCCTGTGATACGGCATTCAGCAAGCCAAACTGAATCAGAACAGGAAAAAAAATCCCTCTTGCTCATCTTTTCCTGCTGCCTACTACTGCTCAGCTTGATATATTTTTCACACTGAAGGTAATTATCTCCTAATGCTGATGTCACTTGATATTTAGGGTAAAATCTGAACTTAGTTTGGACACAGTAAACACAGAAAATCACCATTATGAACACCCATGCCTTTCCTTCAGGCCTCTGACAATCTCCCCAGCTATCTATCACACTCATTTCTATGGTGTGTTAGTTCCAGTGGACACTCATTTTGACTTGATGTCATGATATTCACACCTAGGTGAGAGAAGACCTTTTGATGTAATTTTTCCTCCTGAAGCTGTGCAACTCTGTTATGGTTACATAGAGCATAGGTAAAGTTTCCATCAATAATTCCTTGGATAATGATAGATTAGTTTGACAAAAACAGCTGTATAGACTGTTGCTACATATGTCTATTAGTAAAACAATGCATTTTCCCGTTCTTTTATGTGCCTTTTGGCAACATGAATTTGTTGCTTTTCCCATGCCTAAAGACAGCATATATCTTTTTTTTTTTTTTACCTAGGAATTTAATTATTGGCAAAGGCAGGTTTGTGCACCAATAAATGCTGTCTTTCCTTACAAATTCAGGGCCTCAAACAGATTCACCTACTAGGAAAAGGAAAGGTTTTTCTTCATTCTATTCTTCTTACGCTAGGTATGGTATGGACATTTGGAATTTTACAGGTATGACAAGGAAGAGTAAATAGCTACGTTCAACATTTGTAGTATTTGCCACAGATGACAGATATTGAAAATGTATCATACAATTTTTATACTTTGATTGGTTGTTTCTGTGAAACAACTTTTAGGGAGTATCACACAGAATCACAGAATGATATGAGGTTGGAAGGGACCTCTGGAGATCATCTAGTCCAACCCCCCTGCCAAAGCAGGTCCACCTACAGCAGGTTTCACAGGAACATGTCCAGGCAGGTTTTGAATGTCTCCAGAGACGGAGACTCCACCACCTCTCTGGGCAGCTTGTAACACCAGAAACTTGCTGCTATTACCAATCCAGAGTACTGGTGAAAACGGCACCGAAAGACTTACCTTCAACAGGTCTAATATCCACACCTGTACTTGCTTCGGGTTTATCTAATACACTAAGCCTGCATTTAGCAAACTTTACTGCATTTATCACCGACTGTCTAACAGAGAGGGGTTTTGTCTTGAATTACCCTTGTGTTCAGCAAATCAGATGGTCAAGCCTGTAGTAGAGACAGAAGCATCAAGATTCAGAGAACTCTTGAAACAGGAAAGAAGCTATTAACCTTGAAACACAAATATCTTACCAAGGATGGTGTAATGCTTAAAGGGAACATAATTTTATTGGTAATATATTCTTTCCCTCTCCAAAGTTGTGGCCAAGCAAAACAGAAGAGACAGCAGGTCTTCTCCTCTGAGCATTGGCACAGTGGTATCATCTTGGAAAGCCAAGCTGGGAGAAGAACAATCATCTGTGATACTGAGAGTCTGGCGTGTCTCAGGTGCCATTAATCCACATGCACATGCCCCAGCTGCTACACTGGCTGGAAGGGGCTCACCTGTTGCAAAGAGATAGTCTATCCAGTAACTTAGGGAGCTGAAAAAGAATGAGCAGATGTGTCAGCAGGAGCTGGCACCACATTAAGAAACAAATCAGGACCAGAGGTTTCTTACGACTCTGTTGGCTACAGGTTCAGGCCTATAGGAAGGGCTGACACTTTATGCAGGCTGAGCATTCTCAGAGATCTATTTTGATTGACACAGGAATCCTGCTAGAAGACTAGCAGGTTGTTCAAATGGCAATTGATTGAAGAATTCCTTGTAGAAAACTTTGGTGAGCAAAATAGTATTAAATGTTCATTCTTCAGTCTTTTATGGTTACCTAGAAAATCACTGAGCATTTTCAAGTAGCTTCTCAGGTATAGAAAATGAGCATTGGGTATATGGTTAACTGAAAAGTTCTTAGTATGTCTGAAGCTGTATATATCATAGCCCTTTCATATTATAAATTATGAGTATGCTTATATTGTGGAGCCTTTCACCATTAGTATGATCATATGGCTTAATGAACAGCTACATTATCAGGTGTGATATGCTGTGTCCCTTTGCATACCGTGAAAGTCAGAAGTACCAAACAGCTCTATTTCAGTGACAATATACAGCTTTGTCTGAGCCCCAAAGGCAACCATTCAATTGTATGAGACTAGATTTCTAATTTAAACACATCTAAAGATCTTTTGCTACAGATCACAAAAGCCTATACAGTTTTTAGAACAAGACAGAGGCTGTCAGTTTGCCACATATGAAAGCTCAGTGCACCCAGATCTTGAGTCCCCCGTGCAGCTCTGATCTCCACAGCTGAAGGAAGGCAACTGGAGTGATCAAGGGACCAGCTATCTTATGACAGTAGACAAAAAATCAGAGACTCCTCCATTTGGTGAAGGGAAGGCTGAGGCGGAAATGTGATACAGGCTTACAAAATCTTGAAGCTGGTGGATAAGGTAAATGAAGAACTGTTATTCCTCAAATCCTGCAGTGCTAGAGGAAACTGGGAGAAGAACAATTTAAAACAGATTATCCCAGCAGGGAGTTAACTTTGTGAACTTGATGCCACAGGAGCCTGTGAATGCAGACAGTATCAGCAGGTTCAGAAAGAGATTGGAAAAATTCATGGACGACAGATCTGTAAATGGTACTAAGAGGATGTACCTGCTAACATTACTAATCCATGTGCATGCTTGGGAACTCTTCGGGGAATGAACTGCAGAAGGAGGCCAAGTTCTCATATTCTTACTAAATAGCATAGCCTGTTGCCACTCTAGAGACAGAATCTGAACCAGATGGACCACCTCTGTTCCAGCAGGGTATTTTTTGTGTTTCTAAAGATGATGCAGTAGTACAAAGACTATAAGAGAAGTCATTCTCCTGTCAACAATATAAGACAGTAGGAGAGATTCTGAGTCATGGTTTTAACCAGAACTATTAGTAAATTACACCCTTTAAAGACATTGCTAAATAAGGATACTAAGTAAAATTATGTTTTATTCTTAAAAGCAAAATATCAGTATCAATTCAGATTTTAAAATTTTAAGATTTTAAAAGATGTAAAGACAATTTTCAAGTTATTGTCATTTGACCTTCCAGTTAGGCTATTTAATGTGATCAGGCTTTGATGGTAAATGAGAAAAATGTATGTTTCCATCAGCAAGTGTAGAATGCCAAGCATGAAGACAGGCACCCGGACAGGGCAGACAGCAACAGAAAAACCAACCAAAGGTACTAATTATCACAGGTATCAATATAATATTCCTAACAGTTAGGTTGCTACCCAGAGGATCTTTCTGCAGAAGACTGATCACTTCCATATTCTAGAGCCTTTCCTTCGTCACTTGCATTTTTATGGCACCTATATCATGTTAAAACTGGCATATCTCCTTTTTAAGTAGGCACAATTCCACCCTAACAGATGGCTATGATGATAGACATGCCAAAGAACCAGTATGTGTATCAAGTTTGATTATTAGGGATGAAATTCCTATCCAAGAACGTTTGAGTGGCATTCTGTACCGATCGTCTGAACCTATTGGTATGGGTTGGAACAAATGGTGTTTCGCTAAAGTCAAGGGATGTGTTAACTACAAAATAGGGAGATGAGAACTATTAATTTAAGGTCTTGGTAAAATAGAAATAAAGACCACTGCCTCTGGATCACTCACTTCAATCTAGCAAGAATCAGTCATGAAGCGAAATTGTTAACTTCTACTGGCTATCTAATGGCATAATTTAGTATTTCTGGTTTATTTCCTAGTAAATAGTTGTTCTTTTTCAAATGACATTGTAGCTGGCCAGCATAGATCCTACTGCACCACAGATAGTGCAAAAATCTGCTGAAAGGAGAGCTGAATCAGTAGAAAGCTGGAGCAATATGCAAAGGTTTATGAAAGCTGAATTGCCCATCTCCTAGCAATGACTCCCATTGTCAGGAGGTATGTTGTGCTCTACCTGTGCAAAACCGTCACGTTTTTCATAAGAACTCACTTTAAAATAGAAGACACCTTAATGAGAGCAGAAATATTTTAGCTGGTTTAAAGTGAAATTAGTATGTTGTGAAAAAATTATATTATTAAGGTCCCCACTCTTATTTGTGACAGAGGCAAATATGAATCACAGGTGTCAAAAAAAGGCATCTAGTATTCGCATGTTTTCCCCCTTAAAAAAATCACTATGATGCATAAAGAAAATCCTAGAATGTGAAATCCAGTTTAACTAAGATTTCTGTTAAATATTTGCTTATATTTAGTTACATTATATTTCTTTTTTAGTTCATTATGAGTAAGATTTTTCATTATTTTTCTTTGACATACATTTTTACCAAAGTGCTACTGAGGCATCAGTACTGATTTCTTTCATACTTTTTTGTACTTTTGTTTTGCATTCTAAATACACAAGGAAGGGTACTGAAGGCTTCAACTAGGTGGATTTCACAAAGTTTGTAAAGCAGGAGTTTGTCCATTGCCTACAGATGTCCATCCATTATTTCCATTGGTTTACCAGGGATCACAGTTGTATAGCAAAACCAGACATTTTTTTGACTGGTCTAGTGAAGATATAAATGCAGGTTTTCTGGTGAGATAATAGTAATAATGACTTGACCTTTCTTAATGAAAGTCATCAATGCACTTCACAATGCACTGTGGATGCATTAAGCTATAAATCACATTTGTGGAGTCTATATGGTATGTTGATTGAGATTAGCAGATTGTTCCCCTAAGTGTTCACTCACTGGCAGGTCTATAAAGGCACCAGGTAACCCGACCACTACTGTCCTTTTTAAGGTGGTAGTCCAGACCCACGATCTGTGACTGCTGAACACATATTAGAAGTATCATTTGCAAATCATATAAAAAATGCTGAGCAAAAATGGTTCCAAAATCTTTTTTCTAATTATTATAAACACAAGTCTTTCAGAAGTCTTTAGAATTAAGATATGTTCATGGGGATTTTATTTCTTTTGAGTTTTTCTTCCTCAGAATAATTTCTATTTTTTTTTTTTTCTTGATTAGTAATAGGAACACAGTTCAGTAAGAGGATTGAAATAACTTAGAGACTGGGTTACTTTGGCAGTGGCAGATTGAAATTGAACTTCGCTGCTCTAGCCTGTGCCTTTTGCAGAGGGAAATAAAACCTGGAAGAGTAGTGGTTCCCATTGCTACTTTTACCACCATTTTACTCTAAGGAAACTGAGGGTGATGTTAGAACACACCGATGTGCATGAAGGGTTCATTCACTGCCCAGAGCTGCCCGGCTCTGCTGGCTAGCACTGTCCGCTTTCTGGGCTGCCCCGTGTCCTTTGGGAATGCTTCACTAGAGAGGAGTTTGCATCCCTAATTCTCTCTTGGCTTGGCTAAGAGCCTTCTTTTATAGGAGGTTTTTGGGGTTTTTTTCTTCGGAGAAGCTTAGATTTTTAGCATATCTGTTTCTCCTATGTATTTTCTTCAGCGATAACCACTGTAATGCTTAATGGTTAAATGCAGGTGCACTGATTTTGTTACAACATCCAGAGAAACCAATGCTGAAACTAGGCAAGAGAGATGCTATTCCATTTTCCAGTACCAAATCTTAAACAGTAAAATACAGCTTTAGGAATAATATTAGGTGTTATAAGATAGATTTTAAAAAAAGTATTGTCCTGCCACAAGATTTACAGAATGATTGTTGACGGCAGATGGATTTTTTTTGATATATTTAATTTTCAAATACAAGATCAGTTAAATAGAAGCTAGGTCAATCAGATAATTTATCTGATAAGCAGTGTGTCTTGTTTAATTGTAATTCTTTAAGACCAATAGTCTTAGGCATTGTTTTTAATCTGTTGGAAGTATTATAGTTAGAAATGCCACTGATAGATAAGTATTCAGTATCTGTGCACATTTTTAAGATCAACATATCCACTCTTTATGTCTTTACACAGTTAATTTTGTGCTCTGTGTCTTCCTTGTGAAATTATAATTTCCATTTTGATTCACCATAAAATTCAGTTCAAACTTTTCCTACTATTTCATTCTAGAGATCCGGCTGCTTTTATTTAACAGATTGTCCTTTGATCTCCAGGAGACAATTGCTGTTTTACTCCTTTAATGAATCTCGTATTATTATAGGCAAAATGAATATTAGACCAAATGGTAGTAGAAATCCCAGAGGGAAACATGCTCCTCTGTCTGGATCTTGGAAAAGCAGAATAATTCATTTTAGTCAGTGATTATATTCAGTAAACCCGTAGTCCCTGTTCTTATTTACTCTTTTTTTTTTTAACTACCGTGAGACAGTACTTCTCTATATTAAATTCAAAGTACTTGTCAGAATTCTTCTGTCACTTGTGACATGTTGAGCAGCTCTTTAGTGTTACTGAGAAGAGATCATCTGGTAAAGAAGGTAGGAGTAAAACAGGATGCTTTATTTATAATTTTAAGCAGCTGATACCCATTTCTTACCTTGCCTTTCAAAAGACACCAGTTGGGATCGTGTTCTGGTGCCTTTTAGACCCTTATTTCCTAGAAGCTGGGAGAGATCAGATTTGAAAGTGACATTTCAGAGAAGAAACGGAGCAAGGATGCACACACATGGAGAATAGAAAGGAAGAGAAGATAGATGTACTTGAAGTTAAAAATTAGTTAAACATTTGAGAAAGGAGGGGCGAGGAGAATGCAAGTGACATGAATTTTAGCAGCACACAGTCAGTCCCTTTTCCATAATATGACACAATGGTAAGTGGCCATAAACCAGCAGATTTATTAATAGCTTTGGTAAGTTTTTTTTTGCTCTTGATTATTTTTCCACCTACGCTATCTACTGTAGACACAGACAAAACTTTGGGAACAGTATCATTGGTTACACCACACTGCTGAGCTAAACATTTAATTTGGAAGTATCTTTGGGCACTATGTCATTCTGTAGGAAAATGCATATGCTGCAACTAAGGGCATGTTGTAAGGACATTCTCAGGTCTGTTACTGTTGCTGCAAGATTTCATCACAGAAAAAAATGCTGCTCAAAAAGAGGCCATAGTTTGACCAGAGCAATGGCAATTATCTCAGTACAAATTGATTTGATGACCAGAAAGATACTGGTACTTTGGCAGATGTGCAAATGTGAGGAGGTTCACCTACCTGATTTCTGACCCTGTTCTGCATCCAAATCCTGAAGCAACACAAAAGATAGGGAAAGGGGAACTCCTGAATCAGCATTAAGGAGTGCAAAAAACATAATAGTTATTGGTTTTACAATTATTAAGCAAAACCAAACAGTCTCAGAATATGCAACATTTCTGAGAGTTAAATCCTTTATAAAGAGAATTCTAACCCTGGCAATCAAAATGTGGCTGTGACTAATGATAATGTGAGCCACCCAAACTATTTATCTTCTGGATTCAACATGGAATTCTTTCTAATACAGGTAAAATAACTTGCAAACATTTGGCACCTGTGAGCAGAAAAGATAAATATTTTGTCAATTCTTAGTGAAAGGTATTCTTTTATTTTTGGTAGGATAAAAAAGAATTTTATTTCTTTTTCTGCTATGTTTCTTGTAAAGTTATGTTAGAGAGCAAATAGGAGCAATGAACAAAGATTTAAAGTGATGAGCTGTCCCATGCCTGTTTACAAGTCAGGATTTCATTTTACATAGAGTTCTCTGTATCGACTTTTTAAAATTTAAATTAGAAACATGGCCAGCAATGCATGCAAAATGTTCATTCATTGTAGTAAACTACAAAAATATTGCTTTTATGCAATGAGAATGCCATTGTAGAATTTTAAAAGGCATAGAAATAAAAGACTCTGGATTGGAGTGATTTAAACAAACTCACTAGGATATAGTAGATGATTAAAATACAATCTATAATTACATTACACTGGTATCAGGTAAGGATAAAAGCCTATAAATACACTGGGGTCAGGGTAAGCATAAAAAATGAAACAGTTATTTGAATAATCTGAGATCAAGTTGCAGTAATTAAAAATGAATGTATTATTCAAATGAAGGAATTAGGTTACAACACTCCTCATATGAAAATATTATTGTGACAGACTGAAATAAGTTGGAAGTGATTTTGATAAAAAACTGGGGCAAGAAATATAATGATTTACATTGGGGAAAAAGTAGACAATCTACGCAGATGAGAGTATTTGCAACTCCTCCTTCAAATCCCTCATCAAAACTCATACCTTTCAGCTGGCCTTCGAGAATTATCTGCTACCCTTAGCCTCTTCCTGGACTTCACTCTCTCAGATATATAGATCAATCCATTAAAAATTAAAAGTGCTGTAGCTAAGGACTCCACATGCACTCACAAAGGAATTAATGGGATCTGCACCCACTAGCAGGCATATTGTATAATCTACCCCACACATTGCTGTTTATCCATTTTTATTGCCATTACCCAGGTCATTTCTGTCATTTGTCTCCTGTTCTTTCTTTGTCATCCCCTGTCAGTTTGGAGGCCAAAGTCACGTAAGACTGACACAAAATGGTGTTAGTCATGTAAATAGTTGATGGCTACTTGCAGATTAAGCACTTGTTATTATAAATAAAGATTTTTTTGAAATCTGACCTTTCCATGGCAAACTCCTTAGGGCAGGAACCTGTCTGGAGGTGTCTTGAATACATAAACCAAGGATATTTAATTATTAATAATAATTAATAATCAAAGAATCTGAAAGCAACTTGTTTTTTTTTTTCAGGTAATAGCTTTCATATCCTTTATATTAATTAACTTTTACAAATGTGCTTTGAGAGCCAGCTCTGAGTGGCTCCTTGCGATTGCCCATAGCAGAAGGGCAGAGAGCTGCTCTGCAGGTGCAAGTATGACCACCAGCGGGCCCATGTGAAATTCTCCCAGAAAAGCAAATGAGAGCACATCCAAAGTTAGAGCAAGATCATTTTTGCTCAGTGACTGCTGCCTGAAATTCTCTTCAAACCTTTCTAGCATCTGCTAAAGTCTATTGAGAAGATCATTTGGCTCACTTAAAATATGCCCAGCTATGCCCTCTCAAATCCTCACTTGATCCTTTTATCATCGCATAGTACATTTAAGCCTCTCATTCTTACCTGTAAAATCCTTCATACTTCTCTTTTCTAGTTTCTTTTGTCTTCCCCTCAAAACGCTGTGTTTGCTTTGCCCCCAAAAGTGGTTGTTTGTCCGTTTTATATCTTTTTCTCCTGCAATGACTTAACGTCTTTCTCAAAAGAACTTCCTTCTGGTATTGCCAGCTCTTTTCTTTAAATTCCTACTCAAATATCGTGTTATCTTGGCACACTTCCATTTACAGAGAACTGGATGTATCTATTAGATATAGATTAGATATCTGAGCTAACATTTAAAAGGCATGCAATTATACGTAGAGGACTTTAGGTCACGAAGCTGAATAGTTGTGAATGACCTGTCAAAACCAGCCAAATAAAGCTTTTTTTATAATGAAAAAAGTTACAACTACAGCTTTCTATTTCCATTTCTCAAGCTTTATTCACTCTTCAGCTGTCTGCGCAGTTAATTCAGCTAATAATAATATGCATAGGTAAATGAGCAATGAGATAAAATGTTAATTCAGATTCAGAGAGATGACTTGTGTAGAACTAACCTGAATTGATAACTGAAGGATACAAGGCACACAGGAGCTCATACATAGTTCACGCGTCTCTGCTAGTGCCATTAAGTAATGTATCCAGAGCAGCTGCAGTGTATCTGTACAACAGACTCTTCAACTTTAAAAATAACTATCTGTTTAGCTGAATATCATCCCAGCAGACTGATCACAGTGAAGACTTGAGAGAATTTTTGTAATGGCCAGTAAGTCAGACACTTGCATGTGTATACGTATGCTACAGTGTATGTGTTACCTGACTGGCATATAGATTAACAATAATCAGTTAATATTTTATCAGTTTGTATTTAATGAAAACTGAGAATGTGGAGTGGGCTGAAAGCTGAAAGAAAATGAGAAAAGAGAATTAATCAGGAAGAAGATACCAAATGAGAACCCCCTAGCTAAAAAGACTTAAACATACAATAAGAAGCTATACTGAAAGGCATTTTATACTGTTACGTCAAGCAGTATCTCCCAGGACTGGGGAAATAGGTCTAAACTGTCTCTTCTACACATGGGCAATATTTTCCATTATGAAGATAGACACTAAATCCTGTTTCCACTTCCAGGGCATAGAGAGCATTGATTTTTCCGGTGTCTTAATAAAGAAGTATGAGGGGACACTTTTTGAGATAGGATAGTATAGGATCATCTTCTCAGGACCGAGGCACACGTTAAGGGAAAGAGTAATGGAGCATTTTAGTGATTCTGAGTTGCAGATGCAGATGGTTGTCCACGTGAGTGCAAACTTTTAGCAGAACAAGAAGATATGAGACAGTGAAGCATCTCCAGCAGGTTGTGGATACGGTGAGGTTCACTGCTTGTAAACTGGCTAGCGTTCAAGAGACTGTGTTTAGGTCTGAGTTATACGTATGTTAGGCAATGATGAACTGCGTTTTTCCATGGTGCCAGATTGCATTCCGTTTCCATCCCCCTGAGAGATGCCGAGTTGTTCATTATACTTTGTCCTGGTTAAAAAGGAAGAGGGGTAGTAGATAACATTTAGTGTCCAACAGGACTGGTCAGTGAAGTGTGGAGATGGGTCCCTCAGTGTGTGTGTGGGAGGGGAGAGGGGGGTAATCATGAGAACAGCCTTAACAGCAGGGCAGATTTCCAAGCAGACTGGAAGGCTTGATAGGCAATTGCTGCCAGTTCTTCCGTTCTGCTTCATAAAAATCTTCTATTCCCAGGAGCATCCCAAACGTTTAATAGAACTTTTTCTTTAATCTCTGTGACCTCTTTACTTAGAGTAGCCTCATACCATTCCTCTTAAGATTTTGTGCAGTTCTAAGAAGGGGCCAGCTGGGACACAGGGGTTCATGCCAGCACTGCGGGGCTGGCAGAATTTCACCTGGGTGTGTAATCCCTGCTCCTCCAAAAGCCAGATAGTTCTTCTGGGATCACTGCATGCTTGACATCGAATTTCTTCATTACTCTCACGAGACAGAGATAAGCGTTCAAAGGTTTCCACAAACTTTTAACGTCACGATTCCCACGTGTTTCAGTGGGAGTCACGCGCCTTGGAATGCTGTTTTTGCTCAGCAACAGAAATATTGTGAAGTGGCCGATGCTGGCTAATTTCCAGCCTTAGCCACATCTTTTCCCTACCCAGTTGCGCAGTAGAATGATTCCGGCAGAAATAAGTGCCCGCGCGGTGGTGGGTAAGCAGAGGCCGTTTCGATGAACGCCTTTTAGGCGGTCAGGGGTGGAGGCACGTCACCCTGCGTGGCCTTTCGTTTGCCGCCTGGCCCCAGGAGGGCTTTGGTGGTGGGTTTGGGGAGCCGGGCCAGAGGAGGGGGGCAGGCAGAGTCCCATACCTGCCTGTCGCCAGCCACCGTGCTCACAAATTCATCTTCCTGGGGGCTTCGGCATCCCCCCCAGTCCGCCCAGCAGCACAAACGGGCGGGCACAGGTGCACCGTTTACAGCCTGCATTCATTTTTCTGAAAGTTTTTTGTCTAACTAGGGGAGGGCCCAGCAGGGCCTCCGGGGTGGGGAGGGCACCAGGGGCCATGAGCCGCAGGTCAGCAAGGAGAGGGGACGCCCTGCTGGGCTTGTACACCATTTTAGGCGCACAGAGGCATGATATTCAGAAAGGAAATATTCCCAAAATATCCAACAAAATATTAAGACGTATTGTGTGCTTTACACATCAATCCGGCATTTTATTTAAATACAGCCAGTGGTTGCCCCCTGTGACAGAGGGGGGGCATCTCCCCAGCGGGACCAGGGCAATGCCCCGATCCGTCACCGTCGCACTCCCTCGCTCTCCGTCGCGGGAGCCAAAGCATCCGACTCTGTCGCGACAGGAAAAGCACGGGGGGCGGAGGGGGACGAGAGGAGGAGGACGACGACACGATTGTCAGGAGAGCAGCAGGCACGAGAGGCGCGCGTGGAAAGGGTTTAATCAAACTTCCCGACACCTCCCGGCGTTATCAGCCCCGGTGGCGCGATGTGCAGTGTTGTGTAAAATTAAATAAATAATGGCGCCGGTGCCGTGTCGTGCCTGTTTCTCGCCTCCCCCCCCCCGCCCGGCGGCACGGCGGGGCGGCAGCGCCATCTGCTGGCGGCGGGGCGGCGCTGCGGGCTGTGGCGGGGCGCGCCCGCCAGGGGCGCTGCGGGGCGGGGCGGCCTCGTGTCAGGGAAGGTTCTAGAAGGCCGCCGGGGCTTGAGGGGAGCCGGGGGGATGTGGGGTGGTCACTGGCCTGCCGCTGCCTCACGGCCTTTCCCCGGCGGGTTTGTCCCGAGATTCAGTATGAAAGGGAAATAGGAGTTTTGCAGTGCGTGCTGTTTGCAGCTTGACTCGCCGGGCATGAAAGAAAACACTAAAAATGCCACAAAATGGACTAATTCGTTAGTTAATTCTGTGTGGTGGTTGGGGGTGGCTTGGCGACTTGGGCTGTTCACGTAAATTCACACCTCGTGCATGCAAAGGGATGTAATGGGAAGTGTAATCCATACATTTGAAAGTGTTCCTGTGGTATTACATCTACCATATTCTAGAACTCCTCCACTTTATCAGTCCCGTGTTCAGATTTATTTGCATGAAAAACAAATCGTGATTTTTAAGGAGCTTAAAAAATGCAAAAAAAAGGTTCTGGATATTACAAGCGATATTTCAATGGCAAATTCAGCAAATGGCCTGTTGTGTGGCAACCACGCAGAATTACAAATTCCTGCTTAGTCTTTTTCAGTCTTTTCTGATTTTTTTTTTGACCATTTTTTTAAAAAGTCACTGTAACACAAGTCCTTAAAACTGTGACCCTTCTAACTTTATAGCATAAGTCAGCATTATCATGCTAAGGATCTCAACCTACCAAATTACTTAAAGTTTGTACTTCTTAAATAATTTATATGATGAGTTTTAACTACAGAGGTCTGCAAGGTGCTTTTCATCAACATGTCTTACTGTTTAAGAAAAATTTGTCTTTACAGCAATAAAAAAAAAATCACATTTTCATACACGTGTTTTCTGTATCCATACACGCTATTGTTCACTTTTCCCTCTTGTTTCATCCCTGTTTGTATCCTGTCCCGGTACTGCGGATACAAACTGGGGTATGGAGACCCAGTTCAGGCTACATAGTCATGAGTATATGTAGCTATATCCATGTAAAATCGCTTTAGGTTACAAGCGTAATTGTCTTGAGTGGCATGTATCTTAAGCAATTAAGTCCATAGGTCCCAAACTGTCTTGCGGTTTGATTTCTTTTTTTAATTCTGGGGAATGGGGTGGGTGGTGTTCTTCAGGCACCGCTGGCAGTAACGCTGGGTCAGACAAAGGCGCTGCGAGGTAGAGAAAGATTATCACCGAAGGAAATGAGACTGCTTCTGCGAGCATGAGGGAGAGGTTCATCCTTTAATTTCCTGCATTTCAATACAATTAGCAGGTCAACAATCAATTAACAGGAGGAACCTTCTTCTTTTTCTTTTAGATCCCCATTTTTCTCCCAGTGATGGCCTAAAATGTGTTCTGTACGCATGAAAACCCTCACTTCAGCGAAATAGATCATTTTAGTCTGAATCTGGAAAGTCAGTGAGAAATCAAGTTGCATTTAAAGCATCTGTGCGTTTTGTGCAGATATTTCTGAAGAGGTAAATTAATTGTAGGTCTCTGGTCACCGCTTTGCGTTTAGAACAGTGGGTTGCTGAGAGTGCAGATTGCAGAAATACTTGGTCGAGTGCATTGCACTAAATCATAGCGCGATTCTCTGTTAAATTCAATTTTTAATGCAGACACATCTTGAGGGGCTGCCGTTCTCTGCACGGTATCAATGCTCCTGTTTTCTCCCCCTTATACTTGAATATTTTAGGCTTTTAACAAAGTGTTTCCTCCTTCGGGGGGTATCAGCTTTAGAGCATGTGAATTTGTTAATTTTGAACTTTGTCTAAACTCTACCACCTTTCTCAGGACTAATGCTGAAAATAAAAGCACGTACATTCACTTAATTTTCAGGAAGTCAGTCAATGAGATAGGCAAAATGCTCTTACGGGTGACCCTGTAGAGGTCCACGGAGTCTGCAGAATCCCTCACACCCCGGCAGATCCTCCCCTGGGGAGCCAGCATGCTTTAACTGGCTCCCCATTGAAGCGGCTGTAAGAAGTGAATGCATAAGAAAGGAAGGTAATGAAAACTGACAAGTTGAAAAGAAATTGAGAGTTTAATCTGCAAAGTTGTGCTTGAGGGGGCTTCCATCATGATATTCCTATGGAGTAGCAAAAAGAGAAAAAAATTAAGAAACAGCAGAGTATGATGAACTTACATAATTTTTTCTTGCACGAGGCGGTATTTATTAATTTCTTTTCTGCCACTTTACAGCACCTCTTTGCCTCTCAAGAAGAGAAAATGAAGCGCACGAAACCTGGCAATCATAATGAACATGTGAAATGCTCACAGATTATTTATAAGCATGCAAGTTATGTAGTTGTTGGAGATTCTCTCCCTTCTGCTCCTGCTTGGTGATGAAGAATGGTATTTTAATAGGCAGATGGTAAAGACAATTACAGTTTGGGGCTCAGCTGGGAGTTACATCAGTTTATTGCAAATTATTAGTTGATAAATGCTTTTGTTTACAAGCAAAGTCTTAAGCAGCTTTGTAATCAGTTTATCAGCTGCAGCCTGAATTTTGACAGCTTGCCTTTGGGTATACAGTCACTTCTTTCCTGGCCATTTAGAAATCATGCTGACCAGGCAGGCAGAGTGGCAGCTCCTGTGCACCTGTATGATGCTCAGGAAACCGGTATTTCTTATTAAGCCTGTTTTGGAAGAAATCATCAAGTACAGAATCCTCTTTAATTGCTAATCCATGTTAGTGTGTACAGCAAGAGTCTTAGCTATTTGCTCATTCGTAATCTTTTTTTTTTATTTCAATTGTGGCCAGAAGTAGCTCAGTCTTGCTGTTACCATTACAGGATTTGCTTTCTGCTGTTAACACTCTCTCTTATTAGATGAACTAAAGGGTAGGCTGGCAGTGTTTTACAGTGCTTGTTTACAGTCCTTGTTTACAGTGCTTGTTTACTTTGGACATTGTATATAGCTTGGAAGGTGGAGATGCCTTTGATCATCACGAGTTTTCAGTCCATTTTACTTCTATCATCTACTTCAAAAGGCAGGACTATGATACCTGGTTTTTAACACATCTGGAGGAAATCTGGGGGTTTGGTGTGGGGTTTGTGCGTGTGTGGCGTGTTGGGTTTTTTTTAAAGGAGGTACTTTTTAAGTAGAAAAGACTGGGTTAGATACTTATTGTGGCTTCTATGGCATTTACATTTGAGAACATACTAAACATGCAAATCTACTTTTAATGCCTTTTACTTAGCTGTTTGTTTCCCAGGAGAGCCACTGATTTGTCACAGTCTTGTTTCCACTGCAGCCACTGTGAATTTTTCCAGTGGCTTAAGTGGGAGCAAGATTTTTTTGAATCAAGAAGTGCTACTTTGCTTCCATGGTTGTTTTAGCTGAGGTAAACTAGTTCCTGAGCTACACCCTGGGAGCTGAACATTAGCGCGAGGAAAGGTCCAAGATAGCTAGCAACAATAGCAACTGTTTCCTCGGGGTTACAGTGCGCACAACTGAATGCTCCAGCTTCTCTTCATTATAAAAGGTGGCTTTTGTTTCAGGCACAGCCTTGAGCTTTTTCTGGAGTGTGGCCCCTGTATTGAATAAGCAACCAGGTCTCATAGCCAATATTTCTTTCTTACTTCGGTTTTGCCATTCTATAACTTCCCCATTTGTCCTTCTATTTAATGTGTTTATTTCCTTTACAAATACAACTTATCAATCCAGCTCTCTCTATATAATCCTTCCTCCCGCTCAGGTACCTTTGCCATTCACTCTACATTTGCCCAGGGGCAAGAAACGAGCCCTACAGCAGCAGGTGCAAGACAGCAGAAAATCCATTGATAAGATGTAGCGTGCTCTGCTTTCTCTCTAAGAAAGAGGTGCCATTAAAGCGTATCTATTGTCTCATTTAATCACCTCCTTTTTTTATACGCTCCAGTCTCACAAAATAACTCTGAAAAGACAGTCCACAGGCACGATTGTGTTTGTAAATCTACAAAAAGGTCACCTTACAGCTGTGCTGTTAGGGAAGCGGGGATTGTAGGAATGTGTAGGAAGCCCTGCTTCAGAGTAGTTGGTTTCAGTGGCCCATTTTCTCTCTCTCTGAAACTTGGTGCATCCACAAAAGCTGGGGGCAGCAGTGGGGGTCACCTGGGAATGTCTCCTGGGAGGTTCTTTGGAGAGTGCCCATTCCCTGATCCTGTAAAAAGTAGAAGGGTAGATGAGTTTGCTTCAACAATAAGTCCTAGCTCTTTTGCAGTGGTGACGGGAGCGCAACGTGGGCAATGTCAGTAAGGGTTTATCAGTTTTTTTCAAGCTGTTTATCATTTCCTTTCTGAAGGATTAGTAAAGTCTGAAATAACACTCAAGTGAGACCCAATTCAAATGTAAAAAAGGTGTAGTACTCAATTCAGAACAGAGGAATTTGGAAAGAAAAGGAAAAAAAAATGGAAGAAACTGCTAAACTTGTGAAAGAGCTCCTTCGACTTCCTTGTTTGCGTTTATGCTGAATTAAGGAAATATAACAGGTTTAGCATTTGTGGCAGGCTTTAATTTCAACCTCTGAGCAGCAGACTTAACTTCTTGTGATGTGGGAGGATATTACAGTTTTCAGCTTCATTCCATAAGTATTGCCATTTGTGCCAAACATTTAATAGTTTTACGCTGTGGACTGTCGTCCACCAGGAACTGATATCACCTAAGACTTTTTAGAGCCATCTAATAGAAAGATATGTATTCACTCTGATTAGCCCAGGATTTGAACAAGGGTCCCAGAAGAGATATATAAGCCTCTTAAATGCATAGAACTTCTAAGGATATGGGTTTAACTGTCTCCCCCTGTGGTAAATAAGCTGTGACAGCTCTATCAGGGGGGAAAATGGCAAATAAAATTACCACATTATTTTCCTGTGAATATTTTCAGAGCACTAATCTATTTTGCCTCTCTACCTAATAGAACTCTTTTGAGTGTTACACCCGGCCATTTAATTGGGAGAAATATATGTATCCTGAAACTAAGAAGAAGCAGGTAGACAACAGTGGAAAAAAATAAGAGGTCAATCTAAGAGTTTGTTACACTCTTTGCTCTTCACAAATAGTGTGCTTCATTTGGGGTTCAACTGATCAAGGTTTCTGCAGGATTAATTGAAGAGCTGCTGCAATACAGATTGTGATGTTGGCAATAGTTGTACTGCAGCGGGGAAAGACCTACCCCTGACACTGACACAGAGACGCCAGCTCTGGGAGTTCACTCCTCTAGGACTGGCAAGTTCTGTTTCTCAGCAGCAGCTATATAACGCCTGACAGTTTTGACTGTAAAATCGTCTACTCGGACAAAACCACTGTCGGCTGCCAGCATACGACTAAGCTGAAGTCAGGCCCAAAGCTCAGGTTGACTCAGGTGCGAGAGTAAGAGCTAGATTCTGATGGAGTATTTTTCTTCCCTGTTTCTGGTCAGGCATTTTATATCTCAAAATGAAGGGATTCTAAAGCCACCTTCTGCAGTTTGGCTAGTGCCTTTAAGCTGAGCATTCTTCTTTTGTTTTGTTCTGAAAAATATCATTGCAGTTCCTTTATTTTGCAGTTTATTCAGTCAGTGAAAAATGAAGCAGGCTCCATATTTTATGCTGAACATAAAGGTAATAGTAAAAGTGGCAACAGAACTGGTTTGTCCACTGTATTGGTCTAATTTTATAGAGTATAATAGATTTGACATTTTTTGCAGTCAGTACACCGCAGGCTTATAATATGCAATGGTTTAGTTAAAATTAAAGGTCAAATATCTTTTGGCAATCTCCTTTGATCAGTAAACAAGGAAAAATGATAGAAGATGCTAGGGAATCATCTCATTAATCTTAATGTAGCACTAGAACTATTTTTTGTGAGAGTTTGAGAAGTCTGAATTTCCAGGGGTGATATTTGAGACACTTCACAGAGAGATGGTTAGAACCGTGGCATTAAAATACATGAATAGCAAAAATGCTGTGCAAAGTATATATTTTTTGTACGCATGTGAAAAATGCGAAGAGTTATTTAGCAACTGGAAAGATTGTTCACAAAATGCTTTTGATTTATTGCTGTGTATACCACAGATCCATATCACTTATTCTAACATTATTTTATTCAAAAACTTGTATGAACCATGAGTTGGCATGTTGCAGAATACTGAAAAGGCATTAATCAACCTAAATAAACAAGTACATAGATCTATCTAACAACTATGAAGTAGTTAATAATTTTTTAGCAATTTTATTATAGAAAAAAGGTCTAAAAGAGTAGTGCTTAATTATCTGGACTCCTCTGTGCTGGGCTCTCTTTTGATTGTATTAATGAAGCAGCTGGCCCATTGTTTCTCTTTAATTCCTCTATTGTTTTAAGAATATGTCACAGCTCTTTATTCTTTTATCAGGTGCTGTGCAGGAGGATCCACACAATACCTCATATTCCTACTGTATTTGCCAATGCACAAAGAAACCTCCAAAGCATTTTTCAAAGAAGGGGCACACATAATTTATAAGTTCTCTTCCTTGTACCACTCTACTGTCAAAAATTTCAACAGTATTGGATTTGAATTAATTATAATTTTTTATTAAACAATGTGTCTACATATAGATATATGTACTTTTTTCATGTCAAAAATTAGAGATCTGCCCAGTAACTTGTGCCGCACTGAAATGGCATTCATTATGCTGAGTCGTCACAACCCCATGGGTGAGAAGCAGGAGGAACCCAAATATGAAGATCCCATCCTATTGTGATGTGCAGATTCTCCTTAAATGCTTAACCTGTGCAACAAAGGAGAGAAGATAATAAATTAACTCCAGCCCCCATTACCATTACTAAAAAGCATCATTTTTTACAAATTGGAGTATTTCATTGAGAGAACATTTAATTCAGTGGACGGTGCCTGGAAGTTGCTAAGAGTAACAGTCTGTTGTTTAAATAAATTCTGATAGTCTTTTGACCCTTCTTGCAAAAAGATGTGTGTACAGGAAATGGGCTATTATGTTGTTGCAGCAACACAATCAAATCCAGTAAGCACAAATTTTACCACACAAAAGTAGTACTTCCGAATTAACTGGCACTGAAAATTGGTTTTAATAGAAATTGCCATTGACTTTCTAAATTTCTATGAAAGATGTATGCCATTTCTGGGTCAAAAAAACTAGATTCAAATGGTTCAGCAAGGAAAATTAACTGATACTAATGACAGGAAAACCGGCATTGCCTTTGAATATATGTTTATATTGTCGTTACACCTCTTCATCTGTGAAAAAAATAGCTGCACTTCCTTCCATGAAACATCTGTACTCAATGGAAATGTTGTTTTTAGCTACTTGCTTTATTAAGTCACTTTTCCTAAAGCAATGCTATGAATCAAGAGGCTTTATGGTTCCATCCATTATGAAGCTCTTTTCCCCCAGTGGAGTTAATACGGTAATCTGTTCTTAAATTTTTTTTTTTTTTCAGACTGTGACTCACAGACCCCAAATGATCACTCCTTAAGCTCTGCAAAAAATAAGTGGGAAAAAAAGAAGCCCACCATTGGAAGGCTCATTGTGCTGGGGTTTGTGTCCTCCTTGGAAGTGGTGTAGGGTTCTGAGCATCAGAACAGATGAAGGGCCATAGCTTTAGTTAAATCTTCAGAGCAAATTGATGATTCCACATAGAATAATTGAGGTTGCTTTGTTTAAAAAAGATAATCCAAGTGTAGAAGGGCTATTTAAAAAAAGAAAAGCAAGTTTCTCTTGTATTTTGGATATCTGTCCTAGGTGAAATAAAGTTGTGTATTAGCATGCATATCTATCACCACAGTACTCCTTATTCTGAATACACAAGATAGAGCATAACTGCATCTAAGTATGATTTAATTGGTTCAATTTACTGTATATTTTTTATACTAAGCATGGTTCCATATCTTGATGAGCCCAGATGTAGTTGCGCTTGTGGTTTACAGCATCCCATTGCTTGCATTTTATTATTTTTACAAAGCAAATGCCTATCAATCATAGAGATAAATTAGAAAAAATTGTGCAAACATGACACATCGCTAAGATTTTTTCCAGCATGCTATGTAATTATTAACCTGATTTTTGCCATTGAAAGAAGCCATGAATTACAGATAGCATGGATGAAGTTAAATGCTTTTATATTAGATACATTTTGCTTATACAGTATTCTATAGGTATGGCCATACAATATAATTGAAGCTTTGTCAGCTCTGTAGCCTAGCAACAGATAATACTGTTAGGTTACTGAATTGCTCCTGGTTGACAAGTGGGGAGTATTTTTGTGTTTATCATGTTTGCTAATGATGGGATCCTTTCCAAAAGGCTTGTCTTAATCTTAATTAGAGTTTATCAGCAGAGGTCTGCATGACATTATGCAGACACTGATTTCATAAATAATAAAAAGTGCAAGTGAAAAATTTGGCAGGAGAAGAAGATATTTAAGACCACTGATTCTTGTAAGAGCAGCATGAATTTCCAAAATGTAATCAAGTTTGAACTGTGACTCTATTCTTTATTATCGAAACTTGCAGTACACTCCACTGCAGTTTTGACAGCAATTATGAGTATGATTTATAAGCTTCCTGTTAGGAACCAGATCTGTTTGCACAAGAATCTTGATCATAAACATTACAAAGAACAGTAAGTCCACAGTTTTTCTGGGACATCAAGACCTTACTTTTTCCTTTGCATAGAAAGTTGGTTTGTTGGGTTTCTTTTTATGTAAGGGTGTTGGGGTTTTTTCAAGCAGCAAAAATGTTTGCAGTGGAAGATGCAGACAAAGACGAGAATCCTGAAATAACCTTTCCATTTGGTGGAAACTCTGAAGGTATCAGATAGCTGCTTCAGTGGCTGATGTCATTTGATAAAGAGCTCATGCCAATGCAATTGGAATGTAATTTTTTGCTCTAGTTTGCACAACACGATATTCTCTAACTTTCTCAACTTTCTGTGATTAAATGAGCATTTCTAATTCCTTGCAAAGTGAATGAGAAGAAGAGTTCAAATAAATATGTAGCGTTTACAGATATTTTTATTCTCTTCTTCTGCTTGACATGTGTGTATTATATATCACATAATTTTTTTCTGGTTTAATCATAGATATGAAACAATATATTGCAGGCTTCAGAAGCTCATTTTCAATTTCACAGAGTCAGGACTAGACTTGTAGAGAAAACAGCTTTCCAATGTCACAGTCTTCCAGTCTTGCAAAAACTTCCCTTCTGCACTGGAACAAGAATTAGACTTTTCTCATCCCACCACGTAAAACCAGTAAGACCCTTTTCAGTAAAGTGGATGACTGGTCTACTCATTACAGCTGAGAAGAGGGTCAAAACACCAGCCCACCATTGTCTTGCCTTCTAACCAAATAGTATAACCACGACTTCATTTCTGAGGCTCTGTCAGGCACTCATCCTTATTAGAGCTTAACTGGATGTCTTTCCTTTCTCTTCTTCTGATGGCTGCATCTGTCTTAGGACTGAGAAACTTGGCCTGGTAAAGCTTTGGTAGAACCATGTCACCCCTATAAGCTTTTTCTGACAGAAGGAACAGCTGGTTAAAAATTTTCTAGCCAGCTTAGTCAGAACTTCATCTCATGTAAATAACAGACCTGTACATCCCCTTATGAAATCTTGATGTCTTGCACATACTTCAAGCAAACATCTTCCTGTCTCCTCCATTGCCACCAGTACTTGGGAAAGACTATTTAGAGACATTCTTATGATCCTTTTGAAAATCTGTCATTAACACTGCCCTTTGCTTTATGAAAATATGTTGTGCTCATGAGAAATTACTGTGTGTACGTCAGTTGTGTCTTAGCTTCTAGAAATGTTTGTGGGAAGCAAGAACTTTTTTCCTGTTTTGTAACCACTACCTGTAAGGAAGCCCTGATCCCTGACAAGGGTGTCTTGACAGTGTAATAATTCATATGATAGTCATGATTGGAACTTCCTATTAAATTTGGAAACCTCTGCTGGGTTCTCCTCACTCCATTTTCCAGTCTGTGCAGTAGAACGCTCCAGAAGACTTCTCTTTCACTGTTTCCCACTGTGTACGAAGGCCAGTGTACTTGCATTCACTGCATTAAGGGGAATAGAGTTGTTTGCATCTCTCAGAACAGCAGCTATTGCCTGACCCTGTGCAACCAGGCACAGAAGGGGACAAGTGGAGACTGTGCTGTGTCCTGTCCCTATGGGTGAATGTTGCTGGAGAGGTGGTGTACTGCATTTCCAGTGGCTGGACACATGCAGCATTTGGGAGTTCATCTGGGGATTTAACCTAACGTGATACCATGTACTGATGGGAACGTGGAGATATATGTTATGATCCCTCATTTTCTATAGAGTGGGATGAAAGAAAACAAAATAACAATGTAATTCTTGGATCTGAACCCTGCTGGGCTGATAGTTTGCATTCAGATGCAGGAGTGGATTAAACTTCTGTAGTTCTGGTTTCCTTTAAAAAGCCAAGCAAGAGATTGTTGTGCTTCCAGAGCTGTTGCACATCCCGCTCGGCTGTGCCTGCCGTAGGTGTGACAGCCTCCAGGAGCTGGGTGGCGCAGGCAGCCGAGGTCACTGCTCCCTTCAGCTGTCCGAGTCTAATCTGCTGCTGGACATGAGTCAACACCCTGAGGAGCTCTAACACCAGGAGACTGAGTCAGCCTTTTAGCCGATCCAGACCGATTGCAGCTGGAGACCCAGTAATCAACTGCACTTTCTTATTTTTTTCCCTCCCAAGGGTACAGCATGTCAAGATGTTTGCTGGGATAGAGAAAGTCTCAGTTGGTTCTTCTGCAGTGACTCATTTTTATATTATTAAGAAATCCAATGAATAATACAGTCTAGGAAGAGCTCTTATTCTATATTAAAATATATTAAAACATGTTGGTTGATTATTGCACCTTTTTTATATGATTAAAATAGAAGTGCATGTTAATAATGAAAACCTTGCTCCTTCCAGAAAATGAACTGTGTGGTGTTTGCAGTAAGAGTACTCAGTTTCAGGTTCTCAGATTGCTTTGTGTATCATGTACTTTTATCTGTGAGACTAATTAAACGTGCTTTAGGAATTTATCCTGGTTCTCTCATGAACAGGTTTTATACCAGTTTAACTCTAAAAGCTTCTGTATGTTTACTCCCGGCAGTTAATCAGACGGTACTTTTCAAATGTTTGAATTCCTGCTTGGGCATTAGGATTCTGAATTTGTAGACATTTATGGTACTCTCTTCACATTTAATCATCTTGTTCTCTAGAGGAAATTACTCAGATTTGGACCATTTAACACTGTAGTTTTGGAGGGTAGTAAACCTTAGTACGCTTTGGTCCCGTTATGGTAAATTGTTTGTAAACTTTTGAGCCACCTTCAACTGCTGCATTACCGAAGGGTAAATACAAAGACACTTTTCTTCTTTGAAACTTTTACACCACTTTGAGGTCTGGAAGCTTAGCTTTATTTTTCCACTGAAACACATTGTCACTGATGCTGTTTTGTTTGCTCATCTTTGAAAGCTAATAGACTGGTTTAATTAATTGTCCAAGATTTCTCTAAAACAATGTCCTAATTCTTCCATTTAGCTGTGGCATATCATACACTGTTGTTATCTCCTCTACCAGATTTTTGCAACAAGTTGTTTTAAAACTATAATCTCTTTGAGGGGAAAAAAATGAAGTGCAGTTGAAAAGGCAGTTATGCCGAAAGATAAACACAGCAATATTACTTATCAAAACGAGTACAGTTTTTGCTTGCCTAATGAATACAACATATAGCTTTTTCTATATATACAAAACCTGAGGAAAAAAAAGCTTTATAACATATAAAGTATGCAACATTATTTCAGGCATAACTGCATTGGATATGTATCTAGGCCTGAGAGTGTAGATAACACAATATAAGTGCTTTGCCTGTCTAAACATGTTAAATAAATGAGCATTCACTATCGCATTCAAATACATTAGTAGATGTACTCGCATAGTTAATTTTCTTTTTAATGCACTACACGTGACATTTGCAGCACAGAGCTATAGTGTATCTTACTGTTTGATGAAAGTTCTTCCACCTCCCCCCCTGCTTTTAAACAAACCTTTATTTGAATAAGCCTTTATGAAACAGATCTTTGGCATATCTTCTTTTCAGGAAGTTCAGTCAGTGTAAGCAGAGATAAAGCAGTCATGTTACGAAGAATATTACATAAGGGAAGATTTTTCAGAGAAAGAGGGTGGCAAACATAAGGGAGGGAAAGAACGCCCTTAAGAGGAAATCTGATTTCTTTCTTGCAGCTGTTTGGCTTTATTGTGCTGTGATTTGGTATTCAAAATAAAACAAACTTGGAGTTAAGAAAAACTATACAGGAAGTTTGGTGAAAAGTAATGAATAGAAAAGTGCCATATAAAATATTTTCACCTATGTTTTGATTTTCATAGTGCTGGCCTTTTTGTAGACAAAATGAAAAATTAAAATGAATATTCATGCTTCAAATAATTAGGAAAAGTATCTCTGAACTGTTATTCTTCTACACTGAACATTCTTATGTTGATAGGAGGAGGATGGTAAAGAGAAAATTATTTGCCTCTTTACCTTGAACAAACCATCAAAATGTAAAAAAGAGTGTGAAGATATGGCACTGGTGTTTTAAGTTCTGGAATCTGATATCGTCAATTAAATCTTTCTGCTTTTATGTTTCCTGTAGGAGGGCAGCTTTGGTGTACCACAACCAAGGCCATCTCAGAGGGTGAAGAACTGATTGCCTTTGTTGTAGATTTTGACTCAAGGCTGCAAGCTGCTAGTCAGATGACTCTCACAGAAGGGATGTATCCCGCACGCCTGCTGGACTCAATACAATTGCTCCCTCAACAAGCTGCAATGGCATCTATTTTGCCAACGGCTATTGTGAACAGTAAGTCCTGAACACTATTCTCTGGCATTTTATTTTTTTTTTAAACAGCAGTACTTTGAGACACATATGAAGGGCTAATACAGCAGTAGTGAATTCCAGACCACAGAAACCACACAACTTAAAAACCACAGCTTGAAGTCTGCTTTTGTTCCCCCCATCATCTCAGATGAACTCGCAGACATCAGAGGAAGAAGAGCGGTCTGGCAGCTGGGCTCTGCAAGAGCCTCACAGAGTACCTGACCTGCCCTCGTGTGGAGGTTCTGTGATCTGTTCCCACAGGCAACAGGATAAGAAACTGTTAAAGTAGGTCAGATAGACCTGTTAGCTCACAAAGTCCAGCCACTGATGCTCAAATAAGCTTGTTGCTTACAGCTGCAGCTTCTGGCAATGATTCATGATAGTCAATGGAAAGAAGGAACGTATCTCTTCAGTGGCTGTTTCAAAATGCCGTGGAGATCATGCCTTATAGGAGCCCTACTTATTGTAGTATCTCCACTCAGTGTGGCTACTGAAGAATGTTTTAACATCCTCTGGACGTCAATAGACCCTATCATTGACAAAATACAGCATTTAATTAAGTGCTGTCCGTATAGAGGAGGGACATGAGTACATGATAAGTCAGGTACTGAACTGGGACAATTCAGCTTGAATTAAATTTCATTTCTTTAATTTTTTCTTATTACTTCCTTTTACCTTTATACAGCCCTAGTTCCTCATTCTCCTAATTACTTTTCAAATATCTTAGCTGGTACCATGATCCTCCCCAGTCATCACTTAGACCTGTTGCACATACTTAGCTCTCAGCACTTTGTAAGCCTGTCCATTTAGACCCGATGTTGGAGCACCTCCCCATGCTTCATGTGGTTCGTAAGTATTTTAATTACAGTGAACTACTGAATACAGTATTTAAGGTGGGAATACACATGCAGGCACATGATCTGCTACTCACGCTCACACCAAATAACACTCTGTCTTGAACAGTCACACCGTTGTCAAGGTCTTCAGACAGGACTAGTTAAAATATCTGTGGTAACACCTTTCATTCTGTTTGTAATTGCTTATTTTCTGGGTAAAAAGTTGTGATAGCTACACATTTATTGTTAGTCTATTTTAAAAGATAAAGATACCTTTTTATCTTTTAAAAGATAAAGCTTTAAGTGTCCAAGTCATCCAAGTCCTCCCTTCCAGAGAGTGAGTTGGCAGCAACCTCAAGCCCTATAGCTAAGCACATTGATTTTTACCCTACAAGTGGGGCTGCTGTGAGCTGACATACCTGTTCACAGAACCAGCAATTAGCACCATACAGGACATTTCCAAAAGAAGGTGTCAGAAGCCCCTAAAATGGACCACCCAGTTACCACAGTTCAGGCAGACCAGCGTTTATAGCCAACAGCTGCAAGGGAGCCACCAGGGAGAGAGTTTCCTAGCCTAAAGGGCAACTACTTACTCACAGCTTGTTTCAGCTGAGGATGTATCTTTGTGCAAAATCTCCATAAGGCCAGCTCTTGGCCAAAGCCAAGTAGTCAAATTTCTACAGCGTCAAATTTCTGGAAACACTTTTGCTGCCAACACTGCCTTTTGCAGAGCCCTGGAAAACTGCACTGATCATCGCTACTTCTGCTGCTAAGAGGGGTCCAAGTACATCAGCTCTTGCTACATGGGCTTAGCAGCAACTTGGAGTAACCTCTGCACTCTTAACTCCAGGAGGCTGCTAACGTAACAAATCTCACTGTCCAGAACCTCTGCCCTCCCGCCCTGCTCCAGTTCTGACTCTGTCTCTGACCAGATGGGGATGTTTCCATATCTCATTGTTGAGTTGGTGAAATTCAGTTTCTTCAGTAAAGTTTCAAGCCAGATGTGAATCCAATAACATGCTGAATACGCCTCTGGATTCATAGTGAGACAGCTCTTAAACATTCTTTTGCTAGGTCTCTGAAAAAATTCAGTTTCTAGAAAAATTAAGTGTTGTAGGGGTTTTTTTTCCCTAACATTTTTTTAGTTGAAAAATCAAAATTAGAATATCATCTTGGCTCGTTTAGTTTGAACTTGAATGTTTCATTTCCTGAATTGGTCCATTGAAATATTTGGAAATTATCCATTGAAACAAATTGAAATATTTTGCTTTTAAAGAATTAAAATATTAACTTTGAGAGACTTTTACCTATTTTGCATCACTTTAGGAGAGTAATAGTTTCAGATCCCATCCTTATATGTTGTTCTCCCTGGAATTCCATCCTCTCACTGTGCAAAACTCCTCAGATGCATTTCCTCTGCATGTCATGTAATGGGAGTTACATATTGACCATGCATAACTGGAGCTACAGACTGTCCAGGCCATCTAGCCCGTAGGAAACAAAGATGTCTGGAAGTCAAATCATGATAAGAAAGTTCAATTATTTGATGGAGTGCAGTCAAATGAATGCAAATTAGACGTTTCCGATATCAAAATTTCCTATTACTACTTGTGGACTTTCTCTTCTGTGGAAACTGTGGACTCTCTGTGGAAACTTCAGTGGTTCAACTTTTTAAAACCATCTGAAGCCAAAAACAAATGCTAAAATGTCAGCTTTCACGAGATGGACATTTCAAATGATGCAAGCTGTCTCAGTAATGTTTTAATAGTGGCATGTACTGCAATACTAACTGTGCAATTAAACGTCTGTGTCTTAAATTCATTCAGTGGCAAAGGGAAGATAGAAACTGGTATTGGTGAAAATATTTTATGCAAATTCATGAGCAGAAAAATAGACAATCATTAGCAATGCAGTCAGAGAAGCAAACTAAATGGTGTACATTTTGGTTGCATTTGTAGATATTTAACAAATAAAAGACATCCATTTCAGTGGGTTGGAGTGTTCAACTTTGTTCACTCAAAAGAATTGGAACAGAGCAGTTGTCCTGTATACATCAATATTTGAAATTAAACATAAATTGTCATGAATTATAATGAGTTACATCATCAGATACACATCATATTTTCAGAGCGGCCAGCCATTCTTCAAGACTAAATTAATTACAGTCACTAGCAGTTCTTCACATTTTGAAGTCAGTGGAAGTTTTGACATTGACCAAGATGTGTTTTGATGTTGACTGCAATTGCTCATTCTCTGATCCTGGGGTCAGCTGGCACAGTCTGGCTGCACTCAAAATTTTATCCTCTCTTAGTCTCAAAAACAGACAAGAAGTGTCCAAACCAGTTGCAGAGAATGATCCTAGGCCTGTGGTAACTCCTGAACTGTACGCAGGAAGGGGGAAGGTGTTAATTGACTTAAGCCAAAAGTGTGGAAGGGATCATTCTTGTGATTTAACCCTATAAACAAGAAGTTCCAGTGCTCTAGTCTGGACCCTGTCGCTTTTAATTTGGTAGTGTAGATGTACCCTAAAGGGCTAGGATTTTTTCCTTGTTCTTACTGATAGGATGAGAAGTTCAGCTTTCAGAAAGATCAAACAGGTCTTTTGTCCTTCTGAGACAGATGCACAACATATACTGTGTAGGTATCCTTCTGACAGGATATTAACGACCAAATATCTTTCTGCTTTGTGTAAATATACAGTATTCATTATTACTCTTCACATGAGTGAAGTATGTAGCCTTCAGTACATGATCAAAATATCTACTCCCTCTGCTGCTGGGAAGCATGCTGTGCAACCTGGGCATTGCCTTCCCCTCAGAGAGGATGCTGACACTTTGGGATAGAAGACAATGAAAAATTGCATTATTCTTAGCAAATATCCCTCTTGCATAGTGAAGAGTGGAACAGCAACAATTTACCAAAACACAAGAGGACAAAAGTACATTAGAAATTTTAACTTCTGATGTTAATAACAACAGGAACCCAGGAAATAAACATGCTGCGTAGTATATTACATTCAACACTGTAGGATCTTAAGGAAACATAATCCAGTCTGGCCTTCTAGGTGTCAGAGCAACAGGATTTTACAGTAATAACTGCATAAGCATTCTGAAAGTATACATTCTTCAGAATGATCTGCAGTTAGCACTCAAAAATTCCAAACCCCAATGCTGGAAAGACTTGTGCACACAGGGAAAAAAAAAAAACATTGAAAGATGTAGTGATGTATCGGAAATACAGCTTAGTTCTTGATTTACTACTGCATATTCAAACAAACAATTTAATTACATTTTTAAATAATTACATGCCTAAAACTTCTAGTTGGTTTTGGTTTTTATGTTAACTATTTTTAAAATCTCCTTTTGAAAGAAACAACTGCCTCCCACATTCAGTCTCTTACCTACAAGTGACATTTTAATAAACCCATGACTCTGTTTTCAATATTTTATTAAATAAGCATGCATTTAATGGGGAAATGAGGGTAACTAATCCAGCTGTGATAATTGGTTGGCACTGAGTGCACCGTGGCTAACATGCACCTGGTTATATTTGCTTGTAGAGGACATATTCCCTTGCAAATCCTGTGGCATTTGGTATCGAAGCGAGCGGAACCTGCAGGCCCATCTCATGTACTACTGCAGTGGGAGGCAAAGAGAGGGGCCTCAGCTGCCGGAGGAGAATGAAGATAGTGCTCAGCAGATATCCAGTGTCTGCCCCTTTCCGCAGTGCACCAAAAGTTTTTCTAACGCAAGAGCTCTGGAAATGCACCTAAATTCTCACAGTGGTAAGTACGTAGAATCACAGAATCATCTGGGCTGGAAGGGACCTTCAAAGGTCATCTAGTCCGACCCCCCCCGCAGTCAGCGGGGACACCCGCAACTAGACCAGGTTGCCCAGGGCCTCGTCGAGCTTCACCTTGAATGTCTCCAGGGAAGGGGCCTCCACCACCTCCCTTGGCAACCTATTCCAGTGCTCCACCACCCTCATGGTAAAGAACTTATTCTTAATGTCTAATCTAAATCTACTTTTTTCCAGTTTAAAGCCATTATCCCTTGTTCTGTCATTGCCGGCCTTTGTAAACAGACTGTCTCCAGCCTTCCTGTAGGCCCCCCTCAGGTACTGGAAGGCCGCTATTAGGTCTCCCCGGAGCCTCCTCTTCTCCAGGCTGAACAACCCCAGCTCCCTCAGCCTGTCCTCGTAGCAGAGGTGCTCCAACCCCCTGATCATTTTCGTGGCCCTCCTCTGGACCCTCTCTATCAGGTCCATGTCCTTCTTATATTGAGGGCTCCAGACCTGCACACAGTACTCCAGGTGAGGTCTCACCAGAGCAGTGTAAAGTGGCAGAATCACTTCTCTGGATCTGCTGGCAACAACATCTTCTACATTTAGCTATTTGCAGAATTATTCACTATAGACATTCAGTGGATCAATGTCTCTCCAAATATATGCAAGCCTTGGTTTTAGATGCTACCAAAAAATCAACAGTTTCTGACCTGTGTTCTACATGAAGCACAGCTCTCAGGTAACCAGTGTCATTTCTCTTACCTACTAATCCTCATCTGAATGCCATCTCTCTCTTAATATGTATACCCACACATACAGGCAGCATTTCTTTACTGGTGAAGGTATCCTCAGCAATCCAGACACAGTTAAACTGCTGCTGCTTGGTTTCTGAGAGATTCCACCCACTAAACATGAGTCTGCTAGACTACAATCTCTGCCTACCCTGTTTTGATGCTCAGCGGAGAAATACACACCACCAAAGAGCGAGTCCTTCTGAAATAAGATCTTGGGGTCCTAGAGTAGGCTTCTTAGGCAGGGGGCTTTAAGGACCAGGGTCCAGAACTCTGTGTGCTTTTCCCAGGACACTTGTTTCATAAAAACTTTTTGTTTCACAACAGTATTCTTTTCCCTCCTTATAAATATAAATAAGGATATTTTTTCCTTTGTCCCTGTTGTTAAAATTATAATACTAGATATATGGAAAGTGGTATTACAAAATTCCTGAGATTAAAAATCTGGAACTCAGCAGGAGTCTTGTCTCCCTCCCTGAAGGTCCTTTGAGTGTGCTGTTTGAATTTGTTTTGAATTAGGTCTGGAAACACAAGTTACGAGATTGCAGAACATTCTGTATTTTCATTAGCAGAAAAAAGCTATAAATAAAAAAGACTGCAGTGTCAGGTATAGGGCTGTCTAGTGCACAGAACTGTGTCTGGAAAGAGAAAAGGGCCCTACAGGAGTTCCTGATACTCCTGTTACATGGATGGAGTCTAAAGGACACTAATGTGTGCTTTATTCACAGAAGGAAGCCTTATTCAGCTGCAGTGTAAAAACTGCTGGCGCAGTGGGAGTCTACTCTGGACTTGGTGAAGTGAAAAATGTTCCTCTGATACTTGGGCAGCAATTACAAATCTAGAAGGCATCATGTTGCCTTAGAGGAGTTTGGTACCTCGCAGAACAGGACTGAAAGAGTGCTGAGTGAGGAACTTCCTTGTACAGACAACACAGAGAACAGTTAGCCATTCACTTAGAGGTCAGATCTTTTTGTGCTTCCAGATCTTAACTTTGAATATCAGCCTATTGCCTGCTTCTGTCTCTTGGCTAGCAAATATTTCACTGTTCAGTGAACCAGCGGAACAGTAGGAATGGTTTCAACAAAAGCAGTTAAACAAGAGCATGTCTTTCAGCCTAGTAATTAGAACCAGGTACTCCTGGAAGATAACAAGTTCATTTCTCCCCAAGAAGAGGAAAATTTTGAAATCTTAGCCGTTATATAAAAGGGTTGTTTCAGCTCTTTGCATTTAGTGACATACCATTGGCCTAGGTGTTGAGAGGGTTTTCAGTCATAAGCTGTGAGTGCCCATGTCTTCTTACAATCTAGAGATAAGCATCTGTGTTCCTTGAAAGACACGGGTCTGAGATCCTGCTGAATTTCCAGTAAGACTCTTTTAAGTATTTCTTAGATCAGAGGCTAAACGTCAGGCCATCCCCTTCTTTTTAGTCAGTTCAATCATTCTTGCTCTCCTTCAGATCCTGTCCATCTTTATTTTTCTATACAGACTATCACAAGTTATAACAGTTTCTGCAGTAGGAATGAAACATTCATTTTCCAAGTGCCCTGTAAGCTAGTGCTGTGTTTGCTTCAACTTCTGTTCCTGTTCCCGTGGGGGGCTGTAGCAGACCCACACCATTGGAGCATGGAGCCCCGACTGAAAAGTCCGTAGAGACACTCCACTGTGACTGTATCACATGATGTGGAAGCATATGCAACACCATCTCATGGCAGTGGAGGAGCTAAAGTTTGCTACGCTCTCCTGATGAAAAAGTGCCTGATGAGGAAGAAGCGCTGATTAAAGTGTTGTGTATCTCCTCGGCTCCCTTCTGGCCTCTGAGGCCAAGAGAAGTTCCAATTCAAATGTCGTTCATAACTGTGAGAGTCGCTGATGCTAGGGGAGAAGTGAGGACCTCCAGATACAACAGAATGACATATTAAGCCACAGTATTCTTACAGCTTTGTATTGTCCAACTACCATGAACCTAGTTTACCTGACCAAGGCGTGGTATACATGTTTGTGTGTGTGTGTAAACAGAAGAAATACCCATTTTAGATTCCGAACATCATCCCTACTAATATTTTTTCAGTTTTTATTGTCTAACAGGTAATCAGAATCTGTGTTGTTGCAGTAGGGAAATTTGGTCTTACCTCTTTTTAAAGCATGTTCAGTTTCAAAATACTGTGAAACGGGGAGGGGGGGAGGGGGTTTGGTTTCAGCAGTGATTGTAAGATGGCTTTGAACGTACTGTTCTTGATAGGGAAGGCTGTAGTGATTTCATGAGGAACTGTTGTATTACAGCAGTAGATACCTTCAGCCATTATTTGTGGAAGATAAAGTGTTGGTGAAGCCGTGTCTTACTCCTCCTCCTTCCTTCACAATGAACACAACTCATCAGTCCTTTCTGACAAGGATAGTTCTGTATCCTCTTCCCACACTAAGGCAAAGAGCTGAGCATGAATAACGCTGAAAGTGCTACTTCTGCTCCGTCTGTGGCTGTCAGACACCGAGTTTGAGAGCTGTACCTCAAGCTACATCATAACCTTGACCCTTTTGACCTTTCTGAGCATTCAGAATTTCCACTGATTGTTATGGGGAACATTATGTTCCCTTTAGTTAAAACTGTAATTTCTAAGACCTCTTCATTTAGAGTAAGTCCAGTCTATTTTTATCCTTTCCCTTGTTCTTTCTTCCCCTTTGTCTGTGCTGAATGCAGGCAGATGCTAAGGCTCCTCAAAGCAGAGCAGAAGTCTGTGAATGTCCTCTGGCTGTTCAAGGAAAGAAATTCTGAACCAATTCAAGTATTTTCAGGGTGAATAATATCATCCCATCAGAAGAAAATTAGTTGTTCTTACTGTGCTTGTACCTTCTGATTTTTTGGTATACTTCATGAAGGGCAAAATAGTCACCTTATTTTGTATTTTACTTGTCTTTTCTATAGGAGTGAAAATGGAAGAATTTCTCCCTCCTGGTGCTAGTCTGAAATGTACAGTTTGTACTTACACTGCAGACTCGGTGATTAACTTTCATCAGCACCTGTTCTCGCATCTTACTCAAGCTGCCTTTAGATGCAATCACTGCCATTTTGGCTTCCAAACCCAGAGGGAGCTACTGCAGCACCAAGAGTTACACGTCTCTGGCAACAAGATTCAGAGAGAGAGTGACATTGAACACTCTCCAAGTGGAAACGAAGAAGGTTTACAGCCTGCAACGGACCTGTTGAGCAGAAATGATGTTCCCCAAAGCCAAAAGACCATGCAGACTAAAGATGCAAGTTCTGATACAGAGCTTGATAAATGTGAAAAAAAGGCTCCACTTTTCCTTCCAAACCAGAGGCCAGAAACCCAGCCTGCAACAAATAAGCAGAGTTTTTCATACACTAAAATAAAATCTGAACCATCCAGTCCAAGACTTGCTTCATCACCTGTTCAGCCTAATATTGGTCCTTCTTTCCCAATGGGACCTTTTCTTTCCCAGTTTGCTTTTCCTCAAGACATCACTGTGGTTCCTCAGGCTTCAGAGATACTGGCCAAAATGTCTGAACTGGTTCATCGAAGACTGAGGCATGGAAGTAGCAATTATCCTCCTGTAATTTACAGTCCTTTGATGCCTAAAGGGGCTACATGTTTTGAGTGTAACATAACATTCAATAATTTGGACAACTACTTGGTACACAAAAAGCATTACTGCAGCAGCCGATGGCAGCAGATGGCGAAGTCACCAGATTTTTCCAGTGTTCCAGAAAAAATGCCAGAAGCTGTAAGTCCCAGTAACGGTCAAAGCTCGATAAACATCCTGAATGCAGCTCCTCACACATCAGATCCAGAGAATCAGCTTCTGCAGACATCTTGCATAAACTCTTCCAACGTTTTAGATTTGATCGGGCCAAACAATAAAAGTCATGAAAAAGACTTTCCAGCACAATCTAAGAAGTTGTCAACTGCAAGCAATGGCGATGAGAAGATAAACGGAAAACCTTCTGATGTGAAGAATCCCAGTGCTCCTTTAGTAGAAGGGGAGAGCGATCCTAACAAGACCACGTGTGAAGCTTGTAATATTACTTTCAGCAGACATGAAACGTACATGGTCCACAAGCAGTATTACTGTGCCACTCGCCACGACCCCCCACTGAAAAGGTCCGCTTCCAACAAAGTGCCTGCCATGCAGAGAACAATGCGGACCCGGAAGCGAAGGAAGATGTATGAGATGTGCCTGCCAGAGCAAGAGCAAAGGCCACCACTCGTTCAACAGCGATTTCTAGAAGTGGCTAATCTTGGCAATCCTTGTACATCTACTCAAGAGTCGACGGAGGGCCTTGGAGAATGTTACCATCCACGATGTGATATCTTTCCAGGAATAGTCTCGAAGCATCTGGAAACATCACTGTCTATTAACAAGTGCGTTCCAGTTTCAAAGTGTGATACTCCCCACTCCACTGTGTCTTGCTTGGAGATGGATGTGCCAATAGATCTCAGTAAAAAATGCTTGCCCCCATCAGAGAGGACGTCTACTTCTCCCAAACGGCTGCTGGACTACCATGAGTGCACAGTATGCAAGATCAGCTTTAACAAGGTTGAGAACTACCTGGCTCACAAGCAGAATTTTTGCCCTGTCACTGCCCATCAGCGTAACGACCTGGGACAGCTCGACAGTAAGGTGTTTCAAAACCCAGAAAGTGAAAGAAACAGCCCAGATGTCAGTTATGAAAGAAGCATAATCAAATGTGAGAAAAACGGAAGCTCGAAACAGTCCTCTCCTAATGGAAACTTATTTTCCACACACTTAGCAACACTTCAAGGACTAAAAGTCTTTAGTGAAGCAGCCCAGCTTATTGCCACAAAAGAAGAAAACAAACATTTGTTTCTTCCACAATGCCTTTACCCTGGAGCAATAAAGAAAGCTAAAGGAGCAGATCAGCTTTCTCCATATTATGGAATAAAGCCAAGTGATTACATTTCTGGTTCCCTCGTCATTCATAATACTGATTTAGATCAAAGCACAAATACAGAAAGTGAATCTCCTAAAGGCCAGGTGCCTTCAAATGGATGTGCTGTGCCGAAGAAAGAGTCTCTTCCGCTATTGCCAAAAAACCGAGGCATGGTGATAGTTAATGGGGGACTAAAACAGGAGGAAAGACCTGCCGCAAACCCACAGCAAGAGAACATTTCCCAGAATCCTCCGCATGAAGATGGGCACAAGTCTCCTTCTTGGATCTCTGAGAATCCCCTAACTGCAAATGAAAATGTCTCTCCAGCAATTCCTACAGCAGAGGAACAGTTGTCTAGTATAGCTAAAGGCGTGAATGGTTCTACCCAGGCCCCAACCAGTGGGAAGTATTGCCGACTGTGTGACATCCAGTTCAACAATCTTTCAAACTTTATAACTCATAAGAAGTTTTATTGCTCGTCACATGCAGCAGAACATGTCAAATGAAACAATCGGTCACCTTTGGTACCTGTGTTTAGCATATTGTTCCATACAGTCTAAAGAAAGCTGTTTGAATTACATCTGGACAATCAGGAGATTTCACTGTTGCTGAGTTGAAGACTTAAAGGTGTAATTTCATTACAGTCCATTAGTAAAGTGTATTATTGGTGCCATTTTCAAAAATATTAATTTATTTTACCAGCAGTATTCATAGCTGTAGTTATGTTATTTTTTATTTAAAAACTTTATATTAAAGTCATTTGTAATGTTATTGTATAGTTATTGTGTAGCACATATGGTTTGCACTGTATAGTAGATTTTAAAGAAAATAGTCACAAACAATACAGAAAAGCATTTTAGAAATAGCTTCAAAAGCACTTGTGTATCCTGATTTTTTTTTCTTATATGCTGTTGCAGATATATGTATATGCTAAAATATAACTTGCAAAGAAGTTTCAACTATGCTGTAAAGTTCGCCTTAAAATTTCAATTTTTTGAACAATTGGGCTCAGTTTGCACTTTATATTTTAGCAGATACAGTACCTTAGTCATTAGGCTTTGCATTTGTATGTAGCAGTATGTTTCTGTCCACTTTCTTAATCTGAAACGTACGTTAAATGAAGATGGCAATTTTTTTCTTGTATAGTACTTGTATTTTCTTTCGCTGATGCATCTCTGTCTCAATTTTTAAACCTTTGCTGTTAAATGCAATACTTTATAAAGAATGAACAAAATTACTGGAAGCAGTATTGTAAGTAATGAGGTCATGTCAATCAGTTTTATCTTTTGAAAGGCACAGTCTAAAACAAAACCCTAAACTCAATGCTGCAATTATGAATCTAATTCATATATAAGATATATTTAAATATAAGAGTAGCAATACTGCAACTGGTGATCACAAAGATAATGTTCTACTTCTGATAGAAATAATTTCTCAACAAATGTTGTTACTATGCATGTATATGGATGGAATAAAATTCCAGATCATTGGAGAAGTTTGGCAGTAATTTCTTTAAATTTGTTTTATTTTGTTTTTTTCAAGGAGGATTTAGAGCTCACGAACTGTAAAGAAGCTGTTAGGAGCAGGTTATCATTACCCCCTCTTCAATGGAAGCAACACGTTCAAATTAAAAATGAGTACAAAGGATGCCTCCACTTTGAGGGACAGGTCCTTGCTGGCAGGTCACTACCACAACTAAGTCTAAGACAACCCACTGAACTAGCACTTAAAATGTGACGGTCTGAAACCAGGAGGGCTGTTCTCTTTTTTGGAGATAAGGGGGGCATACTTCCCCAACAGTACCTCCATATGTCAAAAATAGTGGAACAATCTGCTTTATAACACCTCTGGTATGATTCTATATGTGTTCAGTGGTCTTACGTGAAAAACAATAGCATTCATTTAAATAGAACAGCAGTTTGCTCCACTAATTCAACGAGGAAATACTATTCAATAATTTATGTTATATTGAAATCGGAACTAATGCACATTTAATACCCTTCACTTGCAGTTGTTCAGTCTGCTGTACAGTGTTTCATTAAAAAAGTATATTAGAGAAATGACCTACTGATGCATTTTTCATCCTACAAATTTGAAAGCAAAACCATGACCTGAATAGTCATATAATCAGTTGTTTTTAATTTAGTTCTTAAATCAGCCAAAGAAACAACTCAGAACAAAATACGTAAAAGGATGGTATTTCAGCTAAGCAGCCTGTTGGAGTCTAGTGCAAGAATATGCAATACCACTGACTTCCCTGTGTACTTTGGAACCAAATTCATCCTTTTTTTTTATTTGTAAGTGTAGGTACATGTGATCCAGTAGCAAAAATAATAAACACTTCAAAAACTATTTTTAACAACTCTGGTGGTTAGCTGGGCTTTAAATACAGAACAAGAGTGCTTAAAATTGTGCTAATTTTCACTCTCAGCAAAGATAAGAGGAGTATACAGTAATTTCAGTAGGGCCGAAATTGGTCCTATAGCAAATACTTTGGGTAATGAGACTTGTGAAGGAGAAAAAGCATTGCAAACACAGGGAGAATAAAACAGATAAATCATTCATGATTATCAATTATACATTTAGTAGAAAACACCACACCAATATATCTAAGACCCCACAGTATTTGAGATAGATAGTACATTTTGACCTTTTTCGTGGCAAACATTATTTTGAAGATTATCCATCATACAAAATTGGTTTAAAGAACTAAGTGCTTATATCTGGATTGAAATAAGCTAATTCTGAAAGATCTACATGCATAGGTGAAAACTTCTGGGTGAAGCTGGTCAGAAAGGCTCAGGTAGTGTGATGTACAATTGCTGAGCTCTAGGGGTGTTTAGACCATGAGAAAGTAAAGGAGAATGTCGGGGTTAAGTGGAGTACCTACCTGAAAAGTGGTGCCAAAGGGAAAAGCCTTATCACAAAACATTTCTGATCTGGAAATGCTGAGGGTACCGGAAATATTCCAGAGGTAAATTAAAGCCTGCCATGCTGCATTATGTTCTTCCCACTGGCTAGTCCAATTACTTTCACATGACAGAACATACCTGGTAGCATTTTCTCTTTATAAATCACCTGTTTGGTTGACCGGTCCCATTTTTACAAGTTCAAAACAAGCACAACCTGTTCATCTTTGGCTACAGATTTACTCAATTTTATACACATTTTACACATATTACTCACTTCACTGGAGAACCTAGCAACTCTGACACCTGCCAAACCCCAGAGGTACACCATCACGCTCTCTGAAAGTAAAACTTTACACTAGCTAGTTGGGTAGCAAATACAAATTACTGACATTTGATTTCTTACACATTTGTTAAAAATGGAAACCTTTAAATAAAGATAGCTGCTCGCATAGCTGGGCTCAGGTACCATCTTTTCCCATAACTTAACATGCTGTTTTCCATTTTTTCAGTTTCTTTAGTGCACCCATTTTTTAATTTGCTCCTTTGAAATAAGAATATAAGCACTTCAGGCAGCCAGAAATCTCTCTCTCGTCTCTTAAACCAGTTTGCAGTATACTGACTAATCCCAGCTGGGGTTTTTAAGCGCATCTATGTTGAAGTCGTAAGTATCATTTACAGGAATAAACTACTTAAACCTGTTTTCTGACCAAGTGATTATTTGTATTGTCTTCAGATTATATCTATGCATTTGTTCAAGGTGATAATAGAACAAGTAAACTGCCTATTGCTTTAAAACGTCTCTTGAATATAGACTCTTCCCTAGTTCTGCTTTTAGGTTTTTTTAGCTTTATTAACTATTTATCAAATCACCTATGCAAAAAGAGTCCATCCTTAGTGAGTCTTTGACACCTGGAACTCAGCAGGACGCAGAGCACCTCGATTAAATGTTTTGGGTCTGCTAATCCTTGTCAGCTGGAGTCAGTGAATAAATCTTTGGGGCTCTCCAGTGGAGATGAATAGCTCAACAAAAGGCATTAAAATATATCTTGGGTTTAGGATACAAGAAATAAATTTGCTCCACATGAAGGCCGAATATTTATAAGAGCTGATTTCTGCCTGACTCCCCGTGTACCGATTCCCTGGCGGGTTTTACGTTCGATTTTTTGGCTTTTTAAGGAAGATTTCGTTATTCACAAAATGTCCCATCCACATGCAGTGCTCGGAACTAATGTTGTGACCACATCTCTGCCTCGTTTATTTGTCTGTATCCTAAAATTCAGACTTGGAAAGGCTGTTGTGAGTCCCCATTCATATCACAATTTTCACACATTTGTCTTGTGATTTCTCGCGTCGCCATCTGAATTTTTTACATGATAGTGATTTTTTTCATTGTAACCATAAATCAGGTGGACATGCCTAATGCAAACAGTAAAGGGTATTGCTACAAGCTGATGTCTGCTTGTCTTGAATTAATTGTAATAACATTAGGGTTCTGGTGACATTTTCCATTGCTGCAAATAATCATAAAACTACATTATTTATACTTGCTGTGGATCCACGCTGCTAACTTTCCCAGTCTCTCATGTCTAGCAGATAACTACTGACTACATCCGTTGTCTGACACTGTCCACAGGAATGTAGTGGTCACATCCCAAACACACTCTGAGAGGGCGTATGAGGTGATTGGTCCCTTCTACGATAAATACTGTAACACTGAGAAATGCAGAATGAAGAAAATAACAACTAAAAAAAAAAAAAAGTTATTTAGAAATTAAAAAAATTGAATCAAATCCAGAACCACCATCAAAGTGAGGTGGAGGTGGGCTAATTCATTTCTCTGAACGTACATAAGCTATGAACAAAAATCCACCCTAAAAAGCTGGAGCTGAGGTGGAGCTCTGAACAGCCTGGAAAACCCGATTTAAAGAAAATTCTGTGGTGACTACAATGGAAGAAGGGTGGTGTGGGATAATCTCATTGAGGGGCAAAGATGATACAGAAAAAGGGAATTGGCACTTTGTTAATCCGGGGCGTGCAGTATGGGTACGGTACGCTGATGGCTGCAGAAGGATGCAGTGACAAGGCATCAGCACTACAGAAACACTGCACATCCCAGGAGGGCTGTGGAGAGAGGCTGAAATACTGATGAGGCAATATCCTTGGAGGATCGCTCCTAAACGCTGAGTATTGCCAGCGTGAAGATTCCAGCTCTTGGTCATGTCCTTTTCCCCAAGGCTGACAATGAGGAAGGGAACCACAGCTCTTCCCACCTTCCAGGTCACCTTCACAGCCGGGGCACTGCACTGCCAGGACCTGTCAGGACAGACAATGCCCAGAACAGATGTGTGACCCTCTAAGTAAGTTAGAGATAATCAGCGGTGTTAGCCTGTGAGCAGTGCCTGGTCCTCTCCTTTGAAGTCTTCCACGTAAGTCACTGGCAGTGCTTTGAATCCAGACCTCTGAATCCAGACCCCTTAGAGCCACAGCAAAATGAACAGAAATAATCCTGGTGGCACTCGTGTGTGGAGTGAAACAGAACACGGGGCATGGAGGTGGGCAGGAATTCTGCACTCATATAATTAAAGCTTCTTCATAATATGGAGACACAGGATGAATGAATTGTGACTGGACACATGAGACAAGCTATTGTGCTGGGGTGAACAGGAAACAGTAATTCTGACAGTTTCAACTTCTAAATACATGTTTTTCTTGCTATTTACAAAAACACACACATGTTATGTATAAGACATACACAGAAAGATGAGCGTGTCCAAAACGGGGAAAGAGCCTAAACTAGATTAAGAAATTATATCAAGCGGCTGGATGAGGTGATTAGACAAACAGCATTGCTGCTGTTCTGAAAGCCCATCTGTTCTCAAAACAGGTTTCTGCTCAATTTTTCACATTCATTAATAAATTCCTTTCTTTAAGAAGAGAAACTTCTGCATGCCAGAAGTTCTTTCCTGTAGTTGAGACCGACTGATACAGAGCAGACTGTAGAAACCACAGTCCTCAATCTGCATGATGCCAGAAGCAGCCCTGCCGTCCCCAGTCCTGTTCGAAGTGTGAGCCTCGAGGGTGGTACGTGGAGAAGCCAAGAAGTGAAAGGGTAATATGGCTTCAGGTCTGTGTAGCCCTAAAAGAGTGTCCCTGCATTATTCAGTCACTTGGATTCACCTTCAGCTTGTCTGTATTCCCTTTTTTGAGAAACCCTTGTTAAACCCCTTGCAACTTGAGTCTTAGGGGGATATAGGGAAAATACCAGTGGGTGATTATAATGGTGTTTGGCTTGAGGGAGAACAGACTGCCACTTTGATGCTTTGACATTTTTGATCTCATGCTAATTCTGATGAAACTACCCCCAAGAGATACGTTTATGGAATCTAATAAAAGACCTGTAGGTTCAAAGACTGATCAAGGAAGAAAATTGTTTTAGAGAGAAGCCATCTCAGCCTGTGATTGGAGTGTCTATATTAGGGTAAGTATGCAAAGGGAAGGGAACGTGTTGGTTTACTGCCACAAGTTTTCAAAGCAGAATAGAAAAGGAACCCCCGCAAATGATGTCTTTCAACAAAAAGAGCAAGTAAGAAGAATTTGGAAAGAAAAAAATCTGTTTAGATAGATAATCTTTGAACTCTTTTCTAGACCAAAGGAAGGAAACTCTGCAGATGTAGTTTAGGGAAGATTAATCTGAAACTCCTTCCCCTTCCACCCCTTTAAAGCCCAAAGCACAACTCACAGAGGGCAGTGCACACAGCAGCAGCATCTGCGGGGTGCTGCCAGGTGTGGCGAGGGTTACCCTGTGTGCACTGGCCACACCGCCTTTCCCACAGCCCCAGCCTGGCAGGTCTCTCGAGGCTCAGCCAGGTGAATAAGGTCCCCCCTGGTACCACGGACCTGCCTGGGTCAGGGACAGCTGCTCTGGCGGCTGTTCCTTGGCACTCAGCTGCCAGCAGAAACAGGGCTGTTCTCTGTCGGAGCAGCGCTGGGTGGAAGAGGCACGAGCTTTCCAAGTATATCCACAAGTATATGAACAGTTATTGATGGCCAGCTGATGCTGCACAGCTTGCTCCCCCATGCTAACTTGCTTATTTGGTTTATAAGTAACACAAGATTGATTTTAAAGGATTAAGCATCAAAAAGTCAAAGAGCTACCTATTGGGAGGTGCGAAAGTAAGAGCAGTATATATGTTTTTAGGAGTTTTTCAAAATAGTATTTTTTTTCCTTGTTGCTTTTCAAATTATGCCTCAAATACATATAGGAATATATCAGTGAGACAGTTTTCTTTTTGTTATTGCATAAGCACAGTTTGGTTCTTGGTGTTTGGGTCTTGTTGAAGGAGAAGGGATACCTGCAAGGGAAGAAGCAGAGTTCAGGACAAGAACTACTGAGGGGAAATGGATATACCATAGACCTCTGTCCCTCAGCCTGGACATCTGTCCACGCTCAAAGGTACCGGACTATGCAGTCTACCACCACTGGAGACACAGAGGCACTCTCCTCTTGAAAAAAGATTTAAATGCACTCAGCTGGTCCTCATCTCCTCCAGTTAAGTCCATTTGTCAGGGCTGTTATACCCTGGGCATCATACCCAGAGCCTCGGTGAGTTGTCTGCTTTTGTTTAGAAAGATTTCCTCATGGGAAAACTCCATGAAAGAATGTGTTAGACACACACTTTGAATGACAATTTTAATGCTCACTGTATATGTAATAACGTAGTATTCATCCACAAAGTGTAGTCTGGATTCATTGTGCTCCTCAGCAGTTGAGGTCTAGCCAGCTCTTAGGGCTGTCGGGACAATCCCAAGCCTTACACAAGAGCAGCTACTGGGACAGAGAGAAGTCGGCATTTACTGCTTCTGGCCTCCCACCTGTGTTACTCTGCAAAACAGAGGCCATCACTGGAGTGCAAAGAGAGAGCGTGGGGAAGGGATTTGGGGATTCTGTCCTCATGGTAGTTTCTGCCTTTTTACGTTAAGCAGACATTGGGAAAGTGTTCTATCAGCAACTGAGGCTTATCTTTGGTGTTACAAAACTTACCATGCAGTATGCTTTTGTGAATTATTTCCTTTTATGAGAAGTGCTTTTTCTTGGTGGGTAATTTTTACAATAGGGTTTTTTAAAAGTTGGCAATGTTTGCAGAAGTTTTTCATATATCAGCATACTATAGTGTCATTGAAATCTGTAGTATCATTAAAATACATTCAAAGCTTTCATGTAATTTATGGAACTAGGTGTTATAATTATGTAAGAGATGTTGACTTTATTTCAGTTATTTGAACTTTACTGTGTTAGAGGGCGCCAGTGTCACTTTGGAACAGCCACTTCACAGAAGAAACTGTCCCTGCTCTGCAGGAACGTTCCTCACCAATAACATTCTGTGTTTCTTTTTCTTTAAACATCAAAATATATGATAGTTTATATCTGCTATATTAGATTTGATTATGATATTCAGAACAGGAGAATAGTATCTATATAAAGTATTCAGCTTGCAGATATCCTTTATACCTTCCTGATATGAAACTGCTATGTATACTTGCCAGCCAAACATGATGGTAAAGTGATAATATTAGTTTTTGCATTTGCTTTAAGATCGCGACAAACACAATTAATGCCAATAACCAGCAAAGTTAAAGTAGGATTCGTTCTTAGATGATAAAAATGCCACTTTTCTTTCCCAAGCAATGAATTCCAAACCTTTCGTACCACCAGATACGATTAAAAAGAAAAAATGAAATGTTGTACAACTTTGTCCAGTGACACTTACGAACCATTACTTTACTCTGAGCTGTGGAAGATCCTGTTGTGGATGCATCAGTGGTGCGGAGAAGCACAGTTCAAGCACCTCTATCGATGTTCAGAACCAGCACTGAAGTGAGAGATGTGATGCAGGCTCAGATAAAAATAAATTACTTGTTTCATTACAGTTAACAGTTTGATGCAAAAATGCAGCTTTCTGAAAACATGAATTACACTGCTATCTAAAGTTCTTTTAGAAATGGAGATGAGGTAAAGTTAGTACTCTGCTGAGTATGAAAGCCTCTTCTCTCTGCAGGATTACCCACTGCTGCTAACAAATCACCCATAAAAATGCAGGTCAGGCATTTGGAGCCTACACCTAATACTAACAAAACTCCCATTGAAATGAATTATGGAATTGCTCACTCCAGTTGCGGTGTCTAGGAGTAGATAAAAGAGAATATGGCTTCTTGACCTTTATACAGGTTCTGCTGCATTTATATACTATACAAATAGCTTCTTTTGTATTTGATGCCACTGGCTGTAGAGTAGGAGCCAGTAGCTCCTCAAAATTATAGAGGGGTAGAGCCATGTCCCAGCAAAAGTAATGTCACAGGATGGCTGAGGTTGTCAGGCAGCTCTGGAGATCACCCAGTCCAACCCCAGCCTTGCTCAAGCAGGTTTAACTATGACACCTTGCTCAGCACTGTATCCAGTTGGGTTTTTAATATCTCCACAGCCCGTCTGGGCAACTTGTTGTAGTGCCTGGGGTTGTTCTGACTCAGGGGCAGGACTTCTCACTTCCCTTTGTTGAACCCCATGAGATTCCTCTTGGTCCATTTCTCCACCCTGTCCAGGTAACTCTGAATGGCAGCACAGCCATCTGGTCTACCAACCACTCCTCACAGTTTTGTATCGTCTGCAAACTTGCTGAAGGCGCACACTGTCCCAGCCTCCAGGTCATTAATGAAGATGGTAAACAGCATTGACTCCAGTATTTACCCCTGGAGTACAGCACTAGTGACTAGCCTGCAGTAGGGCTTTATGCTGCTTTCAGCCCAGCAGTTCAGCCAGTTCTCAATCCACTTTCCTGTCCATTTATCTGGCCTAAACTCCACCAATATGTCTATGAGGATGTTAATTCCGTTTTCTAAATCAGATAGTCATCTCTGCTCTATATCCCTCCAGTGCCCAGTTTCAGCTCGGCTAAAAATGTGTATATAAGGAAAATACAACGTAATTTGCAGTAAGATGAACAAAACTTTCAAATCTGAACATTGCTAAACTTGGAAAAGTTTGAATTTAGATTCAGACTAGGACCTCAGGCTATCTTTGTCACCATATCCCAGATGCCATCTGACAAAATGTAGAAGTGCTTTTTGTGAGAAGGGGAGTTTTGTCTCTGAATTGTCAGTGAGGATGAAGTGATTTTTCTCCAAGTGCTTTGTTGATATTCATTCAGACCCTTATCAATGAGTTGGTTTGCACTTTTTTATACCACCTGCTCATCAAAAAGAAAATTTGATTTTTTATATAAATAAATTTACTCTGGAACAGTTATTCCAGAGTTGTGTTCACCTAATAGGAATGCAGCAAAAACAAAACCAGCCTAGCCACCACACAAATCACTAGGAACACAATGAAGATCTGTCCATCGACATTTATATTACAAATGAATGAATATAGATCTAGTAATTTTTCACTGAAAGTAGATGCAGTAAGTAGTCATGCTGTTCTTCATTTAGCATTAATCAGACAAGATTGTCCTTTCAATTCTACCAGAAAAAAGTAAGTAATTTATACTAAATTATAACTGGAGTTACTCCACATTTTTTCCAATGCCACTGAGAACAGAATGTGTCCCAGAAACTGCAGTTAGCTTGTCTAAATCCTACCTCATATCACCATCTGCATAAAAACTTAATTATTAAGATGATTTTAAAATAATTAAAAAGCTTGGTTTTACACACATTTTGAGTCAAGCCCAGCTACCATCATATATACATCTATTTTTTGGAATAAATAATCTGCAACATGTTGAAAGGCCAATTGCTTATTGAATTATTACTATTACAGCAGTAACATCACTCTCTGACTCCTTCCTTCTCTGAAATGTATATGACAGCTGAAACTCCCATCCAGACAACAGTTCATGTCTTCTGCTTTCTAGTTTAATACGTATGTGACCATTCATATACAATTTTTGTCAGCTGCTGGTTCTCTGGAGGCACCGTTGGAAATGTTGGAAATGTTCTTTTGCCTCTTAAGAGCCATCTCAAGTATTTTTGTAACCTCTTTTCAGAAGCATCAGTGATGTTTCTTGCTGAGGTAGAAGTGAGATGTGACACCTATCCAGGCCTCTGTCTAGAGGAAGGCCTAAGAAGTAATGTACAATTTGAAAATTTCTAGGTGATATCCCTGTAAATTGCAGGAACGCGTAAGAAAAATGGTCCCTTTCTGCACTACTCTGAGACATAACGAGGGTTTCCTAAGACCCATTCAGTATCTCCACACAAAAGCAGTTCATTCAGGAAATTTGAGTTCAGATTCAGTAGGGCAGTGTAACTGCATGATGTGCTGTGCAGATGCAGATATGGGACATAGAAAATAGAGAAGCTTGGCTTTAGGGGATATAGTCACTGACACACTGATGAGATCTCACTGGTTCAGCCATGAGCAGTTCGGATCCTGAGCAGTAGACATGTTTAAAAAAAAGATTATTCCTCAGGCATAAAGTATTATGTGAATGCAAAGTATTGCTATTTTCCAAGTTTAGTGGTGGTGAATGTTTTCTTCCTAAGCAAATAATCTAGTTTAAACATGAAGCATAAAACATATTTATCTTTGATGAATGGTATTTTGGTTTTATTTCAGTGCAGAGTATTTAAAGATAATCATTAAAAAACAACACACAAACTTCAAACATGTATAGACGACAGTTCTATCTTCCATGTAACAATTCTCAGAAGGTTGAAATATTTTCAATATAAAAAGCACGTGTGCCATACCACCATGCTATTCCATATGTCTCTTCAGCCTTTCGAATAACAAGAGGTCAATTTAATCAAGCCACCGCGGCAGACAAATGTAATGATATACCTTCACTGCAAGTGTTTATTATGTTTGGCAGGTGCTTATGTAGTGGTCAGGCAAAGTGCAGCTCTGCATAGAGTAGGATATATACTTTATTGTTGGGGTTCAGGAAAAGGATTACATTTGAATTGCTTGCATGTGATTGCTTAAGAAAAAGCAATATGTTCTTGTAGAGGTGAAATGAAAGGCCTTACTTACCAAGATTGACTGTCTCTCAATAGCTCATCCCCTAAACTTTTCCTAACGACAGCCTGAATGCCAGCTGGCATCTTGAGCAGGAGTATAAATGAGCTGTGAATAAAGCAGGGAGGACTGTCTTGAATTTGAAAGAGAATTTCAATTTAGCAACGCTCTGGATTTTTTGTTTTTGTTGTCGTCAGACCTCTGAATGTTTTGCAGTGGAACATACAGCTTTTGTGTAACATTGATGTTCAGTTTCAACATTTTCTAAACCTGAGCTGCAGACTCCATTTTCTAAATTCCCCCTGAAGAAGGGAAGCTGGTCCCGCACTAGTGAGCTCAGGAGATAGATACTTTGCTGGTGAACACCAAGCAGCCTGTGAAATACTTAAACAATGTGAAATAGATTCATGGGTTTGAATGGTATTTATTTCCCTAATCAGTTATTTATAAAACAATTCAAGGGGAAATAGTGTTCAGAAAACAAATTTTGAGTAATTTTGATAAGAAGGTGATTCAAGTATGTTGAGAAATAAAGGCAAAATTAATTGAATGAGTCATTCAAAGAATACCCAGATTTTTGCTCCCAGCATTCCTTGACTATAGCTATTTTAGGGGTACTCTGTATGTGAAATATGGTTTAATAATTTAGGAAAGGCAGCTATAACTTCCAAGTAATTGTGTGCTGAAGTTCCTTGTTCATAAGTGAAAGACAGAATATAGGAATTGTTTAATTCAAACTATTCTGGCCATGTGTTCTAGCTCTGTAAGGCTTGTTCATTAGTTAATGGGTAACAGAAGATATGAAATAACATATTTGTATCAGGAAAATCTCATAACCATGTGGAAAACAATTAGGATCCTAGACCGTATGTGACAAAGTGTGTTGTGTAGGTAATCTACCCAGGAAAATCTATACTGAGGCGAGTAAAAGTGCATAGATGTTTGTTATATTTTCATGTCCAGAAATAATCCCAGGATTTTGGCCTTGTATTTCCCAAAGCCTATTTCACTTTGCATTTTTAATAATTATTACTGCCCTCAGTTCCCCTTTACAGAAAATCCCCTTTCCATTACTTAAGCAATGTAAGAATATGATGAGGAAAGTGGTTGTACCCTCCATAGTTGTTTCTAACATGGTGCATAGGATACGCTCATCTAGACTGTCTGTTTCCACCAGTTTCAGTAAAAATCACAAATTTTTACTTTCCATGGTCCCTTTCTCATCAGGCAGCAGCCTCATCAGCCATTAAAAACTGCCACTGGAATTTGTGGTCCTCTCAGAGCAGAGTTTAGACCTTTTCTTGGAAATATATGAGAGAACCATGACTATTTCTTAGCTCTAGTAATATCAGGGACATTTGGAATAAAAATAAGAATGTAAATTATTCCTGTGATGTGTCCTAGCACAGACCATACTGATTAGCTGTTTTCCAGAGTGACCGCAAGATTGGTTTAGTTACAGGCAAATCTTCTAATCAGTGTGGGTCATGTGGGAAGGGAGGGGTTAATCTTTATTCTTTACAAATCATCATGTAGCTATTTTATTTTTAAAGTAAATGACCAAAAAAAAGCCCACGTTGTATATTGTGGCTTTGATCAGAAGACCTATCAATCAGGTAATTCAGTTTCCACTTAAAAGATAAACTAATACTGATAAATTTGCATTTTTCCCCTCATTCTTTAATCTGACTTTTATCTTTTGTGAATGACATTGGACATATATAGTTATCCAAAATGAATATTTTGTTTATGTATATGGATTCTTCAGATTGCCCGCATTAACAACTCTTAACCTTTAAACTGATTTATAAACATGTAAGAATAAAATGTCAGCATTCATTTGTCATCTTGCAGTAAACTGTCAGCATTCGTTTCTCAGCTAAAATAGAATATCTGTCTAAGAATTTACATTAGGCTTTGTAATCAAACTAGATTAACACCAGTGCAGCTCAGCATGAAAACTTGATATCAAGCATACACACTCCATTAATACCTTAATGTGCATTCCAGGCTACATCTCACCACGATCTAGTGAATTCGGTAGGACTTGTTGCTGAAAAATGTGACCGCCTGATGCAATCTCTTCGTCTAACACATCAGCATAGTGCTCTACTGGTCCATAAAAGGGAAGGGACAAAGTTTTAAAGGATAAATACTGGACATTGGCAAGCAATGGTGTACGTTCATGAGAAGTGAGAGAGAAAACTGCAATGAATGGATCTTGGCTTGGAAACTCACGCTGTACTTCTGTTGATCAAAACGTAAGCGATAACAGTTGTGTTTGTTGCTAGTTGAAAGGGGGCATTCCCCATTGAGGCTTATGGTATCCACTCAACTGTGTGTCAGTCAGATTTCTAGAGATTTCTACTATCTTCTGATAGTTGGCTAAGATGGCTAAGATGAGTTATTGCTACTTTGGACCTGTATTTTGTTTCCTAGAACAAACCTGGAACACTTACTGAAATGCCAGAAGAAGCACCTCTTTGCATGAAAAGAGAAATCAGACAATGAAGTGTGAATATACCCTATGTGGAGCTACTGATCTGACTTTCTTGGATGCAAAGAAAGGATCGAAACCAGTGAGGAGGAGACATGTTTTGGTGGTAAGACGGTGTCCAAAATATAGAGCAGTGGAAATTGCATAGAAGGACCTAAGCACCAAACTGAAATGGATGCTGTATGGCTGGTAACGCTTATACTAACCAGTGGCTGTTCCTGAAGGTGTGGAGATGTGGTTCCTGGTGTGCTGTTTCCTCACAGGTCACTTCCAGTCATCTTTTGAAAGACCAGCCAGAGTGCAATGCAGAAGAGCTACAAATGTAGGTGTTACAAGAGGCCTGTGCATCCCCTGTCCAGCTGAGACTTGACTGAGAGAGGAAGGGGTCTCACCTCAGTACATTTCCTGGCCCCCCCGGACCCTGTGGTGGATGCACAGACATTTCTTGCTGGGTGATGGGAGGGCTCAGCGCTGGCTTGATGGTCCCAGGGCCACAGACCTCGCCTTCTGCAGGGCCTGGAGACAACTCAGCAGCCAAGTCTCATCATTGCTCTGAAAGATGGGAAAATCATCCCTGAGCAAAGATGAGAGGAGAATGTGTTTCTATAGATGTGTTAAAGTAGAAGTGTAAATGTTATGCTGAATCCTTGCATTTAAATTTAAATATTCAACAGCTACAAATGCAGGGGAGTCTGTATGAGGAAAGCCTGGTTATTTAAAGTCTAACAGTTTTTGTTTAAAGCTATTCAGAGTATTGTAAATACATTTCAGAATGTTTTATATTGTTTACAATGTTTTCCGTGGGTATGTAGTGTTTGCTTACTCAGAAACTGTATAGAATTCTCTCTTTGAAGAGGATGGGGAGTTGTTAACATTTATTTATCAGTGTTTTACATACCACCATTCCTGATTTTTAACTGTGTAATACTTTCTCAAAAGTCATAAAAAAGCCTGGCTTATAATTGAACACAGAGTTAAGTTTTGTTGCAGGAAAGTTAGGTCTACAAAACAAAGCATAATATTATCTCAGTTCCCCTACTGTGTAACACAAATATTTCCAAGTATTTAGTCTCAAGTCAAAAGAAATACATTTGGGGTGTTTTAAATACTGGTCTTTGAATTAGTCAGAACTTCAGCCCTGTGGTGAGAGGCATGATTTTTTTCTCCATTACTTTCAGTGGCAGGCAGTCCAGCTGCTGCCACCCTTGAGGTGTCCGTGGGTCTTTCCCAGAACAGTGTAGCTGGGCATTACACATCCCCTGGCCATGTACAACGTTGCTGCCTATGGATCTTGGCTGAGTTAAAAGAAAGAACCTTACCTTCCTCATGGCCAGTGCTACTGCATGTGGATTTTTATTTGCCCTTCAGCCAAATACAGAGCTGACCAGAACTTTGATGGTTATTTTGAAGAGATATAACATTTTCCTTAGCCAATTACCCAGATTTTCTAAAAAATCAGAATGAACTTTGGAGTTGGAACTAACTGTCTTATAAGTACTATATCCATGCTACTTTGTCCTAAATGCCTGACATGGTCCTGCTTCTGCAAACTTTGCTTAAAAAAGGGTAGTATTTTGTAGGGTTTTTCATATTCCTGATGTCATGTTTCACATTTGCTCTGAGGAACAAACTTCTGATCCTGGACTTCCCTCTTCTGGCAGTTCAGTATATTCTTCAGTCTTGACTTATGTGACTCAAATGCCATGTGGCTTGGGTGGACAAACATAACAAGCAGTGTAACCTAAACGATGAATATGGAACACTCAATATGAAAATATGAAGTAAAAAGAAAAAGAAAACTTACTTCAAATTTGGTGAACAAATTAAAATAATATTGAGAAGCATGATATATTCCTGAACACAAATATTATTCTTCATCTGTTATAGATTCAGTATTGATAAAGCATATTGGTAAAGGTAGCTCTCCAGGATATATTTGCTATATTCACAGATCATTTTAATAGAGAAAAATATTCTTTACAATTAGCTGAATCCCAGTCACTCCTAATGTAGCACTCCTGACCATGGGCAGATTAGTGTGAAATTTAATTTGTGCTAATCTGTCCAAGACCGAGGAAGCACAAAATATATTTTATGCAGTGTTTACCCACTTTACCATATATAGGTAAATGCATGAGTGACAAATCATGCAGCTTCAGGTTTACTGGAGTGAATATCTATAGTGCCATTAGGCCTGGATTTCATTATTTCATTTTTGTTGCCATGGGAAAACAAGGACTGCACTCATATTCTTAAGCAAATATATAAATGTAAATCTGTAAAGTTTTAAAATAGGTTTAGACATATCAACTTATATCTACAAAGTAGCTGTAACCTTTCTACTACTTTCATATGGATAATGTAGAAAAGATTCCTTTCTTCCCTTTGTATAGTATTGCCAGTATTTTACAGAACTTATCTAAGTAGGTCTCTTTGGAAGGAAACCATGAAAAGCTACAGATTTTGTAACTGAAACCAAGAGTGTAATTTGTTACATGAACATCTGAAAACAGCTGCTCCTCTGGTTTCAACTGCGGTAGGAGTGCTGCTGGGTTTCCAGGCTCTTGTTGCCGGAATTGGTTCTGATTTGCTTTAGCATGATAAAACCAGATGTTCAGAGCAAGCCTGCTCGTGCACCCACCGCTGTGTACCCAAAGAGTGCTGCAAAAATGTTGTTACTGCTCAGACATTATGAAGCGCTCTCAATAATTCTCACATATTTTGATAATACACACCTGGTTCTCCCAGAAAAAAGCCTGCAGAACAGTGGGATGAATGCTAAAATGTGACATGGTTTGACAGTTATTTATAAGTGATATTTGGGCATGCATTTGCTCTAAAAGCGAGGGCCATCTAGTAGCTTCCAAGAGTTGTTTGGCAGTTACTCATTTAAAAAAAAAAACAAAAAAACATAGAATTCTTTTTAGTGATTTATGGTTATGGCCAAAATGAAATTGAGTGTCTTTCCATTAGGAGTCTGGCAGGGTTCAACTGGTGTTTTGCTGTCCATGGACAAGTCTGTCTCTAATTTACTGATGCAATACAGTAAAGCAAAGCAAGGGTTGTGAGCTTTGTGAGCAGTGGCAGGGATGCTCAGGGTGGATAAACAGGTGCCCGGTATTTATGCAAATTTGGACACATTTCTTTATGGTTAAATCCAAATTGGACAACCAGTACATTGTGAGAATTTACCCATTGTGTGATTGCAATCTGCTGTGGACTCGCTTGCAAAAGGCGATGTCCCACATGGACTTGACTTTGCATAAGTGATTCAATCCGATCGATATGCGCTTCCCAATAGACAGGAGCAAAATCCTTATTTTGTGCAAGTAGCCCTCTGCTTTTAGCAGAGGCAAAACATCTTCACATTTGTAGGTACTTTCATTGCTGGGCTGTGAAGACGATTTTGACAGGATAGCAGCAGTCTGCATTCAGTCTTTTACAAAGGCAGATTTTGATGGGGGTTTATGTTCAGTAAATGTTCTTCCCTGGTATTTGCTGCTCTCCTTTTATGATTCCCAGTGTCCACATTTGCCTGTTAATCATGCATAGCCAATATTCAGGTGGCAATGCCATGCTTTGGCAGACGGCAGCTCTGGATCCCGTTTGCTTTTTGTAACCAAACATAAACAACGTACCAGTTCACTTTGAAAACCTTTGCTGCTATGGTTCAGCAGCTGAGCTACAAAATTAAAGGGCTGGAGTGCTAATGTGTCATAAGGCCATGTGAGAAAATCATGCATTCTGTAAAACATTTATAGAGTTCAAAGAAAAGGCATATATTTTGTCATTGGACAGAACCCTCATAGTTAATTAGTCATTATTATATATTATTTATTGTTCATATAAAACCACAGAGGCATGGCATATTTTTATAACAGGTCTGTACCTCTTACTGTGCTAGCCAGCTGAGTCTGCTCGTGAGCCTCTCCAACTCAAATAGCAATTTGAATTTCAAGCATGCAGAGAGGAAACATTTTGCCTTCTCAAACCCAGCCTGTTTAAGGTCCAATAGACTTCTGGCCTGATTTAATATTAAATGTGCCTTTGCCTTCCCCGCTAAGGTCCCTGATACCTCCCTGCATGTTTATGGCCTGAGTTTTCTCTCCCTGGGGTGCACCCCTTCTGAGGCTAAAAGCCAAGATTTAGTTGGAAGTTTCTGTGTTTATCCTAGCAAAGGATTTCGTCGGTGAAGCGAGACACGTGGCCAATGCACACCTCTAACCTGAAGAAGTCAGCCTAATGACTGGAATTTTTTTAAAACCATGCATTATGCAACTGTGTTTTGCCTTAGGATCTTCCGAACCCCAGCCATGCCCAGCCTGTGGATTTTATATGTCAGACTGTTCTCCAGGTGCTTTCTAATAAGACCTTGTCACCTAAAGTCCTCCTTACCACCTTATCCCATTCAGGTACTCTTGGAAAAATCTGTTGTACCAAGCCCAGCAAGGAGCCAAGAAAGAGTCTTGGAGTGAACTGCTCTGTATCATTTCCCCAGTGTTTTCAGAGGGACACATGAAGATACTTCTCCCTCTCTGGGATGTATTTCCTGACAGTGCTGCTATTGCTGCTAGCTCAAGAGAACAGTGAGTGATATAATAACACAATAAGGAATTCATAATAATATTACAAGCAACTCCTAGGCTATCACAACTAGTTCTGTCATGAAAAAAAATCAAGTCCTTCTTAGAAGAGTTCACGGAGGTTGGCTGGCTTCTAAAATAGATGTTAACTGCCTCTGCTTAACTTCCTTACTAATACACAACATTACTTTAGCTTCAGCTATTTGAACAATACTTTTGACAGTGAAAGAGACTCAAATATATCTTTTGTAATGTGGGGGAAAGGGCAATGCACATTCAAGTGAAAAAGGAAGTTCCTAAACTGTCATGTGCAGAAGTGCATAAAGGAAGAACAAAGGAGAAATGCAAATACCATCTTCTAATGGATTTTTCACAATGTTATATCCCGGTCAAAGTTTAGCAGCAGTTGAACCACAGTATTCTGGGTACTCTTTTCTGTCTCACTCATGAAAAGAGATCAAAAATGTTAACCAGATCAAAAATCTTTCCTGTGTGATTGTCAGATAATTTACACATCTGTTTTACATTTTTCAAGGTAGTAGGATGGGTTGATAAGAGCTCTCAGTGAAAAGATCCTTGATTACTTTAGGACTGTCTTATTCTTCACCTTTCAAAACTATTTTAACCTCTTTCTCAAGCTCATTCAAGAATTGGGCCCTAAAATTATTTACAGTAACTCACTCGCTATGTGTGGAATTCGAAATTACAGTTCAAATCACTTTCTAACTCCCTTACACAGAAAATATATGATACTTGTGCCAACACATTGCAGACCCATGGTCCCAGTTGCAGCTGGCATTATAGATTATAGATTATTATCTGTGCCTTTTACAAGGTCATCCGTTCCTTTCTTGTTGCTTTACAAGTTTCTTTGCTCTTGTCATTTAAAATGGTATCATGTCTATCGATCATCATCTTCATGTCTTCAGTTTTCATGTCAGCCTCTTGCTGTCTCAAATTGAAGCTTTAAAAATTCTTATCCTGTGCGGGCATTGTAACTGGAATCACACCTAACCTATTACAACTGCTGTAATATCTTCCACATGATTACTGTAAGTACAGTACATCTGATAGGATCTGAAAAGCAATGTACAGACTCTGTAGTTGATAGTGACTTTTCTGCTGCCATTGGAAAACATTTTTATCTTCCCTGGAATTACTGTCATCAAGGGAAGCTAAACAACTCAAAAATAGAAAAAAAACTAAAACACATCTGCCAACAGTTTCTGCCCATTTCACCTCTCCATTTAAGTACAAACCCTACAGAATTCCTACTGAAAAGACTTTGATGCATTTAAATGATTTGGTTTAATTAGGAGAACATGAAAACACCTGAGCTACGCAGAACAACAACAATAAAATCATACCATGGGTGGTTTATATATTTTGATTAAGTCCATGAGTTACATGGACTTAAGCTAATGGAATATCAACTTTCTAGCACTTTTGTGTCTCATAGCAGAATTGCATAAGAAGATGCAAACTCTTTTCTTCTTCCCCTTAGCCATCCCCAACTTTAATTTAAAGGCAACTGAGTTATCAATAAAATGTTGCACAAAGGCAAATAAAGGCTAACATTGATACAACAGCTTTAAAAATACAAAAAAGAGATGGCCATTAGTATTACCCATATTAGGGGATATTTACTGTACTGATAAATTGTTCTGTCAAGGCTGAGTTCAGAGCTGAATTGAAAAGCTTGAACATTTAAGGTGCAACTAAGCATTAAAACATCAGCAAAGCAGAAACTGATAGTTGAGGTTACAGACTGACAAGATTAAATGCATTTTAAAACTCTAGAGAAATATTTATCATACACTATTGATATTTACAATTGTTCCAGATGCATTTTGTTTATTGCTAATGACTGTCATTAAAAAGAGCGTAAAGAACTATTTATGTATTAGCTTTTATACATATATATTTAATAATGTCAAGTTCTGTGTTTCTGTGTGGTTTTTTTCTATGGAGTAAAATTTTATAAGTAGGTCTGTACATACCATATAACCAAAATTATTGCTATTGTAACTATAAATACCACATCAAGTATTAGTCATTTTAAATATTTGCAAAAAGTACCCCATAGCCACAAGTTACTGCTTTACTTCTAAATTAAGCAGAATCAGTTTAAGGTCAAGCTGTGTCCCATGACTGTCCATTCTGTTCAGCTACCAGCCTGTTTCCTGGCAATTTTAGCCCATGTTAACTACCTTTCTCGCAGGCAAACCTGAGCATAATTTGCTCTTAATGACGTTTACTGAGCAACTAGAATGCTAGCCTTCTGCAGACAGCAGCGCTGCAATGGATCCTGAAATAATAAGACTAGAAATCCAAATAAAAATGTTCAGAGAAATCTTCTGAGACAGAGATCTGAAACCTCACTTAATTTTTGTGGTGCAAAAGGATTGGGAGGAGGGGTTGCATATTTGTTGTGAGAGCTTTTCTTCCATCAGAAAAAATCTAATGCACCCAGAATTTAATATTCAAATCCTTCTGTGTTGACAGCACACTAATCTTTCTTAAGTTGCAGACAAATAAAGCAGCTATGCCTGATTGTGACAGCATGATACGTAAGACGTGAAAGATTTGGCAGAAGGAGGAGATTTTTATTTCTTCAGTTCTGTCTGGTCCTGCACAGCAACATCTCTAGGTGGTTTTATATGTAATGATGATGTCCTTTACAAATTAGGTCTGTAATGGCACACCTCCCCAGTCTGTTGCAATAAAGGCTTTTGTGTTCTCAAACACCTCGATACAACTGGTTTCCAGCCTGTTGCCAAAAGTGAATCGATTACCTGACCAGGGGATATTTTCTTAAATCCAGGTACTCATACATTCTTCTCCTACCTTCTAAATAATGTTAATACCGCATCTCAGAAGTTCAGTGGTTCATAAACAAAGTGCATTTTTTTTCACTACCTGGATAGATTAATGAAGAGTTCTATGCTTACATGAAACCAGAAATTAAAGAGAAAATATTAAGCAGTTATTAGCACAATTAAAATTAAAACTCTAGCACACATATATACTCAAGGTTTAGAAGTTCATGAAATATGTAAATAAATTCTGTAAGTTATCAGATTTTAAACTTACTTTGTAGAGGATCCCTACTCTTCACATTCTTCTTAAAACATTAACATCTCAGGCAAACCAATTTGTTGAAGTCCCTAGGCTTAGTTTACACCATTGGGTTTGGAGTGAACCTGTAATATTTTGGGGAAGTTCAGGTGCTTTGTCCATGTCAGAGCACCCGCAGGACAGTACTTGCCTTGCAGCTTCATGGAGTCCCAGTGTGGCTGAGGCTGGTGGGCAGCTCTGGAGTGTGTCCAGTCCAGCCCCTCTCAAACAGGGTAAGCAAGAGCAGGTTGCTCAGAACCATGTTCAATTGGTTTTTTAGTATGTCCAAGGATGGAGACTCCACAGTCTCTCTGGGCAAACTGTTACAGTGCTCCTTCAGCCTCACAGAATTTTTGTGTGTTTGGATGGAATTTCCTGTGTTTCAGTTTGTGCCTAGTGCCTCTGGTCCTGTCACTGGGTGCCATGGAGAAGAAGGTGGCTCTGTCTCCTTTACTTTCCCCCATCAGATATTTATACAGACTGATATACCTGTATATGTATCTGAGCCTTCTTTGAACAGCCCCAGTGCTCAGCCTCTCTTTGTATGTCCAGTGGTCCAGATCCTTGATTATCTTTGTGGCCCTCTGCTGAAGTCACTCCAGTATGTCCATGTCTCTCTTGTACTGGGGAGCCCAAGAGCAGACACGGCACCCAGATGTGTCTCACCAGGACAGAACAGAAGGGAAGGTCAGCTTTCTTGGCTGCAAGGGCTCGCTGCTGTCAACTTGTCCACCAGGACACCCAGGTCCTTCTCTGCCAACCTGATTTCCAGCTGCTTGGCCCCCAGCATATGCTGGTGTAAGAGGTTATTTTTCCCCAGAGGCAGGACTTCACGTTTTTCTTTGTTGAACTTCATGAGGTTCGTCTCGGTCCATTTCTCTACCCTGTCCAGGTCACTCTGAGTGGCAGCACAGCCAGTCGGCCAACCACTCCTCACAGTTTTGTATCATCTGTAAACTTGCAGAAGGAGCATGCTGTCCCGGCCTCCAGGTCATTAATGAAGATGGAAAACAGTATTGGCTTCAGTATTGAGACTGGCCTGCAGTAGGGCTTTATGCTGCTGATCACATCCCTTTCAGCCCAGCAGTTCAGCCAGTTTTCAATCCAATTCCCTGTCGATTTATCTAGCTCATACTCCATCAATATGGCTATGAGGATGGTAAGGAAGACAGTGTCAAAAGCCCTGCTAACGTCAAGATAAACAATATCAGCCCCTCTCCACTCACCCACCAACTGTAAAAGGCTTTTAGATTGTTCAGGCATGATTTCCCTTTTGTGAATCCATGGTGACTACTCATATCCCCCTTTTTATCCTCCATATGTCTGGAAATGATTCTCAAGATTATTTGCTGCATCACCTTCCAAGAAACCGAGGTAAAGCTGACCAGCCTATAGTTTGCTGGATCCCCCTCTTGCTCTTCCTTAAGACAGGAGTGACATTTGCTTTCTCTTGGTTCTCAGGAGCCTCCTCCAGTTGCCATGGACTTTCACAGATAATCAGGAGTGGACTCATAATGACCCGTAAGTCACAATGACCCATAAGTTCCATGGACTTACGCATGTACAGTTTGTTTCAACATTCCCTGACCTGATCCCTGTCCACCAAATGTAAATCTTCTTTGCTCCGGACTTTTCCTCTGGTCTCAGGATTACCTTGGCTGTCTGCACAGTCTTTGGGTATCCCAAGACCCCTTGGGACATCGGACAGACAAAGCGAAGGGGGTCATCTCCCTGGAGCACTTTTGTGCCAAAGGGCCCAAGTGAGCTATGTCAGCTGAACACGGGACAGCTACATGAGACTGAACACGGGATGGCTACAAAGTGTGGCCAGTCTCTGGAGAAGCCCTGGATTCAGGTGACTCCAGGAGCTGTCAGATACACATCTGAATTCTAGCCCATGGGATCTTCAAGGCGTTCTTCAAACTAATGACTGGTGTGGTATAGAAGGAGCAGAGATCAGTCTGACAGGTGCACAAGCAGTTCGTTGTTCAGGCCTCTGGCACTAGCCAACTGTAAGGCTTAGACTCCAGTATGAAGTTTCACCTCCAGTGACACATGATACAAAATGTAAAAGTCAATGTGGGTAAAACAGTTAAAGTTTGTATGGCAAATGTAAACTAAAGGTAAATCGTGGCCCAATTTATATGTAGTCTCACCCTGACAAATAGATTTCTCCTTCACGACGGTACATTTTTCCACATTTGCTTTCTCTATGCCTTTGAAATTAGGGAGGCATCATATCTTTTGTACCAAAAAGTAGAAAAAACTCACCCTTGTTTCATTTCAGAAACTCCAAAATAGCTCGTTGCTGAATTTGATGAGCAACATGGGCATGAGTTATTAATGAAGCTGGCATAAAGTAGATAGGAGGTCAATAGGATAGAGATAGTAATTAAAATGCAAAGTTTGCATTGTTTTTAAGTAATGCCATTGGGACACAGGATGCTGGTGCTGAATACAGTTTAAGAAACAACTCAATAACATCTATAAACAGCAGATAAAAGGATTTTTTGGCCATTATAGATAGTGAGAAAAACCTCCTGGAAAGAGAGATGAATATTTTTTGGATTTAACATTTTTATTTCTCTTTATGGCAGCTTTTTATTAAAGCAAAATTTATCAGATCAGTAGATCAAAACCAAAATGAATGATTACAAATATTGTCAATATGCATGTGTCCATGTGTCTTTCTGCATATCTAATTTACATGATGTAATTTAACTTCTGGACAAAGTCAGTGGGGCCGTGATAACCTCCTTTCCTTCTACACTGACAACCATATCTTTCTACCATAGCATATCATGAAGACTAATTATCTTCCATTACTTATTTCAATCATTTATCATTTGTTAGCCTCCCCATTGAGTACATAAATGCTCCTTTTAGATTTTACTATTTTAGATTTTACTGTTTCAGCACACATGGTATTTAAAACAAAAATCTACTGAGCCTTTTCCAGATTGAATATTTTCTGAATTGCAAATACTACAATGGCAATGGTGAACTGCTGCAAGAAGGAGCTTTCAGTGTGTCTTCAAGTAAAGTCCCAGCGTGACTACTTATGCAATTAGGTATTTGCATGAATATGCACAACACTTGCCTTGAACCTCTTTGCAAACCAAATCTTTCCTAACACAGATGTTAGGGTTGAATTAATAAAAAAGGTGTTCAATATTATGAAGGAAGAGAGCTTTCATTTTGGTGGCAGCTCACAAAACCTGTTTCAATCTGTTCATTGATTTACTCCTTTCCAGAAACAACCTCCAACATATGAAAGTTTTTAAGTACTGCCCAAGATGACATCTTCTCCTCTGGCCCTGCACCGAGGTGGAAGAGGTCTAATGCACCCAAGGGATGCAGCAAGCTTTTCCAGCTCCTGTTCCTTCTCTGGTGTGTTCCTGGGAAACTACAGCTTCCAGACACCCGGTGCCAGGGGTTAGAAATAGACTCTCAGTTTATCCCTGAAGAAATAAAGTGCCATGTGAAAGCGATTATACAGATCCACAAAGATCCAATAGAAGAAAGTTCTCTTGGGTTAAAAAGAAAAAAGGAGAAAGAGAAAAGAGTTTCCAAGCAGCATCTGATTATAAAGCTGGTAGCACTTGTGTTGCCAGTTCATTGCATCGCTAGGATCACTGAGTTTGACGAGAAAATATCACAGCCTTTGCTATGGTTTCAGGCAAAATCATTACAATTCTCATCATTTTCTGCACAAATTATCCATAAGGGAGGGCTCCTTTAAACAGTCAGCAGCAGCAATCCAACTCGTGCTCATTGTACAGTGGTTGCTGTTGCTAAGGTTATATCTACACAGCAGAGTGCATAATAAATTCATAGACTGTAGCGTGCAGGAGTATTCGTGTTGAGTATCTGCCAGTGCATGCACAGTGTTTGAGCGCGATCGCAGTGAGCAGTTTCCTGGCTGGCTCACAGATTCCAATGCACTGTTGCGGTCAATGCGCCTATCTACACAGCGGCTGCGATTTAAATATAAAAACACTGCTGGAAAAATAAAAGGCTACCTTTTACCTTGGGGACCTCCTGCACCATCTTTTTACATGGGTGTGTGGGACAAACACAGGAGAAAGAGATGAGGTAGAGGGATAGTTACAGGTTTTCCTTTAGACAGGTGGGTACATATTCAGGTGTCCTCTAGGAAATGTAGCATGCCAGAATTGGATCCCCTAGTTTAAAAGACTTCAGACTGCAGTTAAAGGTAATACTTAGATGCAGGAGGGGAGTAACTGTAATGGCATCCCTGTACAAGTGCAAAATACGTCGGTGAGTAGGAGTGGGGAAGGGCTGCTGGCAGTGATGATGAACACCCTCAGTAAGGTGTCGTGTCCACAAAAGGCAGCCAACTTATATAAACAGAGCTTTCCTATGCTTCTTTTAAGAGACCAAGGTTAGGGGTTTTGTTTGGTTTTGTGCTTTTTATCCTGGACCCTGGGCATCCAAACCTAGGCTTAAAAAACCAGATGATTCAATCAAAACAAACTGAATAGGTAGTACCCACACCAGAAGTGGCAATTTTCAGTTTCTAACAGTCCATGTCCAATCCCTCAAACTGAGGCTTTATCAATCCTTTTTTTTTGGTCTTTTTTTTTTTTTTTTTTTCTAGACAGCATAGACAGCAGAAAATCCTCAGTAGCAGAAGCTATTTAAAGTCCCTGGCCCAATATCGAATCCTCAGATTTGGCAGTAGCAGGTTTCAGCTGGATTTTCTGGGCAGTAAGTAACTCAGCAGCAAATTTACTCTTTTTAATACAATGGCAACAGTCCTTGGAAGTAACAGGAATGACTTCAGATGGTGCCAAAATTTAAATGAAAAATCTAACTATAGCTGGCCTCGCAGCCTGCTGGCAGCACACACTGTGCTTCTGTGGGAGACCAGGGTTCAGGAGTGAGCTTGGGGTCCTGCTCAGCTGCTGCAGACACCCCCGGGAGTGCCGGGGTGGTGGCCCTCACACCGCCATGGGCTCTTGTGCCAACCCAACCCACTGCCTGGAAGCACAGGGAGGTGCAAAGATCAGTGGCAGAGTATGGCAAAACATGCATCTTGTTGGACGCATGCATGTACCACAGGAAGACTCAGGAAAGCCTGAAGATCCAGTCTACGCTGCTTTCTAGTCCACTGCTGCCGGTTTTATTAATTTTTGATTCTTCTTCCTTTACACTAATAAATACACTGTTCCTTTTCACAGAAGGGATGTAAAGATGACAAGGTACTGAATGCCTTCTTTGCCTCGGTCTTTAGCAGTGGAGTAGGGTGTCCCCCGAGTACCCAGACCCCTGAGCTAGCAGTTAGGGGCGGGGAGCAGGACGAAGCCCCCGTAATTCTAAGGGAGATGGTGAGGGACTTGCTCCATAACCTCGACATAAACAAGTCTATGGGCCCAGATGGGATTCACCCGAGGGTTCTGAGGGAGCTGGCAGAAGTGCTTGCAGAGCCACTTTCCATCATCTACCAACAGTCGTGGCAAACTGGGGAGGTCCCAGCCGACTGGCGCCTAGCAAATGTGACGCCCATCCACAAGAAGGGTCGGAAGGATGATCCAGGGAACTACAGGCCTGTCAGTCTGACCTCGGTGCCTGGGAAGGTGATGGAACAGATCATCCTGAGTGCCATTATGCAACACATGAAGGATGCCCAGGTGATCAGGCCCAGCCAGCATGGGTTCACAAGGGGCAGGTCCTGATTGACAAACCTGATCTCCTTCTATGACAAAGTGACTCGCTTGGTGGATGAAGGAAAGGCTGTGGATGTCATCTACCTAGACTTTAGCAAGGCCTTTGATACAGTGTCCCACAGTATCCTGCTGGAGAAACTGGATGCTCATGGCTTAGATGGGTATACTCTCCGCTGGGTTAAAAACTGGCTGGAGGGCCGGGCCCAGAGAGTGGTGGTGAATGGAATGAAGTCCAGTTGGCGACCGGTCACGAGTGGTGTCCCACAGGGCTCGGTACTGGGGCCGGTTCTCTTCAACATCTTTATCAATGATCTGGACGAGGGGATCGAAAGCACCCTCAGCAAATTTGCAGACGACACCAAGCTGGGTGGCAGTGTTGATCTGCTGGAGGGTAGAGAGGCTTTGCAGAGGGATCTAGACAGGCTGGATCGATGGGCTGAGACCAACGGGATGAGGTTCAATAAGGCCAAGTGCCGGGTCCTGCACTTGGGTCACAGCAACCCCAGGCAGCGCTACAGGCTTGGGGAAGAATGGCTGGAGAGCTGCCTGGCAGAAAAGGACCTGGGGGTGTTGGTCGACAGCAGGCTGAACATGAGCCAGCAGTGTGCCCAGGTGGCCAAAAAGGCCAACAGCATCCTGGCCTGTATCAAGAACAGTGTAGTGAGTAGGACCCGAGAGGTGATCGTCCCCCTGTACTCGGCACTGGTGAGACCCCACCTCGAGTACTGCGTCCAGCTTTGGGCCCCCTACCACAGGAAAGACATTGAGGTGCTGGAGCAGGTCCAGAGAAGGGCAACGAAGCTGGTGAGGGGTCTGGAGCACAAGTCTTACGAAGAGAGGCTGAGGGAGCTGGGGTTGTTCAGTCTGGGGAAGAGGAGACTGAGGGGAGACCTTATTGCTCTCTACAAGTACCTGAAAGGAGGCTGTAGAGAGGCGGGGGTCGGTCTCTTCTCCCAAGTTACAGATGATAGGACAAGAGGCAATGGCCTCAAGTTGCGCCAGGGGAAGTTCAGGTTAGATATTAGGAAATATTTCTTTACTGAAAGGGTTATCAGGCATTGGAATGGGCTGCCCAGGGAGGTGGTTGAGGCACCATCCCTGGAGGTATTCAAGAGAGGAGTTGACATAGTGCTTGGGAATATGGATTAGTGTTGGGTGGTGTGGTGGTGTGTGTGTGGGTTGCGTGTGTGGTGGTTTTTGGTTTTTTTGTTTTTTTGTTTTTTTGGTTTTTTTTTTTTCATTGGTTGGACTAGATGATCTTAAAAGGTCCCTTCCAACCTCTGTGATTCTGTGATTCTGTGATTCTGTGACAAAAGTACCTCTCTTCAAAAACAACATTTCCTTTGGGAACTACAGAAACTAGATGTGTAGTTTGTAAGATTTGTAGGATTTCTTTCAAATGCAACTCATGTAGGTTTGCTGTCTCTGCTGCACAAGTGTACACAGTCATCACTTTTTGAGAAAAAAATAAAAATGGAAAAATGCCAATGGGCAAGTTGCAAATAAACTTGGATTTCTAGATGCCCAATTGGAAGGTCCACATCTTCTATCCAGGCTAGTCCAGACTGATATCTGCTTGGGATAAGCCTCAGCTCTCTCCTGGGAGATGCAGTGGGTAGGTGAATACGTACAGCAGTATGTATTCAGGCTGTGAGATCTGTCCTGGGAACTGGAAAGCTATCTCAGGTTTTCTAATACACACATACCCCGCAAGGCTCTTGCAATGAAATGTTACCAGGGAAAAGCAGTGTTTTCCCCTGCATGGGAAGGACTGAGGGTTAGCACATAACTCCCGGTCTCTCTTGGCCTGCCAGGACTAGCACGGTGGGAGCTGCATATTTTTACAACAGCTCAGTCTAATCAGTACAAATTTTAAGCATCTTCCACCACTCAGAAATAAAATATAGGTTGGACAGTACTTAAGTGAGTCCAGGAAAATAATCACAGCCCATATGCTTAAGCACATGCCTCAGAGCTTTACTGCAGTGTGGCTTCAGCAAAAGGACTAAGACATGGAAAAAATGTATTAGCACAACTGCTTGGATTAAAGTGCACTATACTCACCTGCTTGCTTCTATGGAGAGCATATTATCAACAAACTCCTTTTAAATTTACTTGCTGTGATGCTGGGAACTTTTTTTACCTACTTTGGGGAAAAAAAGTCAGTTTTCAATCCAAGTTGTAAACCCTTGAGAAAGGGATTTTGAACAGATCCCCCACTGTGACTGGAATAAAAACATACCAGAAAAAGTGCGTGTTGGGATGCCTGCCTCGTAAGAAACAATGCCTTCTCCTTCTCAATCCCATTGTGATTGCTAGTCTTTTAATGTATCTCAGCCACCTACCTAGACATCTTGCTTCGCTTCTCTATGAGGTATTGCAAGTTTTGAAATACACCCTGGGAAAGGAAACCACAGCAGCAAAAATGCCTAATAAAGTTGAAATGAGTCACTTATTTTCATTGTTTTAATAAACACAGAAACGAAAGTATGGAGTGAATACAGATAGCAAAGTAAAAAAAAATACCAAAAATAAGTTCTTGGGAATCATGACTTAGTCCCCAGGCACAGGAGAGTCCAGCAGAAGTTTGTAGTGCAATACAGGTTTTGAAACATTTGGGTTGAGCGGACCTTACCAATAAATTTTACTACAGGCATTCTTCTCAGGCATACTTTGCCTCTTATTTCTCACCCTGACTCTTGTCAAACACTTAACACAGAATGCATTTGCCTCCATTTCAAACACTGAAATGTTTTAGTGTACAAACCAAACATCTACACAGTTTCTGCACTTGTGTGTCCTCTCTTCAGGATCTTAACTTTGCCTATTCTGCCTTTTTGTGTGTGCACTTCTGTAGCTTTGAAATTATTTGAATGTAAATTCTTTAATTGTTTAAAACCAGAAAACTAAGAAAGAAGATGACTGAGATATTTTTGCTGTATGTGTATGTGATATATATCCAAACAGTAGACATTAGCTAGTACAGTGTATGTTTCAGGAAATACAGTGTCTGAGAGAGGAACTGAAAGAATACTCCACAGTAGGACTCTATCAGTAATATTTTTGACCTAAGTTAGGAGATAAGATGAGGAATAATCAGATTTAATGGGAAGGGTCTATTCTTAAAGCAAATAACATAGTAACATGCTATTACTATCCAAGAAATATCTTCCTTGCTCATTTATTGCAGACCACTCATGAGCAAAAGCTGTTACAAAGTATTTTCATTAGGATGAAGGCAACTTACATAGGCATTTCTTTGGCAGAATGTTTGTTCACTGTGGCTTAACAACAATTAACCTTATCATCTTAAATACACTTCAGGACATCAAGCTTTTTTATTATAGAGATCCTATGACAAATTTTTTGTCCAAGTTTCTTCCTGTCTTTTCTGGGGAATGGTAACGGTGATTTATTACTACATTGTATGGAATACTTCATTTGTGTGTTTTTTAAACAGGCTCAGAAAGCCAGCAATGTGATCAGCAGGCAGTTTACTCACTGTTTGAAAGTTTTTTTAGTTCAATGCAAGTACATAAAGAAGAAACAAAGGTAGATACAGTTCACAGTCTACAGAAGCCTATCAAGAAATTTAATGTCAATACCTTCTCTCCATTTACATAGTATGGAGAAGGAGGTATAATGGAGGAGGAAGTATGTTGATCTCCTGTCAAAGTCCTTTAATATTTTCTTGGATTAGCATTGTCTCTAATCAGCATTTATTCTCTAAACATGTTAATTTTAGATAAATCTGAAAAATAATTTTTTTACTAATTTACTTAGTAATTCAGGCTGCAAGAAGATATCTTAGAATCATAAAACCATAGAATGGTTAGAGTAGAAGGGACCTTAAAGATCATCTTGTTCTAAACCCCCTGCTATGGTGGGGTTCCACTAGACCAGGTTGCTCAAAGCCCCATCCAACCTGGCCTTGAACACTCCCAGGGATGGGGCCTCCACAACTTCTCTGGGCAACCTGTTCCTGTGTCTCACCACCCTCATAGTCAAGAATATATTCCTAATATCTAGTCTAAATCAACCCTCTTTCAGTTTAAAACTGTTATCCCTCGTTCTATCCCTACAATCCTTGATCAAGAGTCCCTCCCCATCTTTCCTACAGGTCCTCTTCAGGTACTGAAAGGCTGCTGTAAGGTCTCCCTGGGGCCTTCTGTTCTCCAGGCTGAACAATCTCAACTCCCTCAGCCTGTCTTCATAGGAGAGGTGCTCCATCCGTCTGATCATCTTTGTGGCTCTCCTCTGGACTCACTCCAACAGGCCCATGTCCTTTTTGTGTTGGGGCCACAGAGGTGGACGCAGTACTTCAGGTGGGGTCTTATAAGAACAGAGTGGAGGGCTAGAATCACCTCCCTTGACCTCCTGGCAGTGCTGCTTTTGATGCAGTCCGGGATACTGTTGGACTTCTGGGCTGCAATCGCACATTGCCAGCTCATGTCCAGCTTTTCATCAACCAACACCCCCAAGTCCTTCTCCTCAGGGCTGTTATCAATCCATTCTCTGCCCAGCCTGTATTTGTGCTTGGTTTTGCCCCAACCGATGTGCAGGACCTTGCACTTGGTCTTGTAAAACTTCATGAGGTTTGCACAGGCCCACACCTCAAGCCTGTCTAGGTCCCTCTAGATGGCATCCCTTCCCTCCAGCGCGTTGATGGCACCACACAGCTCGGTGTCATCAGCAAACTTGCTGAGGGTGCACTCAATACCATTGTCCATGTCGCCAACAAAGATGTTAAACAGCACCAGTCTCAATACTGACCCCTGAGGAATGCCATTCATCACTGATCGCCACTTGGACATTGAGCTGTTGATCACAACCCTTTGAGTGTGGCCATCCAGCCAATTCCTTATCCACCAAATGATCCATCCATCAAATCCATCTCTCCAATTTAGAGACAAGGATGTTGTGCAGGACAGTATCAAATGCTTTGCACAAGTCCACGAAGATGATATCAGTTGTTCTTCCCTTATCCACCAATGCTGTAATGCCATTGTAGAAGGCCATGGAATTTGTCAGGCACACTTTCCCCTTAGTGAAGCCGTGTTGGCTGTCACAAATCACCTCTTTATTTTCCATGTACCTTAGCATGGTTTCCAGGAGGATCTGCGCTGTGATCTCGCCAGGCACATAGGTGAGACTGACCAGACTGTAATTCCCTGTGTCTTCCTTTCTTCCCTTTTTAAAAATGGGGGTTATATTTCCTCTTTTCGAGTCAGCAAGAACTCCCTGAAGAGGCCAAAGTCTGCTCTCCTGAAGTCCAGAGTGGCAATCTGACTATGTGCCCTCCTTGCTTCCCATAGGATCTTGATCTCCACCATGTCATGGTCACTGCAGCTGAGGCTGCCCTTGAGCTTCACATTCCCCACCAGCCCCTCCTTGTTGGTGAGAACAAGGTCCAGCATATCCCATCTCCTTGTTGGCTCTTCTATCTCTTGGAGAAGAAATTATCATTGACGCATTCCAGGAACCTCCTGCATTGCTTATGTTCTGCTGTGTTGTCCCTCCATCAGATACCAGGGTGGTTGAAGTCCCCCATGAGGACTAGGGCTTGTGAACATGAGGCTGCTCAGAAGGCCTCATCTGCTTGGTCTTCCTGGTTGGGTGGCCTGTAGCATACCCCCACTGTAACATCACCTGTCCCTGCCCTCCCTGTAGTTTCCCTGCCCTCCCTGTATCTTCTTCTGTATTTAGCTAATGGAACCAGTTACCAGCCTAACTCCCCTGACTGTTCATTATCAGCCGTAGGACTGAAGTTATCACCTCTTCAGACCTGCTAGTGGAACTGATTGTGTGAGTACTCCCTAGCATATTTCACTCAAAATAAGCTAGGTTTGCAAAGCCCTCCTAGGCAGGATGGTGTATATTTGACATTCTGAGAAATGCAAGTATGATATGGATCCTTTTAATCACTTTTCACAGGCATATGTAGAAAGATTAAAGAAATTGTTAATCGTTCTCACACTTGTGTCAGTTGAACACCCAGGAAAAAAGTCGTGAATGTTTTTCAGGAAACTCGAGAGGTCTAGGATAAGTGGGAAATGCAGAACAGAAAAAGGAGCCTTCATGGGGCTGGTATTTGTATTAGCTTATTAGGTCTATTTTGTAATCACTTAGCATGCTAAAGTGACTTGGCAAATGAGAGAGTAAGAAAAAGAGAGTAATTGTTCTGAGGAAAAATGAGTTGAACTGATGGAAGATTGATTACAGAATGATCCGTGTGAGTACCACATTGTTTTTTCACTTCTTATTTCTCTTTTTCTTGTTATCATCTTGATAATAGCAAATCCAGGACTGGATTAGCATATCCTTACAAAAATGAGAGCAAGGCATTTTTAGAGTCTTTTATAACAAAGGAGGAAGTATTTGGTAAGTGGAAAAGTGTTAGGGAGAAGTGGATTTTATTTGAGATGTTCTTGTTATTGAAGAAAGACCTTTCATGTGAATGTTTTCTGCTGAAAATGTTATAAAAATGCCTTTGGAGCTGGGAACTGGACATGGTGGAGGTGGAGGGAGAAGAGCTGCATAACCACTGCCATGGACTCTGCATGGGCTGCCTTCCCAGCACCGTTATGAACTTGTGGGTTGACTGAATGCCTGCCAAATCCTGCCAAAATTCAAACACTATATCATAGCACTAATATATCTTACTGGAGTTTTGCAGATAAACTCCATGTGAGATGCTGTGATTAGCTTTCTGAAGAGAAAAAACTTATTTCCTGGTTATATTCTCTGCTTCAAGTCTCACTTTTGTGTTAGAAGAAGGTGTGCCAATATAGGTCTTTTATCGTCTGGAAGTACTGATTTCCTGATTCTCTTCCTTCCAGTTTCAGAGCTGCAGATGTGGTATGGAAAGTGTGAACACACAAGTGTGTTCTTTGGCAGGTTTTGTCAAAGTTACCAACAGCCTTTGATGTTGCTTTTCAGCCTGACTTCATAAATTTGGCTTTGGCTTTTCTAGGAGAAAGATGACAGAGAATTCCTACAAGTTATTTTTTTATTTGAAGCACTGATTTTAAACAGAATTATTCCCCCCCCCCCCTTTTTTTTTTCTCTCCAGATTCAACATGTTTTGAGTTTCCAGTGGGCTGCCTAGGGAGGGTTGGTTTGTGCTGTATGTGGATGGTGCAGCCCCAGACTGAATGGGAGATGGCTCCTGCCCCAGCAGCAACTTTGCCATCAAAGTGCAGAATCCTGGGGTTGGTTGGCTTCACCAGAGACCGTCTCATCCATCCTGCTGTCCCAGAATAGATCCGCTTTCCATGTTATCCCTAAGAGAAGTTTATCTAAGAAATCTTTTAGGATATCAGTGCTAAAACCACTGCGACCTTTCTTGCCTGTCTATTCTAGTGTCTACACCATGAGAAAGCTTTTCTTGATGTTTAGCAATTCCTGCTGTAATTCATGCCAATTTCTTTCCATCCTGTTCTCCGTGGACAAGAAGGACAGCTTTATTCCCTTCCATACTGCAGTAACCTCTGTGTGCTTGTTAACCTGTTCCCATCAACCTTCTTTTCTTCAGACTAAGTAAACCCAGTATATTCAATGTTTGATGTTAAGTCATCTTTCTAAATTTCTGATGTTCCTTTTGCTTCCTTTTGGATTTTCCCAATTTTCTCTAAACTTTTTTAATGTCCTGCATTAAACTGTACAGAATAATCCATCTGAGGTCTTACCAGTGTTGAGAAGATTAGTAAGATTGATTCCGTGCACCTTGTAGTCCATTTGTACATGCAAGGCTTACAGGTTCCCTTTTCTACAACAGCATGGCATTGTTGAGCTACATTTTGATCCATTGCACAGCCAAACTTTTTTATGAACTACCATTAAACCAGCCTTTTCTGCCCTGTGTTTGTGTAGGTGAACACCTGTGCCTAGCTGTGGTACCATCTACTAATTCCTAAAGACTGTTTCTCCAGGATTACTTGATCAAGAGCTCAAGTGCCACGGTGGGTGGTAACAGTGATTAGGGAATACCGTCCTGGAGGAAATCTGCACCTTGCAATGTACACAACCAGTGCTTCTCAGCCGGGTTTGCAGCTCAAGGCTCTTGTTAGACCTGCCACTATTTGCTTTTCAGATGAGAACTCTAGTAAAAAACATTTCCTTCTATTTGCATTTGAAAAGTGGACCATTAATAGATACATTCAGTTGGTCTTTCATATCTGTTCCAATTTCCTGAATATGAGACTACTGTTATAAGAACCAGTTAAAATTTTGTTCAACAGTTATAACATTTTGCTTTGAGACAAAAATGTTAATGGAAAAAACTAAAACTTCCGTAAGGATTTTTCTGATTTTTTGAATGACAAAAATTGAAGCTGGAGTATGTCTACGAGCATTTTAAAATATTTTTTTATATTCTTCTAGTGGGAAAAATCTTATTTGCTAATCTGGTGGACTTATGATAATTAACTATTTTCAAAGAAAATAAGAAAACTTCATGTTTAAAAATTAGGGGTATGCTCTTTATCCTTCTGCCCCCTTTTTGACATTGTACATATTGTAATACAATAAAATTAATTGTGATCATAAGATGGGTGGGCTATTTTAATTTTTTATTTGTATTTTTTCATCTTGTAACTTTTTTTTGAAAATCTGTTTTTTTGTAACATCTCAGTAGGATGCAATCTCTTGTGCGTGGGTTGGCTTGCAAGGGAAAGGAGCAGGAGAGCTGTGGGGTTTCTGCCACTGGAAGGAACGCCCCTTTACTTGCTAGGCTGGGCAGGGGTTCAGCTTGCAGAGGCTGAGACCTGTCTCGTTGAGTGTCCCCCACTGAATATGGATGGTTTTGGATAAACAGGTTCTTGCTGAAGACTCTATTGTGAACAGTAAACACTGAGCAAGTACTGTCTCCTGCTCTGAAGTAAAGCAGGTCAAGAATCACCGCTCAAATCTCATCTGGTCAAAAAAGGACCTAGTATCTTCTGCACATCATCTGAAGTGACTGTGGATTTGCTGCTTTTTGCTGCTTCGTGTTTAACTCATGCATTCTTTTTAAGTTCATAAAATACCTGTGCACGGGTGGCCTCCCTGTCGGCTCCTGTGAGAAACGTGCTCTTGGTTAAGTCTCAGCTTCAGCTAAAGTGAACCTTCAGCCACAGGAGGGCAGCAGCTCAACGCACCGCGCTGAAACTTCAGCCTCTGACGTTGTAAAATGCGATGAAAACACCAGAAGGAAAAAAAAAAAAAGGAAAAAAAAAGGAAAAAAAAGAGTTATATCAACAAATACCAGCCACATTAACTGGCCTTATTCTCTCCTCTTCTGCAGTGCTAGTTACTGTGATGGGGTGCTCTGAGTGTAGCATAACATTATTTTTAGACAAGTGGCAGATAAGCTTTTTTTAATATGTATTTCTCAAGTTATATACAGATTTATGGCAACCTTACAAAATTTATTTCTTCCCTTTCTTTATACAAATCATATGCAGCTGGCACACACCAGACCCTGTGGAGATGCTCTGTCGTGGTGCTTCTAGTACTGCCGTTAATTTCATTCAATGTTTCCCATGGACTTTGGTCAAGGACGTGACAATTTATATCTGTGCTTATATATTTGTTTACTTGCTCTATACTCTATTACAAATCTCACTGAAATAAATAGCAGAATTTATTAAAATAATAAAGTTATCAAAACAAAGTCTTCAGCAACAAAATGAAAACATACATGACTTCATTACAATCTTAATTGTAATTAATTTAACTTTAATGAAATTAAAAAAGGAAACTATGTGAGAAGCGGGTTTTTTCAGTGAGGATTTAGAGGTGAAAACAAGCTTTCAAGAAGCAAGTGTTTGAAATGCAGCCCAATTGCAAAGCCTAAGAGGAAAACTGGTTCAGTGTAAATGAACCACTGGTTTGGTTTGCCTTGATTGCAGAAGCACGGGCCCGGGGACAGTGTCCTCCCTCACCCGCATACCAGGCCTCCGCCTGCAGCTCAGGCAAGCTGCCCTCATCCCTCTCTCGCTGCTCCTTCAGCACAGGGACTCTGCCTAGCTCCTACTGCCTTGGTGCAAATGAGGTCAGGCTGTCTAGGAAAAGACACACACACGATGTATTTTTCCATCTGTAACTCCATGGATCATGGTCACTATGAATTATGGACAAAGCGCGCATGGGTATGGCTGTATTGGTGCCGCCCGTGGTGCTGACTGTATGAAGTAAACCTGTGCTAAAACATTGCAAGAATTCAAGTATTTTTTTTTTCCCCAGGTTCTTGGGAAAAGTGCCCAAAGCTCACTCTGAAGCACAGGCTTACCATCAGTCCCTTGGCTTGACTGCTACACTTAAGTACAAACATCATCAGCTGGCAACAGCAAAGAGAAAAACCACTCGACGAGCAACACCAGAAAAAAAAAAAAATATTTTGTGTGTATGTGCCCTGCAGTAAAACCACACATTTTTTCTCTGCATTTTTAACTTCACAGAATCTTTTCCATTCTTGACTGTGGCATCCAGATGTTCGTGTAGCCCAAAACAATATTGTTACGGCTGATGTTAAGCCAACTCTAACCCCTGGTGTTCTAATTGCTAGGTTGGGTTTTGGATACTTTGAGAAGGAGTCCATCTCACAAAGCCTCACTTCTGCAGGCAGTTTTGCCCAGCTGGGCTCTGCGGTGGGACCACCATCCTGAGCAGGCAGTGCCAGCCAGTGCTTGAAATGAGAAACCAGAATGCTGGACTTTTTACTTTGATGATTTTTGCTACTGTAATGATTTCAGGTACCCACGAGATGGTGCTACTATGCTTTGGTTGAACCTTGCAGCAAGGCTGGAAACATGGCAGAGAAAAAGCAGCAGAGAGCTTAAGTCTGGAATATGTCAGAGATGTTGAATATATTCATATTGTACAGTTATCCTATTTTTTGACAAGTATAGATGGAGCTTAATTGCAGTGAACAAAACCTTCATAAAAATATCTTAGTGGAGGACAGTAGAGTACAATAGATGAGCATCCGTATCTAACACATCTACAGGCAGAAGCTTAATAGCAATTTTTAAATATAAAATTCAACCTTTCAGTTTACAACAAAAGATTCCTTTACAGTCAGATCTCATCTAGATTAAAGCTCTCCATTGTTGATCCTACAATAAAGCAATACTACCATTATGATGAGAGGATATAACTTTTTTGTTGCTTGTTTGTTAAGGATCAGAAGAGAAGACGGAGTCACTTGCTCCTGTCATTTATGTAGAAAATAATGACCCACTGGTGTTCAAGAAGATAAAAAAAATAAAGCATTCCCTTTTTGTCTTCCACATGGGCAGCCTTGAGGTCACTGTACTATTCCAGTAATGCAGAAAAAAGAAAAAAAAAAAAGCCTAAGTACAAATTTAATCCAGTAGAAAACATATGTATTAAACAGGAAGAGATTAACCTGGGCAAGCGATATGTGGGAAATGACATGATTGTGCTTTAATACCCAGGAGAGATGTTGAAGCCTGCCAGCTCCTGCACTCCTGTGTTGATCTCTTGCCCAAAGAGTCTCTTCACGCTGGCAGTTGGCACAGGTCAATGAGTTGTGCCTCTGTCCTAGGGAGCAGGGCAGGTAGTAACGTCAGAGCTGGTGACTCCACATTAATTGCAAAGTGGAAGCTCTCAAAAGTGGGAGAAATGAGCTTGTGCCTTAAGCAAGGGACAGTCTCCATCCTGCCCTTCCCAGACTCATCAAGGCAGAGGAGTTTTGGCAGGGTGATTGATCCCCATACAAAGAAAACTGAGAACCTCAGCTACGAAGAAGAAAAGGAACAAAATGGGGACACTTCTCTCATTCTTATGGTGAGAATTGTCTTTACTATTTAAATGCTTAAGGCAACCGAAGGCCAACAGTGATATCAACTGCAACAATCCAAACACCAGATCACTTTTCTCTGTTCAGTGAGGTGAATTCATAACTGCTGTGGTGGGGCCACCATGCTGTGAAGTGCATACAAATCCCATGTCAGTCATTGTGTAAGAAGCAGAGCAGGACAACCTGTAATAAAGAAATGGACAGGAGCACCTGCTTATCATACCTGCCTCATAACTTTTCCTGCAATACTCACATGAGATGTACAGTAGTTGTTTTTTTTTTTTCTTTCAGCACATACAGATAAATGCCACTGGCCTATGAGCCATGCAATGCCTAGTTCTTCATTAAAATTCAGATGAGGTGAGTAGTGCCCCTTGAGCAACACCTGTGCATAGACTGGATGCTGCCCACATCATCCCAGATGGCATGCTACTGCCATGTAAAGTGCGAGTCTCCCAGATCACACTACTGTTAGTGGAACCAAGAGGCAGTGTGACTCTTACCTGCATTCGAAAGGCATTTGTATGGCTATTGGCTATTGCTGTCCAATGACTGGGCATTCAGTGTCCCTGGCAGTCCACCAGAGCCATGGCATCACTTTCCATCCTGTGTTTCCTATCAGTGATAGGGTGTGTCACTGGCTGGGTGTGTTGTTGCTCATCTTTCTTACTGCTTTAATAAAGTTTGATTTATAACATGTTTTTAGATGCCATTACTGTTTGGACCACATAATGGCCTAAAATCATTCACATCTGTTGGCTTTAACCTACAGAAATTGATCCTAAAATCTTTTGCAGTGTGCCCTGGATAAATAGGATAAGGAAACCTCAATATTTGCACTGTTCTGTGTTCCTTTCCTACTCAGCTTGGGCAGTATCTAGACAGCTACAAATATCAAGATAATTTTATATCATTATCTAATATATACAGCAATTTTCCATAGGCAACCAGAAAAGTAAAGTATAATATACCTCATAGAGACTCCAAGAATGAAATTGGTGCAGAGCCTGAGGCATCATGCTGTGATGCTGTGAGCTGAGGATCAGCTCGGGTTCCTGTTATGCTTATTCGGTGAACAAACTTACAGTGTAAAGCCCAAATGTTCACATGGGAACATCTGAAGTTATTCATCCATTTTTGTTATTTAGAGTGTCCTGATTTTTTAAGTCCTGAGCCCATTAGAGGCCCCTGCTGCACTCTAGAGATCCTCCCATTCTAAAAAATCTAAAAGTCTAAAAAAAATCAGTTTGAAGAACAAATACATTTCTGTAGATATTTTGGAAAGTCATATAGGCTGCATATATTTGCACTTTTTAGCCCCTGGCACCTGCATCTAGATCCACTTCATCTTCCTCCAATATAGGTGAGAGACCAAAAATGTAATAACCAGGATCATTGCATTTCTTGTTTTTCAGGTCATTATCTAAAACTTCCTTGGCAAAATTAGAGGGGATTAATCCTCTTGTGCTGTCTGTCTGCTGCCTCGTATACCAACCGTCTTCATCCACCTGTCCAAAGACATAAACACATTGTCCAGTAGTTAGAGGAAGCTCTAATTCAGGCTGCTCACTGGAACCGTCAAAAGGATCATAGCTGTATCGAGCTATGAATACTTGAAGCTTTCCCAGTCGCTGTCCCAGATCCTGCAGGACAACAATCTGTTTGCTTGCTACCAGTTCTTCTGTCTCGCTTGCGAGGTCCTCCTCTGAAAGAAGGCGGGACCCAGGACTGTCGTCTGTGCAAGCTGACTCTGAGGGGCTCTGAAATCCATCCTCTGGTTCACTCACCTGGACTCAAAACAGTTGCATGGCTTCTCCATGGTCCCTTTTTACTTCTGTTGGAGCACTTCATGCTATTTCTCTCATGACTTCCAGTTTGCACTCTGCATCTTCCAGCTGGATTTTAAGACAGGCAATGGCTTGCATGACAGAAATTTGCCTCTCTCTGACTTGCCCCTTCAGGTCAGCATTTTCAGCTTGAACCTTTTCTGCCCAGTGCATCTGCCCACGGAGGTGAGAGTTTTCTTCAGCCAGTCTAGTGTTTTCATCCATCATTTCCATTAGCTGCACCTGTAACTCCTCACACCTTTGGCTGAGGGTGCTCACATAATGAACCCCTCTTCATTTGCAGCCAGTTGGGCCTGAAGCTTCTTAGCTGCCTTCTGTGAAACTTCTTTCTGCTGCTCCTGTGCCACCAAAGCTCTGTCAGGCTCTCTCCTTGCTCCAGCCCCCTGCTGAGGAAACGATTTTGTGCCTGGTTCCTCAGTGGAGCTTTGGATGGGCAGTGTCACTGGAGCGTTCACCAGGTGCTCGATGGTCTCCTGCAGATGCCTGCATCTTTCTTTCAGCTGCTCAGTGATGCTAGCTTAACATTTTCCTGCTGAAGCCTCTCTGCCTCCTTGCATGCTTCTCTTTCTCAGGTCATTCTCCATCTCAAGAGCACCGCGCTGCCGCTCCAGGTCTTCTAGGGCACATTGCAGGTGGGCGTTCTGCTGTGGCTGTAGGCACTGCCAGGAAGCACCAGGTCTTCCCCTGCAGGGCCTGGCACCTGCCACAGCCTGGCATGTCATCTGCTGCCCAGCGCTGTGGCTTTCGGGAGGTCTCTCCCATAGTACCAACCAGAAAGACTGAGGCTTAGTCTGGCAGCTGGCCACTGCTGGGACTTGGGGCTCATTTCGCTCAGGGGGAGCAGGAGCTCAGTATCTCCTGATGGACCCAGTGCCTAGGAGGGCCTTCAGACTGTGCCCCATGGCGTAGCTTGCAGGACCCAATGGTGTGTCCTGGCCCTGAGCACTCAATGGAGGAGTGGGGCAGTATGGCCTCCATATCATGTGTCCTGGCTCCCCTGCACACAATGAATGGGTGGGCAGTATGGCCTTTGTGGTGGGTTTACCTTGGACAGCTTATTGGCCTTAGGAAATCTTCCGTCAATAGCTTAGGGTAACAAACTCCAGAATTTAGCAAGAGAATGAGTTTTAAATAGGATTCGGCTCAGTGTGCTAATTTTATTTTACTGAAGGCAATGGTCTTTTAAATTGATTACACTTTGAAATTGCACATTCAGACAAAGCAAGTCTGTTAAAGGTCACACAAAACTGCTCTTGCCATCAGTTTTCAATTGTTTGCAGAGTTTCAGATATATTTTGACATTTGGAAACTTTATAAAGAATGTATCATCTCTAAGTGTGTATCTTGGATGAACTTAAAGACAACTTACAGAACATTTATCTTTGTTTTAGGATGCAGATTGGATTCGAGCTAGCCATTACTGAAGTAAAAATCTTTTTTTTTTTTTTTTGCTTTATCCACAGAGTTGCACTTATATGGAGAATATAACCCTTTGGGATACTCTGCAAAAGGCAAGGCAGCACCAGGAGCGCCTTGTGAGCTATCTCAGACAGTTGTGGTGGAGTAGCCTTATTGTCACAGCACATTACCAAAGTTAATAAACCTTTTCTGTAGGTAACACTAATTAGCCAAGTCTGAGCACCGTACTTTTCAGTCATACTAGCTTGTGCTAATGTATTTGGGACTATCATGAATACCTTTGCACATAACTACATTGCTTTTTGTAGCTGTACCCGAATGTGAGTCTGTACCAATGACAGTAATATGGACGTCTTCTGCATTCAGTTGTTTTCTTGCCAGGAAACTTTGCAGAGCCATTAAAGAATATAGTGTACTTTAAGGTTATGTATTGCTAGCAAAGAAACCTGAGATCACAAACCCTGTTTCTGACACATCCTATTTGTCTGCAAATGTCAACCTACACAGAGTCCCATTTGGGAGAGATTAATGACCATAGGAGTCTGCAGTAGCACTGGTTTATGAAACACAATTCACCAGGCTGTACCGTAGCTCAGCTCCTGCCTGTATGGATTATTTTGGCCAGGACTAAGATCTTAATAGCAGGCTGGTGACATATGTACCAACATGAAATATAGTTACACAGAGATTTTCCAGAGGCCACTCTCCAGAGGCACCACTCATGTCTGATGCTGCTGGACCTAAAGTCAGTAAATAATATGTCTTTGAGGGCAGGTGTCTTTCTTATTCTGTACATAATTCATTCACCATGGCCTCAAAACTGATACAATTTCCAGACTATTCTTAAATATCTCATCTCTTAGGAGACCAAGCAAGAGATGCATCCATAGCACTCTGCCAACTTGTTCCGGGTCTGTGCTAGTGAGAGCACTGCATCACTTTGCTATGGAGATTTATTTACAAAGAAGCAATTTCTTTGAAGGCAGGACAGATCCCACAGATTCAGATTCTGAGATGAGTTCGGGTAAGGGTCTTTTGTCGGTCTGTCTGTGGTGCTTAGAGGATCCTCAGTGAGCTCACTGGTGCTCCTGGATCACTTTTCTTGACCTACAACTTGCCTAGTACTTGCACTGGGCAAGGTTCACTGATGGCTGTGGGATTTGTTATGCACGCAGCTGCTATCAAGTGAACGTACGGCACCATCAGGGCCTTCTGCAGAGAAACATAGCTGTGTCCTTACCTCACCTGCTGCAGTTGAGCTGAGCAGCTGGTCTGCCCTCCAGCACTGTTTCCTGAGGTGGACTTTGTGGGCTACAAGAACCTGAGGACACAGCTCAGGAGAAAGTCAGTAGTGCTATCTTTACCACGCGCGGGCTGAGGATCTCAGAAACTCTCAGCGCTGTTGCAGCTTTACTGCTATCTACTTTGTTGCAGTGGTATTTGTATAACTTCAGTGGTAGCAAGACCTAATGTTGATTATTTTCTCAATAACAATTCTTCATTATAGGTGTATCTATTTCATTGTACACTGGCTTTTTATCTGTGTGGTACTGTACAGAGTTTGAATTTCTAGAATATCTTCCTCTGCAATGGAAAAGAGGTAGGTAAATTCAGGCTTTCCCAAGTATATATATATTTCCCAAGTATATCTCATGACATAATTACAATGCTTCTCTTATGTCTCCAAACAAGGATGGAAAATCTCAGGGTTTCAATGCTATACTTGATTATCAAAGTTTGGCTTCTTATTTTCTCAGCTTCAGGACAGAACTTGCATATGCTTAGCCACATTCCATCCTACTGAAAGGCTCCATTGGGACATCTGTCAGGCCTTTCACACTAAGAATTCAGTCAACCCACCTGCAGGTCTGGGGCTGCCTGAATCAGGAGAAAGGAGAGATTTTTAAGCTGCTAATGAAGTCTCTTAACTTTTGCAGAGTGTCCAGCAAGACATTGAGAACGAACGTACACATCATCACACGGATGAAAATTTACACGCCCCTCCATGAAGGCCAGTTATTCAGAAGGGCATTTCACACTGAGTGTCTCAGGTGGGAGCAGACCCTCCCGCCCTGTGAAGGAGCCGGGAACCCTGCAGTCAGCAGCACCCACTGCTCTGCACCTGCTGCGGGGCTGCTCCACTGCGGGCACTTTGCGCACTAAGCCTTGGGGTCACCATTTGGTAGAGGTGCAGGCACTTACAAGTTTTCTAAAGCTCCTTCTGTTCCTCTCTTTTTTTCTTTTTTCCCCTCCTGTCCTTTATGTTTCCTCAACAGAAAGGCAGAGCCATGAAAGAAAGGCAGTGCCTTCTCCATTCCAAAACTACCTAAGATTGAGGAGTTGATGCATGCTCCTCAGGGCGAGCACAGAATTTGAGTCTCCTAATTTACTTGGTAAATACTGTAAACACTACCCTAGTAATATTATATGGACAACAGTTCTCTTCCTTAAACAGCAAATTTGGAAACAGAACGGCAAACACTGCTCGCTTCTTTGAATAACTAGACCTAGTTACCTCATCGCTGCTTAAGCGCTTCAGTTCCAAAATCTGTCATGGGTAAAGGTTTCTGCCTGTTTCTTCATCTGATTAAGGTCCAGTCTGAGGACAGATTAATTGTAAACTTTATTTTGTGATTAGTGTTTGCTTTTGACTAGTATATCTCTTGGCTTTGGGTGCCCCTTCTGGGCAGGGAGCGGTGTGACAGCTCCAGGGTCAAGGAGCCTAAACCCTGGCAGCAGGTAGGCACTGAACCTTTGCTCAGAGCTGCCATTGTCCTGAAGCCAGCTGAGCACATCTCTTGGGACATGGGAGTCCTGGGGTCTGCTCCCATCTCTGAATTATGCAAGGTGTGGACTTCTACTAGAATTTCTTCCTTTCAGGAGTGTTTTATAATCACTGCAGTGTTAGATAAGCAGAAGAGTAACTCATACTCTTTTGTCTTTCTTTTGTTTATTCACTTGCTAAAAATTTTGAAAGGTCTTCCTGTTGTTATGTGATGGATTGAAAACAAATTATGAATTCTGTAAATTTTTCAGAGAACAGAACCTGTGTTTCCCAGGAGCATTCTTATGAGAGCTTAAATAGAGATATCAGTTTAAAAATACTTGTACATCTTATCACAACTTTTTTTTTTTCCCCCCACGGGAGTGAGGGAAAGGCGTGTAAATTTCCAGTTCCTGATAATGGCAGAATTCCTGCCTTACTCCTGTTGATATTAGTACACACAGAGTCTTTGTGGATACTGCTCTGTGCTGCCGAGGTTGAGAGGCCAGTGTGAACTCACTGATTTCAGTGGAGTTATTCTATGATTACAGAGTTTGTTATGGATCTGGATCTGTGTACCCGCCTGCTCTTGGAAGAGATTTTTTCACTGAGAATAATACAATTATTCTCCATCTTGTTCTTAGCAAAGTGTATATAAAGATACACACAAATCTGATACTTATCCTTTCTGATGGCTTTCAGTACTGGTTTCTTCTTTTATTTACACCAATCATTTCCACCAAGAAGGAATGTAATTAAAGTCATTTGATGAAGCCTACCCTATAACCACAAAAGAAAAGTTTTGCACAAAGTAAGAAGACTGAGTTTTAAGTTTTGAAATACAGTGCTAATATTTGCCACAAATAAGCTGTTTCTTTGGATGATGCAAAACACTGATGTCAGTTAGGACTTCTGTACACTGTCAAAAGATATGGTAGCAGTTAAAGATTTGGTAACCAAAAGGTAGGATGGTGGAAGAGAAATAAATAGCATGTCAAAGTCAGTAGAAAAGCAAAGGGATTACTCTGATGAAAGCTGTGGTCCTCAGTTTGTGGTGTTTAGCCCAGCAGTTCAAATCCAGACCGCGCAAGGAGCAAATGAAATCTTCTCGTAGCAGCTAATTGGTGTTCATTAGTCTGTGTGAAATGAATTTGGGATTTCAGTCCCTTCTAAAGCGAATAGGAGTTTTAGCCTGTGAAGCTAGGGGCCACCAGGCACATCTGAATCCGTCTTACCCTTCCACAGCTTCCCAAACTGCTGGATATCCAATGCTTCTTTGTAGGGCCACTGTCAGCGGCAGGATGGATTATAAATGAATGCTGCCCACCCACTATGAGGCAGACATCCCTGTGCCAGACCAGGAAGGGATGTGAGGGGAGGCATGTGTTTCCATGGCACAGGATTACCTTTAACATTCAAGCCACAAATGCAGCCTCCCTGACTGTCTTCTGTCTGGGACATCACAGATTTGCTAAACAAGTGCATAGACAAATGGCATCCCAGCATGTGAAACTGGCTCTGTGCTGTGCTGCAAATTCATACATTGGATTTTTGGGACTAGAAGGCTGTGTTTCAACTGGCAGGTGTGAGCAGTCCTCCCAGACCACAGGCAACCTACAGTCAAGTTCAAAGTACAGGATGCCACACTGGAGGTCCCCAGGCTGCGGATGTTCCCAGGGAACGCCACTTTCCAGGGCTGATACCTTTCCATCAGTATGCACTGCAAGGACGAAAGTAACAAAGGATAACCAGTGAGTTAGCTCTCCTCTGCAGAGCCTGCATACAACCTCTTGTATTCAACAAGGGTAGAAAGTGCCGGGCAGCTCAGCAGTTATAGCTATACCTGGGCCACTACATCCTAGAGGAGACATACAGATCCAGATGATAACTTTTTAATTAGAGTCTTAAATTTGTTATCATTTATCTTCTCTGGAACATCTCTTACATTGACTGGAAACATGCATAAAAAGGACAAAACAGAAGCCAAATAACACCGAAGTACTGAAAAAATAATATAATGGCATTTTTGTGTTGAATAAATTCATTTTTGTTCAGAATTGGATGATTCTTCTTTTTTTTACATATAATTCATCACAGGCAATCAAGGAGTAGAGGCTAAAACACCTGCAAAGCCCATTCCTCCTGTAGCCATATTCTAGCAAGTTTGACAGCTGACTTTGTTTCAATCTTGTATTACTTGCACTCAAAAATAAAATACATTTCTTTGACTAAGCTCAAGTAAGGATCAGTACTATATTTACGGTTTTCCTTATTGTCAGACTGTACCTTGAACCAACTAGAGACTGATAAAACAATATATTTTTACACTATAAATTCTGTCATCCTTTAGGATAGCAAGGAAATTGGATAAGTTGCTAGGTCTAAGAGATAATACATTTTGTGCCTAAGGTACCATAGGCCTAAATAGAATTAATAAAATTTTAGACTAAAATGATAAATGATATAATATCCCCAGAATAGTTTAGTCCTTTTTCATTTTTCATTTCTGTGTAATTCTTGACCCTATGCAGTCAGATTTGTCAAAATGAGCAATATTTTAGAAATCTGGATGAAAATCTGAAAAGAAGGTAGGATGCAGTGGAAAATGTAATCACACTAAGAAGCCATATGATAGAAGCCATATTTCTAAAGAAGCTGAGATTAATTATTAGTAAACCTTATGCCATGTTCATCACTGCACAAAATTTAAATAACCTCAACAACTTGTTTGAAGCAAGAAAACTTTAGAATTAAGTTAACTAAGTTAAATTTATGTTCATACTGATGTTGGTAGAAAAGCTGAAGTGTGCAGTCCCAGGTATGTGAAGAAATGACTGGAGATGATTGCAAACAGGGAAGTATACAGCAGTGACTTTGGGGAGTTACAACAGGGATATAGCTGTGTTGCAGTTCTAGCTTTTGGCTCCTGAAGTCCACTTAAGTTCTCCTGTAGGTACTTAAACTCCTCTGAAATTCCTGGTTTCACATAATTCTTACAGGTTGAAACTAGACCAAAATATTTTTTATTTGATTCCGTGTCTACACAAAACACAGAGAATTATATTAATAAGTATCATCACAGTGAGACCAGCAATTTTTCATCCACTTGCTCTGGCCCAAGGAGCCTCTTCCTGCTAAGGAGAATATTCTGATAAATGTAACAAAGCAGGTAATTTCAAAGTGCTGCTAGCCCACCTGACAAATGTGTAGGTTTTGGCTTCTAATGCCAGGCTTCTTACAGCTGAGATATTAATTGAGGACGGTCTTGGCTTTCTGGAAAGATGTAATACTTCAGTAGTAAAACAGTACAAAGATCTTGTCCTAAAATTCAGTTACTGGATAGGAATTTGTAATATTCAACTGGCAAAATCACAATATTTTCTTCATTATTATGAAAAATCAAAAATGAAAAATGAAAAATTCATTATTAGTCATACCCTATGTGATGTAGTATTAAAGGCCGGAAGAGAAAATGCTAATTCTCTAATGCATGAAGCTACAGGAAAAATCCAACTCACTGAACCAGATAATAGTTCCCAACTTTTTTGAAATACATTAAAATACCTCTGACAGCAATTGAAATGTAATTATCTTTAATTAAAAGTTGTTCTGTTGATCTGTGATGTTGCACGTTAAATTAACCAACATGCTCATTAGATAGGTTTTGTTGTTGAGGTTTTTTGTTGTTAGTTTTGTTTTTATCTCCTTGTACACTTAAATTAAGGACTGTAGTTATAAGGCACGGCTGCTGCATACTGTAACTTTCACTGCAAGTCCCATCTTTCACTCTCTTCTTGGTGGGTGAGCAAACCAAATACATGGAGCACAGGATTATGTATTAATCAAGTTCACAGATGAACTAACTGGGAAATGCTATAAAGCAAACATATGCAAGGAAATCTATGGAGCTTAGACTGATTTATCATAAATTACCAAGAAAAGTGTATTAATATGGAAAGAGTATGGCTGGCCAGCAATAGCAAAGCATGCAGACATGCACACTTTCCTGTAAGAGAGGAACCTGGAAGGCAGGTCCTCAAAACTACCCCTGACAGCACTGAGTAATGTAAATATCATATGCTGCAAAAAATGGAAAAGTAATCTTGAATTGTCTTTGAAGAGGCGAAACTTCAAAACCGAAGAAAAAGATTTATCCCTGTGTGTAATCCTTGATTTGTCTATCTCTGAAGGCAGAACCGTGGAGGCAGGCTGACAGAGACAATCAGGTGAAACAGTTGTAAGAGAACTGCCCTCTGGGTATAACAGTTCTGAAGCCCATGACTGAAGCTGATGCCAGTTGATGTCTAACGTGAAATCTTGTTTGGGAGAACACAACCTAAAGAAAAATAGCCTGGAAAGGCTCAACTCAATGGAAAGGAGAAGCTGCCCTGCTCTGAGAGACTCTGAGGTAATGGTGAATCTCTTGATTCCTCTGTCTGTTGATAATTGCCTTTCAGTTAGCTTGACTCACGGCCTTTATTCGCGACCTATGTGGCATACGTTTTGACAGTTCATGTGGTCCTTGAGGCCTTTAAAGTTTCCTGTTGCAGCTTGGAACATTAACGTTTTTCTGATAGAGAAAAAAAATACATTTTACATTCTCTCTGTGAACCTGCTGTTCTAGTTTTAAGTGATAATGCGCACACATATTAACTTTCTTCTGTGCTTTTTACAACCATGTTGCCACAAAAGAACATAATTTGCCTGTAAATTGTAGTTAAAATATTCTCTAGTGTCAATGAGATCCAGGTTTTCCTGTGGCAATCTTGTAAGCAAGGCGATATTTCCAAATGCAAAGGCCACAGGAGCCACAGTGATGTCCTGAGGGGAAATTCAGCCTGCAGGACAGTTCTATGAAACTTTCCATTTTCTGCTATGGAAACCAGTCACTTAATCCAATACTCAGTCTGTGCTGTAACCTGGACCTGTAGCTTGCATCTGTGAAGAAGTCTTTGCATGTGGAAAAGCTCTGGGCCAGTCCAACAACTAGGATGAGCACAAAAAGTTTCACTGCATATTTGTGTACTCTGTACTGAGATGCAAATATCTGATATGCACTTTATGCCCGTTTGTTTCTGGACTGGACAGGGCAACCTTCACCTTGTTGCTAACAAGTTCTTCTCACCCCTCTTACATGTGCATGGTCCAAATGTTCCCACCTCTTCACAGCTAATCATAGTGCCAGGCAGTAAAGGCGATCATAAAGGTTCAAAAAGGGCTGGATTATGACCTGGCTAATCACACTGCACTGGCTATAATAAAGGCTAATAAAACATGAGAGAAATAATAGTCATTGTGCATCGGGGTGGCATCCTCAATATGTAAGTTCAGAAGAAGTCCTCATGCCTTAGTACAGATTATTCCATAACTCCTTATTGCCAGAGAAAGGATATTGGATTGGACCTGGTCTGATCTATTTTCTCAATTCCTCTGTAACAGGTTAAACTAAATAGCCTCAAGCCTGCCTGTGACAGCAAGGGAAGAAAAGAAGGTTTTTACTTCACAGCCAGTAGTCTGAAGTGCTGTAACCAAGGCTGGATGTCTCTCTCCACTGATGCCACATTACTGTCACATTATCTTCTTTCACAGGTGAATGTCTGTTTGTGATGATGATGTTCCAGCAGCTGCAGCAACATTCTTTTACCCCAGAGAGCTGCATAGTCCTTTGTTGGGAGCTGTGCTTTGACAAACACCAGGTATAAGGCTCTAGGGATTGGCTTGTTCTGGGTAAATTAAAGTTTTGCCCTCCAAACTGGATGTACACTGGAGAAGTGTCATTGCGGAGCATAGTCTGATTGATGAGCCCTTTGTTCTTTTCAGGGAGCTCATGTTGGCTGCTGACTTTGACCAGAACAGCGTGGTGCCCCACAAAATCACAGAGGCTGTTCCCAAAATCTGTAATGTCGAGCTCCCATTTTGGGCTAACTAGCCAAACATTTTCCAATTATGGAGTTGCTGGATATCCTAAAGCCCTAAAGGACAACTTCTCCAATGCGAGCACCAGATAAAAATAGGTGCAACCAGTATTTTGACTGCAGTTTTATAGCAGTTCTAAAATTTTATTACTTTATTTAAGACCCCCAGCTAAAGGAAGATTTATCAGTCTGCAGTGAGCAGCATCTTCTCGTAAGAGCTCAGCAGCAAGCAGACAGCAAACTGCATTACTTGAATGAAAAAGTGAAGTGTCATATAAGCTCTACTCTATTGGAAATGGATTAAAACAGAGCCTGTGGCCTTCTCACTAAATCACAAAAGAGAGACTTATGCTATGAATATTATTTTTCCCAGTTTTTAAAGGAGTCGTTCCTACTAAGAATTCTGGGTTTTTTCTTTCTCCACGCAGCTCACCTCCAGATAAAGCAAGAGTTTCTCCAAGGGACAGAGAGGCCCAGGATATGCAAAGAGCTCTGGCTCATGTTCGGTGCTGAGGGGTCAAGAAGGCTGAGCTTTCCATGTGAGCAATGGTGCCTGCTGAGTGTTCTCCCTTGCAGAGAGAAAGCTAAGGGAGGAGCGACATAATTTGTCCCCTCTCTGCCCTTAGCAAGAGGAAGCCTCTGAAGAGGGTGTACAGTTTTGAAGTTGGTACTGCTAATGCAGCACCTGGAAGAGGAAGTGTCTTTTTGAAACATTTGTAAAGCTCTCAAAATGGTAATCAGCAGGTGAAATGTAGGAGATTGAACACTTCCTGACTCACCAGCAAGCACCCATGTAAACATTTGAGCACTACATTTTAGAAGGCAGAAATTGTTTACTGATTATTTTAAAGTCTAATTGCTTCCAAACACAAAGACAGAACCGCCCTTGTAATATATATTTACCAGTGATTTAAGGGACACTGCCTAACTTGGCACTGACATGGAGGTGGAACACGTTCCATATGTTCTGCCAGCTGAATGGTGAGACACCACAGGGCAGTGCAAAGGCAGTAAACACCTGCAGCCAGATCTGCACTGAATGCTCCGACAGGTTACTAGTTAAAGCACAGGCTCAATCAAAATGCAAAGTTCAGAGGTGATGCGATTACAGCTTTGTGAGTTCTTCCACAAGAGACGTGCTTAACAGTGCTTTGTCTTACATGCCCTCTCACTGTTTAGCTGCAAAAGCAGCAGGTAGCCAAGGGATTTATTGATTTTTCTGCATATGGAATGCACCAGATGTTTCTGATCTGGTTGGTTCTGATCCAAGTAGATTTTGATAGGGATTTTTCTGGTCAACATGATTTCATCTTGAGCTGAACAAAAAAGTTCAGATATCTGAACAAATAGTACAGATACGTGATATTGAACATACTTAATTCTCATATCTTTCCTTATTTCCAATTTATGATAACTTTTCTACTTTGTCAGGGGCAGGCTTGTATTGTGTCTGTGGCCCGGCAGTCTTAATTTCAAACTAAGTGGGAAAAAAAATCCAAAAATTAATTTTGTATGGAACAAAAAATTATGGTAACATTCTCTACTGAAAAATCAAACTCCTTTTAAAATCTCAGAGCTGAAACAGACATTTCCCTCATTCTCATTTTTGTCCTGAGTATAAATTTCATCCTAGAGCTGAGATTTTTTCTTGATGAAAGCTTAATTGAAAAGACTGAATTCCAGAGAAAGTCAAATTTATGAGGTGAGTCATATTCAAGCTCTAAAAACATTGACAGTGTTTGATTCTGATTTTGATTTTAATCATACGCTTCCTCTGTATTCCATTAGTGAACCGTGTCAACATGTATTGATTTACATGTAAAAAAGAAAAGTACTGATTCACACTAAAGGTCAACTGTGCTGAAACAGTTCTTACTGGCATGCAAAACTGATAGCTTCTGTGATGAGACTTTAGCAGATCTTATAGGGTGAATAAGATGCAGAAAACGTTTATGTAATCTGCTGAGGTTTGTCCATGATAAAAAACCAAATTGGTAAATGATAAAAATCAAGACAAATTGGTCATCTGCCAGCCACCAAAGCTAGAATAAAACATTAGTTCTAGAATAAAATATTATACAATCTATTTATAAGCTCTTAAAAGATAAAATGGAAAAAGTAATCAAGAAAAAGCAATGTTAAACATGTATTTCCTTATGAGACAAGGACAAGGGATAAGAGGGGGGTAAAATTTGACTTTAAAAATATTCCGACGCTGTCCCACTTGACAATCCTGCCCCAATCCAAAGGAGCGTGGTCTGGATGGAAGCACAGCCAGGTGGACACACAGTCAGTTGGAAAGCTGCTCTCAGAGGTTTGCTGTCAAAAATATCTCAAGTGGAGTCCCAGGGGAATAGGTCCAGAGCTGGTTCTATTTGATATTTCCATTAGCCACCTGGATGATGGAAGAGAAAGTACGCTTATGAAATTTGCTGACAGCTCCAAGCCAGGACAAATGGCAAGCAATATGTGGGACAGGATCAGAATTCAAAATGATCTTGATGCATTGGAGCGGCGGGGCAGAGGAGGCAGGGAAGCAGAGGGGAATGAGACGAGAGAAGAGCAAGGGAAGAACTCTGCATTTAAAGAAGAGAAAGAAAAGTAATAAATACAAAATGTAGGCTAACTGGCTAGCTCTTAGCATGGCAGGAAAGGCTGTGGAGCTAGCAGTGGATCAGAAACTGGCTGCAGGTCTGGCTGCTCTAAAATTCTGTCACAGAAGAGGCAAGTTACATACTGGGAGCCATTAATGGGAGAGACAATGTAAAACTGAAGGAAATCCATTATTCTTGTGCAGAAAATCCCATAGCCAGAGGTCGATGTTCATAAAGGAGACAGAGGAGTCCTGCAACAACTTTATTCAAATAAAGGGAGAGTCCACTGGGGCATTCCCCTGTGGGGTCTCTCAATTTTCCCGAGGATGCAGCCTCCATTTTATCCTAATTTCCCAGCCGCATGTAACCCTCTTCCTTTCCCCATTGGCTGAGGTACTTGGAAGGTACAGACTTCCCAATCCGCCTATTACGTAAAAGTTAAATTTTTGCAGTTTCATAATTGTCCAACTTTTGCATTTCAGTTAATTCCCCTATTTTTTTGTTATCTCAGTCCTGCAGCTTCAATTAACTCTCCTATTCTTTTGGCTATCTCACTCCAGTAATTTCATTTAACTTCTCTGTTTGTGGAGACACTCTTATCCGTATTTTATCACCTGTTTGTGAAGACACTCTTATCCCTATCTTATCATTGTTAATCATGTCTTTATCTCAGAGGGATTTCTCTAACTACAAGTGGAAAGTTATTTGAAATTATTCAGTTACTTCTTTCAGGAGCTCAGCCAATCTTTTATACCTGAAACATCCCTATGGAAAACCACAGATAAAACACAGGGTGTCTTATCTTATAGGGCTCAGCCCTGTAGCGGTGATGCTGCTAGCTGTTAAAAATTAGATGGCTTCCATTTCAGAGTCTGGTTTTCAAGAGTTTATGTAACTTGGAAATATAAAGTGAAAGTGGCACGGAGGTTAAAGAAGATCTACTTTTTCTGGCTCACTTCTCTTTTAATTTCTGAATCTTTCATTCCAGCCGCCCCCACACCTGGCAGTGTCAGTACTTAAAGCGCTAGTGTCTTGCAGCTGCATCATCTCTTCACTTATACTTTCTATTAAAAAAAAACCTAACCAAATCTAGCAACAAAACCCCTAGAGATGCTGATTTAACACGCTTTAAAATAGTTTGGTAAATATTTAAAGCTAAGTTGGACATGGAGGAGTACTACTTAAATACCTTCAGTACTTGCATCAAGGAGAATGTAGCTCTGCTTTTAATATGAAAATGATTGCTTTGTTATTGCATTCTTTTCCCAGAAAGAGACATTTTCAAATCCCATCAATCTCTGGGTGCCGCTTACCTTGACTTTGTCATTCAGGAACTGTAAGTCGACGTGTACTTGATAGTGACATTCATATTCATTGTGACAGCTGAGGAAAACACATCACTAAACTATATAGCTAACTCAGTTTATTCTCTGTACCCTTAAAAAGGTATAAGGCAACATTTATAACCTTCGTGCTTTCTCTTTTCTACATAAATGGACCCTGGAGAAAATTATTAAGCCAGGGCAAGTAAGGCATTCTTTTCACCATATTAAATCTATATACAGAAGAAATTGTGTCTTCATCTATTATCCACTGTGCCCATGTACAGAAGTTGAGAGGTCAGTATGCCTGACTCATCATGAGCTATATATATTAATATCCTTTTGGTATAGAACTGTAACAACTTATTTAACATATAAATGGCTTGCACTTAAAAGGCTCTCAGCGTGGCACTTGTGCTTGGAGTATGCATAGCTTTGTCTGTACTGTTGGTTTTTGAATATTTACTGACTTGAATACTGATGTACAGAAGTGATAGAATTTGAGGTATTATTAGATATTATTGATCATGCTATAAGCTGAGAAGAATCAACATCTGTGGTAAAACAGAACACAAATACCTATATAATTCAATCTGAACCTTAATAATGTTTCCCCTGAGTTCAAAGTAGCCTTTCCTACTTCTCAAAAGAACAGAAGGCAGAGAAGGTATCTAGGAGGTCAAGACACTTATCCTACTAAAAGGTAGGGAGGCTGATAAACTGAAGTCTGAAAGAAAGAATCTTTATAAGAATATTAACTCTCTAGGTAAGGTGTTTGGCTTCAGACAGTGCCTGGGGATGGTGACCTATTAGGTCCTTTTCTAGTAATCTGTAAATATGTTCAGGTAAGTACTGGCTTCATAGTGCTTGGGCAGAATTATCATACAGTGGGACATTTTTCGCTTTATTCCATAACAGTTCTTCTTAAAAATTCATTTTCTGATTTACACGACGTTCTTGTAGAGACATAGATATGTGTCCAGGTTGTACAGGACACCATTGTATTCCTGAGCAAAATACAAGAAACTGTGATTATGATAACTTTGCTGGTGAGCAGCAGCAACTCTTGACTCAAATCTTAACAAAATAGTAGGTTTTTTCCTTACATTCTCCTTCACCTGTCTCCTAATATCAGCAGCCAAAGTTATCCTGTTTTTCACTAGTCATTGCTGACTTGTGGCTGTCAGTATTATCTATGAGAGTCTGTTTGCTTGGCTGTTGTCTTTGAATCATGGATCTGGAAAGATGGCGAAGACACGTTTCTCATTCTTTAATGCACATTATATGAAAGACCTGTTCAGTTTTAGGTAACCTGCTGTCCAAACGGAATGAAGTGACCTCATCTGTCAGTTGTATGTCCTTTGTCTCACAGAACATTTGCCTCAAGCACAAAAGTGGTAGATGTATTTACAATGTCACCACAAGGATGACTGCACAGCATTTGTTCTGACTTTTCCAGAAGGTCTTGAGAAGGATGATATACTAGCTTTCCACCAGATTTAGTAGGTGATAAAGATGAGGAAGTCTGGCCTTCCATCACAATTGTGATTATGTGGAAAATGCCCCATACTCTACGAGTTGGTCTTACACATGTAAGCAATGGGTCTTGCTTGAGTTGAACTGTAGTATTTGTTGTCCATCAATAATAATTAAACCTTCAGTCTTGTTATTTCTACTTTCCCTGTCAGTGCACACTTAAATGGAAACACTCCTCTCCATGAAAAGCAGATATGCTTACTTATATTTTGTCCACACATTTTAGGTTACTATCAGGTGGTAACTGAAGGGAATGAAGAACGTTCTTATTTCTTTACTCCACTATACATTCCTTAGAGGGACCAGGTGGGCACCAACATTAAGATGAATTCTTCTGAAACCATTCACTCAATCCTGAACATAAAGTTTATGATGACCTAATAAGCTGGCTCCAAATTTTACAATTATGGAAATTTCTGTAAATCCACTGATCTAAATGGATTTATATCCCTGTACATTAACTGCAAATCTGCATATGACATGTAGAGCTGTTTTTCCCATATGAATCAGTTTAAAATTCAGTCTTCCCTATTTCTTCATTCATTTCTTCAACGTATACTGCAGACAATCCTGCAGTATAGGTCCTTGTCTTTGGCCTTGCTTTCTGCACAGTCATTGTCCATAGAGAGTTCTTTGAACATACAGCTATAAATTTGCTCATAACTACCTGAAATATCATACAAATTGCAATAGAGAAAAACTCACAGCAAGCAGAGAGAACTTCTATGTTACAACCTCGCCAAAACCTAGGCAGGAATTCATGCAGCGCTCGGGAGTTAAGATTGCTGTCTTAAATACTCAATTGGCTGATCTCTTTTTAAGACTGTACAGAACAAGAGTTATAGTATTGTAAAAGTATTGCTACTTCTCTCTGCCAGACTGAGCATCATTGAGGCTCCTCATTGTAAATAAATCAAAGCTATTCTCCAGTAAAAGTAAGAGGTCTCAATACAACCGAAAGGATACTACTCAGAATTACTTGTCATATTTGGATTCAGGGAACTGATTGTATTATCCATTTAGGATCTGCTGTTTTCTGGGCTATTTCCTAAGTGACAACAGCTAGTAGCTGACAGACCAGTATATTCAAACACCTACAGAAAATAAATCTTAAAGTTTTACAAACTAGGAAATACTTTACCCAAGATGCTCTCCGAATTATCCAACACAATTCAATAAAAGCATGAATAAACTACCAAAAATGTCATTTGGGAAAACAGCCTTTTAGAAACTAAACAATAAAATCCATGAACAAGAATATTTAAGAACCTTGTCTATTTCAATTGAGTTTAGTTTTTATTTTGATTGAGGGAAATGGAAGCTAAGCAATTGCAACAATATTAAGTGACTCTTCAGAATCACTTCTGCTTTGGTTTACAGCTGTCTAGGAAAAAAAAAAGTAACTAATGGAAGAGACTTCCTGCAGCATTTTCATTTTCACTGTGTAGGCAGCACGGACCCTCTCAATAGAACAGCTATTTCAACAAAGTTACCTACAGACTCATCCCTGAACGTAAATGCATATCTATCCTTCCAGAATGCCAAAATTTGGACTCCTATCCCAGTCCAAGCACTCAGAAGCTTGGTTCAAACTCTACCCTAAATGTCTCATGATTCAATATTTTTTCCCTCATTTCTGCTAGAAAAATCAGGTCTTCAGATTCATTTTCTACCTGCACCTAGATGATGTTTCGAAAACTGTTTCTTTTGTCTGAAGAGTCATTAATTTTACCAGTCTCTGACAGGCCTCTTGTTTTTTCTGTGCCCCTAGCAGTGTCTCCGAAACACTGGGGTGCTGTAAGGACAAGAAAAGTTTCACACAAATCATAGACTCATAGAATCATTTCAGTTGGAAAAGACCTTTAAGATCATCGAGTCCAACTGTAAACCTAGCACTACCAAGTCCACCACTAAACCATGTCCCTAAGTGCCATGTCTACAGGTTTTTAAAATACTTCCAGGGATGGTGAATCAACCACTTCCCTGGGCAGCCTGTTCCAATGCTTGACAACCCTTTCGGTGAAATTTTTTTTCCTAATATCTAATCTAAACCTCCCCTGGAGCAGCTTGTAGCCATTTCCTCTCATCGTATCACTTGTTCCTTGAGAGAAAAGATAGGCATCCACCTTGCTGCAACAATAAAAAGCTGATAGTACCAACTTTATGTTGCTCTGAAAAACACAGAAGTGGGGAAGAAAACAAGAGTTGCTCATGCTGTCATCTTAGAAACCGCAGGAGAAGAACAAGCCAAGTGGCAGAAATGCCATTTTTCACTGAGAATCACCATAAGAAAAGAACTGTATTAGCTGGAGACCTTGCTGACATTCCTTTTTGGTGAGAAATGGTTTGCCTGCCATGCACCTGGACAAACATACCTGAAAAATACCTGGAAGATGTAGTATTAGAAAATAGAAATAATGGGATTGCAATATAGGCAGTGGAGAAAACTTTTTTACTTAAATATGGCTAAAATTTAATTCACTTAGTGTGTCTGAGTGGGGTTTGTATCCCTCTGTTTAACTCATAGCTTGTAGTAGACCAGTTGGGTAAAACGTCACGGGAAACCCAGGTGGAAGTATGAGGGTGGAAAGTTCTTCAGATCTTCACAGCATTGGCTGTGTTTCATCCAGTTGCAGGATTAGGATTCTCTAGCTGTTAGAAGACAAATTCAATTCTAAATTCTCAAATCTCGTCAACCTTATAATTTATGAAGAACTACAGTACCTATTTAGACCATGTTGATTTTTGGCTCTCGTGGTCTCTTACCTCCCTACCTGCATAGAATTGTACCTTTTTAACCATGTCGCAAAATAGAATTGTGTTCACAGGACAGTTACTTGAGAAATGACTCCCACTAAGAGAGGTTATTTCTGACTATCGAATCCTATGCCCTGAGGGAAAGTGGGAGTCATGCATGTTTAAATTACTAATCAAATGAGCCTTTCTATGTAATTAGTTGTTTGAAAGTTAGAATAAACCAGATTTAAAGATGACTTATCTTCTAAAGTCAACTTGTAAATCCTGAAAGGTGTCAACTGATCTTAGAAAAGGTTTCTTTCATGTGTGCCACCAATTTTACAGGGAAACACGCTATCATGCTTTTTAAACATTTTCACTATCTGCATCACAAAATACTAAGTAGTAAATAGTAAATTTTAAATAAATTTGAAAGCCTAAGGAGAGGTTTCCCAGCTGTGAACACAGAGCCCATGAAATCTATACAACTTCACATTAGCTTGGATATTCCTTTTATCTATTCTCTGATAGGATTGTGCTGAAGGCGAGGGGAATGAGGAAAATCTATACACTGGGATTAATTTTGCTACTTGAGCCTGGAGTAGGTATTTAAATAGCATTGATAGAAAAAAGGGCATTCGACTCTTTTCCAATATTTTCCCTCTATCCTATTTACATATTGGAGTCCTGCCTCTGTGCACAAATGAAGTATGCCAGCGATAAGACTGATGTAACACTGATATTATGAGAGGGATTAGGAAAGCAATCTGGAAAGCTTCCAGCAGAATCAGATAATCAGGATGCAGCACTTCACATACGAGTTTGTGAAACCCAGTTCAGCAGACAGGATACACGTGTCTGCAGGGGGGCAAACGTACAGCCCAGAGGCTTTTCCTACACTGTATTCACAGTGCATGGGATCGCACTGAAAAATGCATTGTAGAACCTGAGAGTGACTAAAGACACCTTGTACGTATGTGTTAATTTAAGTCATGTATAAGCAGAAATCTTTGTCCTGCCTTTGTGCCTCCGCAGCTGCTCAGTATGCAGATGTTTGCAGCAAAACCCTGCCAGGTAGCATACCTGTGAGAAAATACCACAGTTCATCTGTTAGGCACAAGACCAGTGTTGTAAGCTCAATACTGCTACAACATCAAGGTCTCCAGTTTTCTTACCGTCATCTCAGTCACTCGGGTTCTTGGTTGCTATGCCTGCAATTCTCCCTTGCGCTACAGATCCTGTGCTTATCAGCTGTGCCTTTTGGCTCCAACAGCATTTGTGAAACGTTGCTCATGTAGGATGTCAGACACAAAACTCAATGACTTTTCATTCATTGCGCTGCCGTGTTGCTGGTGCTGGTCCAGGCACATAACTATAACTGCCTTTCCAGATTTCTGCTGCAGTAGAACCTACTGGAGGAATAAATTTTGGGCCAGTCTTAGTCTTGGGTTGCATCTGCCATTTCTCCTGCTCCTCTGCCAGAGGCACACCTCTCTCCTGAGGGACTGTGGGAGTGTGATGTTCTCAACCTTTTATGCTGAGCTCTCACTGCATTCATGTGCACTCTGTTTCACTTCGGACAGCATGCAAATTGTCACCAGAACTGCAATTATTTGTTACTTGATCTAATCAAAGACGGTATTTAAGTTTCTGAAATGACTACCCTTGGATGCCTCCACCCAGCGCAGAACTGAAGCAGGAGAGGGCCAATGTGTCAGTATTTTATAGGTTGACACAGTGTTTGCACCAATCCAGAGCACATGCATTTGAATGAGAAGGCGCCTTACCCCGAGATAGCCAAGAGGAGACAGGCACCGCTCAAACCTCAGCCTTTGCTGTCACATAGACTTTTGGCATGCTCTCCTTCCCACCGTGGCTGATAGCAGCTGCTGTCTCACACAGATGGATGAATGGTGACTATTTACTTTGAGACGTGGACTCCAGCTGATGTGATGGCATCAAGTCCTCTGGTGGTGTATGCACCCATATCGTAGCTCGTTAGCATTAAGATGCCAAACTCCACCTTAAAACTGTCTAGGCTCTTGCCTCATATATCCTATTCTAAGGTTATTTTTGCATATTACATGCACATTCTTGCATGTGATTCTGTCAACTAGATGATTTTCTCTGCTTTCTAGACTAATCCATGTTTCCGTAGTTTCAGTTTTCCATTAAAGCCTTACCTTTGGCTCTAATTTTTCAAACTGATGTGGAGATGGCAATCAAAATGTAGTAGATATTTTTACAGGTCAAGACTTATTTGTGAAGTGTCCATGTAAGTCAGGCTCCAATACCATCTTGATTATCTAATTAGAGATAAAGTATCTTACAAAATGTATTTCATTACTATTAATTATCCCACTGTATTAAGATGCAACTGATCCATACGGTAATGCTCAAAAATGATTAATTTCTGTATTAATTATATGAAAGCTGCTTAACAAAGAGCCCTATGAACCCATCATCTCCCTTTTCATTAAAGTTGTCAAGTTAAATTATATCACAGAAACATTATTATTTATAACTCTCTACAAAATAGCTAAGACATTGTAAGTCTAAATATCTTATAAAATCAAAATGCTGAAGAGGCTCTATATTATTATTTCATTAGGATGGAGACACTATCATTAGGCTCTTTCAGCCTAATTGTGTGTTTGGGGGAATCAGTGTAATTTCTATTCCTTTTGTTTAAAGATAAAGCCCTAAAATCTGATCAGGAGAATGGAAAGTGTTTCATATGAGGAGAAACTAGTAGAACTTGGATTATTTAGGTCAGTAAATAGAAGGCTGCAATGGGCTATCATCACTATTTCTATGAGGGAAGTGCAGATGAGGGAAAGAAAACAATTTAATCTAATGGTCGATGTTGGCAGAAAAACAAATGGGTGTAGACAGTCCATTATTACAGCTAAGATGGGAATCAGAAGAAAATTTCCAAAGTCAAAGCATCAGGGGTTTGAAATAACTTTCCAATCACTGCAATGACTGAAAAAGCCTTACTTTTAAGATGGAGCTTAAAGAGTTTGTGAAGAAAATTATCTGATGCTGTTGCTCATGATAGAAGAGTAGACTTGTGACCTTGGGGATGTTTTTCCAGTCCTATGTGTTAGATTATCATATTAAAAGCTGATCAAATTAACCTCAGAGACTAAGTGATGACCAGAGGAACAGTAACAGGCCAAGAAGCTCAAGTATCCTGAGCAGGCAGCGGACCAAGTCAGCACCAAAAGAGAAGGATCAGGCCATGATCCCTGTTGTGTTTTTTTTAAATATATTAAAAAAAAACCCAAAAAGTTGGTCAAAGAAAGAAGCCCCCTCTCCAAAATGCTATGCAGACTCAGGAGGTTTTCGTAAAAAATGTACATGATTTACTATGGGATCCATAATAAGTAGAATGATAATTCTGTGTTGGAGCAGAGAAAATTTCACGATGGGACATTTTTCTTGCTGAGCCCTGTGCACGATCATTCCTATCGATACTATATTCTTATTAAATGCTATGTCTAACTATCCTCTCTCCTCATGTGTGCTCATTCTGAGACTTTTTGTGAACTGCTAGTGAACTTCAGGCTGAGCTAGGGGACAAGACCTCTGAGTGCCATCTTCTGGAAAGGCTGGGGTCAGGTCAGGATCCTGCAATCCACAAGATTCAGCTACCTCTAACACAACATTCCCATATTCCAATTCAGTTATTTAGCTTTATTTACTATTTTATCTTTCTTTATTTTTTCTACCTTAGCGTTCTTTAAATTCTCCCTTCTTTTTTTAACAAGCCCGACTTGCAAATTTTATAGCATTCGTGGACATAATGTAGAATGTTTTGTTGGCTTTTTGCTTAGCTTTAAGTTTCATCATACTTTCATTCTGCTGTCAGTAGAGTGCACTCTACTTCATGAAATGTTGAGAATACTGAACTTTATTTTGCATGAGAAAGGTCTTGTTTTGGTTAAGAAAGATATAAACCCTCTCCTTCTGGTGCTGGTGGTACTTTTCATTACTTTTTATGTTACTTTTCTGTTTAAACCTCTGAAACTTGTTAAAGAGTACGTTAGGTGCTATTGCTCATTGAAAATGAACACCAACCCAAGTATGATAATTGTGTCGGGTAGCTTTTAGAGGAACTGTTGACAGGGTTGTGGTTGAGTGCTTAGAATAATCCTCAAGATGGTAGTTATGACTAATTGCAGGCACTGGAACTCTGCTACCAAGTTGTCCTTTCACTGAGGACTCACAGAAAACATCTTCATATATTGATGTCAACGGTAAGCACAGGTTCTCTTCTTCTGGCAGTTTTATTCTAGGTACATCTTGAAGTGTTGTAGTTTTATCTTTTTAGAAGACTCACTGATTAAAACACTTAGATAAGTGTAAATAGGGCAAATCTCTTGTTTCAACAATACGGTTTCCTTTCTGACTTCTCTAATAAGGTCTTCACCATCCTGTGAAGCACTGCACTAGATATTGTGTTTAATATTATGTCTGCTTATCTTTGCCTTCCAGAAGGAAATTCTGGGATAGTGGCTCGACTGACTGATTTGAGTTAGTCAGTTGATTTGAATCACTGGAGTAGATAGTGAGCTGGGCTTCAACATCATGTGGACAGAGCTATCTATTGAAAGAAGTGTCATTTTTATCTTTGATGTTTGAAGTCACTTTTCTTTTGCTTCCCTTGTCATACTTCACAACCACTCCAGTTGGGGAACAGTCTTCCTTACAGCAGTGATTCTCTCCTACAATTTTGTGTCTCTTACCTCTGTCAGAATTAGCCCATCTTTCTATTTTCTTCTCACAAGCTGTCATTTGTTATTAAATAACACCACCATTGAGATCCACAATAAACACAGCCCTGTGTTTCAGGTATAGGAAAAAAACCACATTTAACAGAGATTGGTAAAATACAGGTTTATTCTACTATTCTGTCAGCATTCGGCCAGGGACCGCCAGCTTGCAGGTACCAGTTAGAGTTTACTCCCACTGAGAATAATGATAGAAGCCTTCTTTAAACATGTCTTTTAAAACAAAAAAAAAATAGCTTCTTCTTTTTCACGATACATTGGAAAATACTGAAACACTTCTGAGGGATTTTGGGGCTTGTTTTTTGCATTATGAACTCAAGTCTTTGTCACTGAGTCTACCAGATTTGAAAGCCTGGTAATTTTGAGGGAAAACCTAGAAAACTGGAGGCACATTTATGAAGTCTTTGTACATTATAAAGATGTATCTAAAAAAAAAACCAAGCAAACAAACATTATTTTTAGTTTGGGTTCAACCAGTAGCCTGAATAAGCTATCAAAAAAGCTGGTCTAGTATTGTCTGTACCTACAGACAACCCAATTAGAAACCCAGTTCCTGAGAATGGATATTTAGATTTTTCTCTTTGATTTGATTTTAAATTATAATTTAACCTTTTCAGATTTCATCAATGAATGAATGAACAAGGCATAATTTTTAAATATCGGAGGCAAATAAAAAAATGTCAAATTTCTTTCAGGTTAATAGTCAGACTGTTTACTACCATTGCATGAAAAGACAGTAACACTAACCAGTGTCAGTGTTTCATTTTGTGTATCGTGTATTCTAGTTGCAATAATTTTTAAATATAATTAGATTATTTGAACCATATGACCTTGCGTTTTACTTTACTTACAGGTGATTCTTAGAGTACTTTAGTTGTTGTAATACCTTCCAGTTATTTTATTTTAGAGAGAGCTCTCGTTACATAATACTAGGCAAAATATTTTAGAGGCACTTAACTGATTAATCACAGACTGATAAAAATTTGAGTGAAATGAATTTTCACTTTAAAATGTATCATGCATTAGCAGCAGTAGGACTCCTCTTTTAATACCTGGAAGAAAAAGAAAAAAACTCTTCTCCAGAGGAACATTGAAAGCACCAACAGTCAGGCTTTGAAATGCCCTTTAAACAAGTTTCTTTTTCATCCCTGAAAGCAGCCCCTTTGGTTTCAGGTTTGTTATTTTCAGAGATGGTGCTATGCCATTGACTATGACTTCCAGATTGGTCTTTGTTCCAGATAATACATCTGCTATTTATCAGTTCAAACATACTTATTAATTTTCTGCTTGCTCATAAAATGTCATTATTTGCTTATTAACATGGTCAGCTTGTGCATTTCAGTACTCTTTTGATGCTTTAAGTGTATAAAAGCAGATCTGTCCCTGTCGTCTTCTATACAGCACATTTTTAGTATTTATGCTGTTCGTAGCAATTTATTTCCTTAAACAAATCAAAAAACTGTAAATTCATTGAATGGTCATAAATGGCATATTTACATTATAATCTTGAAAATCAATAATCTCAAACAAAACTATATTAAAGATATATTAAAGAGAGTAACAGTCATACAGCTGATGGTCTAGTAAGTACCTCTTTCTTCTTTGCACAGTGTTTAGAAATATAGTCAGAAGAGCCTCAGACAGAAAAGGAGAAATGAGACAATTGCAGATTTTGAAGGACACTGAAAATAAAAAGGCCCAAGTGTGTTCTGACAAGACAAGGTCTGATGTGTAAACTTCAGAGTGATTTAGCTTAGAATCATAGAATCATAGAATCGTAGAATGGTTGGAGTTGGAAGGGACCTTAAAGATCATCGAGTTCCAACCCCCCTGCCATGGGCAGGGACACCTCCACTAGAGCAGGTTGCTCAAAGCCCCATCCAGCCTGGCCTTGAACACAAATTGATGGCATGTGCAGCCATATATATGGGCAACACATATAAGTAGACCATGTACTTAGGGTACGCCGCCTACTCTGTAGGGATTTTCCTTGCGTATATTCATATCACATGTAACTACCTCACATGTGCTACACGTGAAGAGCCTGAAAAAACAAATAAACCCTGAGAAGCAGTCTGCCTTGCAGCGGCCTCCAGTTTTCGCTCTTGTTTGCTGCTGTGAGGTGTTGCTGATATTAAAAATCGGTGTGCAGACAGCACCTCTAGATTAGGCTGCAAGTAATTGGGCATAAGAAGGTGGTGCAGAAGAAGCAGTCCATGTTGCACCATTTGGATACACTGTGTTGGTCCCCAGAGTTAACCCAGTCTGCAGGCAGGATACTGGATGGTCTGGTCAGTGTGTCTCTCCACTGCACAGTGCACAAAAATGCACAAAAATGGCCTCTCCACTGTAAGGGAAAAGAAAAAATGCTGATGGATTACTGGAGAATTATGTTGAAAAATAGTATTCTTCCAATTTTAAGGCATTTCAGTAACTACTTAACTTTCTGAAGAAGAGAATGTCACTGACCTTTCCCTTTTAATATATGAGCCCCCTGACCATGTCTGAGCTTCATAAAATTTAATTGCACTAGGGACCTCATTATTATATTACATTTCAGTATTGGTGGACTCAGGCATTAACTCAAGAGTGTGATTTTTCAAGTCAGAAGATCTGTGAGAACAATATCTTCATCTTGGGAATGGAAAGAATACAGAGAGTAGTTTAATCACATACCTCCAAAGGATCATTTTTGAGTTGTTTTGCTTTTTCAAACTGTCTGATGTTTTTCTGAGTTCTTACTCTACAAACTAATGTGGATTATGGCAAGTTAATTTTATGTTGTCATGTTGGATAGGGTGCATCTTTTAATATATATTCATTAAAGATACTAACACATTGAAAATTTTCTTCTTATAAATGTAGACAAGATGGCTTTCATTCTAAGTACCAAATATATTTCTTCTAAAAATGTACAGAAACAGACTGCACTTAAAATAGTCTTTGGCTTGCACAGACGAGGTGAGGAAGTAGCAAGGAGATAGGTTTGTCTCTATTGCAGACTTTTTCCATTTAATTTAATTTAGTGTTCTGAATATTATTAAAATAAAATACCTGCAATAGCAACCACTTGTTATTCTTCCCATTCCCCTCATGCACTCTTGTTAAACAACAGGAGGATAGAAAAATCACTAACATTTAGAGGTGATAGATCAAATTTCTGAAGAACTGTCCTTAGAACTATATATCAATATCAGATGCAAAAGAATGAAGTATTTTCAAGTGGTTTTTTTGTGCCAAAAGAGTTAATCTGAAAGCTTGTCATTGAAAGCTACCAAAATTTTGCTTTTGCACACAACCTTGCAAAGATGTTTCTTAAAAAACAATTCCTTTCATTCATTTCTCATTTGCAAACAAATGCAACTGTTTATCCCAGCAAACACAACATGAACCATTCTGTTGCAATCCTGTTTCTCCTCCTTCAAGCTGCTCCCCTCTTTCTCCCTGAGTGCATTTCTGAAGAGCATATTATATTTACAAAATCCTTATTTATTCAGTTAGCATTAGGTACTGCCTAAGATTGTAGATAATTCTTACAGTGTTTACTGTCTGATTTCCTGCTCCATTGCACATGAGAAGCAGCACTAACTTTTAAGTCAATGAGCCAGCACATATGATGTGGTCTATTCAGTATTAAAGTGTTGTTTAAAATATATCCCCAGTGGAAATACTACAAGTGACATTATTTTTTTCTTGTGCTTTGATTTCTCTCTAATTATGTGACCAATGTTGAATATGCAAAATTTTACAGAGATTAATTGCTCTCTATTTACTGCAACAAAAGTTTTTCAAGGTAGTGTGCAATTTGCCTATCTAGTGCTTCAAATTGTAGGATCTGGATCACATTAACATGAAAAAATAATTTGCTATTAAAATTAGTGCAATTACAAGAGAACTCTGGCATTAAATTTTAACTGTACACAATTTTGCTCCATAAGCTCGTAGATGCCAGCAATCAAAGTCTATAAGATGTTCTGACACATTTTTTCTTCATTTCCATGCCTAGACTTCTGAACAAAAGAAGTAATGAGATTTGCTAGCCTTAATTTCAGCTTTAATGTTTATTTTGAGAAATATATCCTGCCATGAGATAATTGGATATATTTTTAAATAACTGAATTAAGAAAAAATCTTTTCTAAGTAATGTTGTTCAGTGTGTAGGTCCCAAAACTTGATTAAGGAAGAGGCAGAGGAGCCCATTCAATGCCTTCCATCTATTACTGATTTGCACCCGCCGTCAGCAGGCACACCATCATGCAGGCAGCTGCCTGGAAGGGACTCGCTCATATTTCAAACAGCAGGAATCTTCTGGCATGTGGCCAGGGACTCACCTTTGTAATGACTGAAAATCCACATGCGGTCCTACTGCCAAGATGCCTCTGCACATCCCTCTTGCTCCAGAGTCGGGCAGATCGAGAAGCCTTTTTGCATTCTTAGCTGCCAGCTGCTGAATGGAAAATACCAAACAGGTATTCAATACTGCATGGACATTCAAAAGAAAAATGCTAGTGATGCTAGATAGTGGAAATTGAGTTGAGCTGAGAAAAATACTGGAAAATCTACTTGCCGTTATACAGATACTTTTCCAAAATAGAAAATGCCATGCAGAATGTCTTCTTTATTAAACACAGTCTTGCTGCTGTTAAAGAACAACTGCAAGGAATTTACGTCAGGCAGGAAGCTGCTTGCTTGCTGAACTGATCCTTGACACTATGTTTCTCTGTTAGGAAATACTGTGTTTTGCACTTCTGCAGAACTGGGAAAGTATGAATTTTATCAAATATTGAAAAATCCTCAACTTAGACTGAAATTTCAGATTCTTCCCTTTGCATCTGACAACTCTGTACAATTTACCTCCTGAGTAAGATATTTCAAGGCAGGAAAATTTAAAACAATTATAGCAATTATGTGCGTCACCAGACTCTGCCTGAAAAATGAGTATGACTGCAGTGACCTCCTCAGATTTTCTCCAGGATACTATCTTTCTCACCACCAGCACCATTAATCAAAGATGTGACGCACGTATCTCTGTATAAAACTGGAAATGAGTCAGCCACTATAGATATATGTGACTCCTTGCAGATGCTTAGGCACCACTGAGTCGTGACTTCAGCAACCAACTGCTTCAAAGCTGCACGTTATTTGAAGTATTCTTTCATAGAAAAAAAAATCAGCAGGAACCTTGTTCCTAGTTTAGCTCTATTACATAAGAAGATGTGTTGGGTGCCACGTATTGCTGCATGTAGATACTGCAAGGATGAAAATATGAATATGTGATTTTTCTCTTCCTTCTCCTCCTATTTGCAGCTGAGACAGCTATATATGTAAATTTTAGATATCTCTGACCATGGGAATTTCAAGCATTAAAAAGAGTTGACTTTTACTGTGATGTTTTTATCTTTCAGCATGTTCAATAAAATAAAAATGTGTTGTTAATAAAGACATTGTACAACTGGATATCATGGTTACAGGACATAAAAGCTTTCACTCACTGGTCAGAAATTTTAATGCAAAATGGGTTATTAAAGGCTAAAAGGTGATGCTCAGCAAGCTGATTTTAACCATTTCACAGTTAAGCATCCAGTCCAAGCTTGGCTTTCAGGACCTCTCCATAATCAAAAGCAAGACATCCTACAGAAACTGTTTGATGAGCCAGTCACTCATTCCACCTATTTTAAAATTAAATGAAATACCCTTGGATTCACCTCTCTCTGTTGATTAACTTTATCTAATGTAGACTAGATGCTTCATTTTTGGATAGCTAAAATTAGTAGCTTAAAAATTGTGGAATATACAGCCAATGATACACTTAAAATGGGTGCTTGACTCAGTCCGGTTACTCTTGGCAAGATGTTCCTCATTAGGTATTTTGTCCCATTGCTTTAATATAAAACAGACTTAGACAGATAACAAAACCATAGGCTTAGAAGACCTGCTGGCAAAGAGTTGTTCTTTGTACTCGGTGGACAGGTATTTCCCAGTTTAGAGTAGCACTGCATTAAACATCAAATATTTATTTCTGCTCTGAAAAAAAAAGAAAAAGATAAATACTATCCTCTTCACATGTTTCAGAGATATCTGTTGGCAAAGATAGTAAATGTCTAATGTATCATTACTTTAGACTAACAGGGAGTGCAGCTCGTCAGGGCTCACTGAGGATATGCAATGTCCAGGTTATCCTATCACTGGAGTGACTGAAAATATTGCTCCTTTCTTCTCAGTATATTTCTTTGCAAATAGGTTGGTCAAATCTGTACATGCTTTTAGTCATCTCTCTCTGATTTTGCTGCCTGAGCTTATATAAAAGCAAATCAAGTCTATATGATTAGCTGGAGAACAATAGTTAAGACTGCTTGTGGCTGTCTTAACTATTGTTAAGACAATAACAATAATGTGTTAATTAAGAGCCTGATCACCTGTAGTATTTGTTTCAGTGCTTTGTCAATGCTGCAGTAAATATCACTATTGGAATTAACACAAAACTAATCTGTTCTTTTTTATCTGGATGGAAAAATTATGCTTTATCATACTTAACAGAATGTCCTTAAAATTATTAACTAGTTATTCTCTAGGAAGTGATAGATATTCTCTAGGAAGTGATTCTAAGTGATTCATTCTGTTCTAACCACAGACCAAAGCAATACAACAACATGTAGATTTTTTATAAGAAAGGGCAAAGCGACTAGAAAAGCTGTGCTGATGCATAATACAAAGGTTTCCAGAGTTCCTGATTCTGAAAAAGCTGACAGAGAAACTAACCAAAGAGAGACTATAACTACATCTAACTAAACTAGTATTCTGAATCTGTTTCAGATTAAATTTTTTTAAAATTTTAGATTTATGAAAAAATTGGGGTATAAAACCACCTTTATGAAACCACCTTATTTGCACCAATTGATTATTTTCTATCAATAGGCAGAGGGGAAAAATCCATTACTATTTTTCTGAATCTCAATGAACAGCTAGTAAGTATGAGACGTTGCTGTTTTATCTGAGAGTGCATCCAAGTATAATGTATGTTTGTGATTTTCATCCATATCCATGGAATACTTGACCCCAAACCTCTAGGTCCTGCAGAGTGCCATGAAGTCCAGTTCAGCATTCCTATGTAGCTAGAAGGTAAAGGAAAGGACTCATAAACCAGCAGGTGACAGGTGGCTTTCCAAAATCTCTCACCACCTGTGGTTATCTCATTATGGTGAAAATTACTCTGGAATAAAGCACAGATCAGGTTCTGGTTGAAGAACAGTTGGCAAAGGATGATGAACCCAAGTACGACTCAAGTGTTGTGTGTGAGCAGAATCAGTTTTCCTACCCATGGTGAAATCGCTGACAAGTAAAGGTGTCCATCCACTGTCAACTCTGTGCATTTATGCGTCTTTCAAGATTTCTCATTGGAAAAATAGTTCTCATAAAGCAGAAACCCTGTGTATCACTTTCAGCCATTTGTGGCTGGGAAATTCTGCCTTATTGTGTCTGACAGTGAATTGATATCTGTTACTGAGGTCTTCATCACTTTTCAGCAGGATCTCATCAACGACATGAGCGTGAAACCTTCAGAATTTAGGAAATGCCAGCTAAGATGGAATATTGTAACTATTGCAATCATATTGAATCTTCCTTAAGTTGTTGCAATGGATAAACATAAAACATTAAACAAAATACACACTTAGTTTAAGCCTTTAGCATAAAGCCACTAGGCTCAAGATATTCTAAAGGTCAACTAAAGCACAGATAAAGGTCAAAGCTAAAAAATCTTACCTGGCTGAATGAAACCTTCTGAAAAAAACAAGAAATTTTGTCCCTTACAAATTCTTAGAAATGTTACTATTAAGAACAACAAATGTTATAGCATGTACTTCTTTTCTACAGGAAAAAAAATAAAGATCATTCTATTACACATAGGAATTCTATTACATATATGAATGATATAAAATAGAATGTGAAAATAAGAAAATTGCTGTTCCTGGGGAATGGTGTTTGGTTTAAACAGCCTTACTAGGACTATAACTAAATCTGTAGTTTTTCCAAGTCATGGACAAACAATTTCCATATGAAATGGAGAAATTATGACAGATTTTGGATTTTAGTAGATATACCAAGAATCCTGACATGCTCCGAAAACTGATTATTTCATGATGGGATTGAGTTCGCTCAGAGTGGTCTATATTTTGATTATTTTCACAGTCATAATTGCAGTCAAAAAAATGGAAAATCAGTCTACTTTTCAAAGAAGGAAAACTGCCAGTTTGACCAAAATATAGAGAAATAAAGCCCATTCCCAGTACATGTAAAGTGATGCCACTGATCCAAATGAAACATAGGCTAAGATTACCTCAAGTAATTTTGGACACATGCATCTTAGTCACTTAATGATTTTTACAGCCTATTTGAGAAATAGAAGTCTACAAAGAACAGTGCCTTTAGGTAGGTTAGGTACATTTACCTACTTTAGGTACATATCATAGGATAAGATCTATTGCATCCAATAAGCTTTCTTTTTTTCCATTGACTGAAAAGGGAGCATATGGCAACAGTTCATATAAGGTTATCTAGTTTACACATATCTGTATTTCACCAAAAAAAAAAAAAAAAAATGCCAAAACATTCATGTCTTAGCCCAAAAAAGGAAGTCAACTGGTATTATTTCTAGACAGTCTCATCAAGAATTCATTTAACATTTACTTTACAGAATATTATTCAAAAGTGATTGGGTTCAGAGAAATAAATCTTATTTATAAGCATGGCTGACTTGGACTTCTGCTGTGATTATCCCTAATGATACAGGGATGGAAGTGCCTTGGTGCACCTACAAGTGCACCAATGGTCTCAACTTGGTATTTGTAAGCTTCAGTAATCATTACAAGTTGGTACCACACAAACCAAGGTAATTATCTCACCTATGTTTTTTAGCTTCTGAGTAACTATCTGATTTCAAATGTGGCTGATTCCCAAACATGGATTATCCAAATCTGAAAGACCTGTCAATCAAGACAGATAGGAAAATCAAATGTGAAAATATGGCTGATTTGGAGAATGTGAGTAAAGCAATTTAGCTGCACAATTTAGCCACGCAAAGTGAATATATGCTATGTACTAAGATTTTATTAACTAGAATCAACTAGAAAGTCCAGAGCTTTAATCACATGATCACTAATGAGATATAAACATGGGTATGATCACAGCACTCAAAATAAACAGAGGTGCACCACATTTGCATTTCACTACAAACAGGAAAGTATCAGACAAGCTAATGAGTATACTGCATATAAAATACTTCATAGAGCTGTGATCCAGAAAGACAAATCCCACTAAAGCAGAGGACTGGTGTGGCTGGGCAAGGTAAGAACCTGCATAAAGAGGGTATGCTAGAGAATCTTGATTAGTTTAACAAGTTGAAGGCTGCCTAGGCTACCTTAACTTCTTAACTAAGAGATAGTGTAGGCATAAAATGAATACATGCATTTAGGCTGAAAATTTACAGAAGACTCATTAACCACCTATGTTTTTGAACGAAACTTTCCATAGAAGTAGCTGTTGAGAGATAGAAATGTCACCTATTTTAAACTGGAGCTAGGTAGGTTAATGGAAAATAATCTATATGGAAGCTGTTTGAAGTAGCAGGGGACTTAATCTAATGACCCTGCTAACCTGTGTTCCTCTTACTTATCTTTTGAAAACATCAGCCTCTTCCTTACTTCCATGTATTATTAGGTACTCTGTGTTTCAAAAAGATCAATAAAGAACAACTACCTTGTTATATGCTGTGAAGTCTTTTATTTTGAGGCATAAAATTTCACAGACTTGAGACCCAAACTGAGACAGCACACTTAATAAAGATATTACTTATCTAACACTTTGTTTTTATAACTGCATCTAGAAGTCAGTCTGCTTTCACCACTCTCATTTTTATGTTGTATTTTTTCATTTGTCTTCATCTTCACCAAGTGTTTTAGTCCAAAAATTAGAATTTACTTTTTTATTTCTGAGAGATATCAATGTTCTCTCTTCCTTTCTCACACAAAACCAGCAGGAGCTTTAGGGATTCTCTTATCTTTCAGGAACACGAGCATGTCCCTACTTCCCAGCATGACCATATTTCTTGTTCTTATGTCTTGTTTTCCTGTGTTTAATGGGACACTAGTTTTATATTAATATTATTCCTTAATTTTAACTGGAATTATATTCATAAGGTATTGTAACAATCTACCTCATGGTTAACAAAAAAGATATGAAGATTCCCAAGCTTTAGGTATAATTCAGGTTTGTTGATAAAGTGTTAAAGCCAGAGCAAATTCAATTTGAGGTAGCCACATCTAAATGAAAATGCAATTCCTTCATCTCATATCAGCCATATCCCATGCTATTAATAATTTTATCTTTCTATTCTTTTTTTTTTTTCGCAGGAGGAAAGAGCGATTTTCCAGGAGGCAGCTTACCAACAAATTTACTTGAGGTATTTGCAGTCATTTTCCTGTATGCCATGGTGCCTGGAAGTCTAGCAGTAAAATGCAAGTTTAAACTAATAAAGACAAACTGATATGCACAATAATCCTTGTCCAATGATAAAGCTTTTTTGGTTGTTTTTTTTTTCTACTGTATACAGGACAGTGCAGTTTGGTCCACTGGGTGTTCTTGAGCTCTGGTTTCAGCTGCTACCTTAGACACACTGTTTGGTCTTGGACAAATTACTGTCCTTCCACTTTCCTCTTCACTCATATTAAAAATGTGGGCACCGTTGCATGCTCTAAATTAATGAAGAAAACAAGTGAGACACAGGCCCAGGGCAGTGATGAGGTCTGTAGCTAATCAAAGTGAAATGGTACATATAAAACAGCTTGCTGTCTTCCTACCCTTAGTCTCTGTCAGGGAATTAGAGTAGTTCTAGAGGTGACAACTGAAAGTCCTGGAAGTGCAGAGGAACTTTTTTTTTCATTTTGGCAAGGGTAAAGTATACCATTTGCACTATTTATATCCAGTTCCTTAAACTGTGTTCCTTAAATTAAAAGCCTAGCATATACTGCTCTTCTTATATCTAAAAAACGTACGTTCTGAAGATGTTCATCTATTATAGAGAAATAGGTCCAAATTTTTTGAAATAATTTTTTAAAATTAGATTTATATAATTAAACTACAAAAAACACAATCCAGAGGGATAGTGATACCTGTTTTAACATCAAAGATTTGCAGAATCTTTTCCACTGACCTTCTCTTTAATTACTTTGTCCTTTGGTAATAAAGTTAGCAGGAACTTTTTATTGCAGGATATTTGTACAAGATTAAAAAGATCCCCAGGAACTTACACACTGTCAAGAGTAAATTAATATTCTCTTCCTCTTGCTGTAACTGGAAGCACAGCAACTGAGTCAGACATTTGCCTGTAACATTTCGACTTTCAGTGACAGCCTTTAAATGGAATTAATATGCTTCAACAGGGCTTCAGGAGATCTTACTTCTAAACTTTAATGAAACTCAGAGAAATGTAGGTGACATGGACATTATACATGCTGCATATGTCTGTACATTTGCATCTCTGGCTTTCTTCCACCTTTTATGCATAAAAACAACACTCCCTCATCCCCTACAACCCCACACTGTGCATATATGAAACGTATATATAGTAAAGAGAACAGATAGAATGTTAAAATAGACTAAAATACATTAATATGAACAGAAATTAGGAAGGATTTTAATTTAATTTCTTTGCTGTATCTTTAGCACTGTATATTAATATCCAGGACTAAATCAACCTCAGTTGTAAACAGTAATGCAGTAATGCAGGCTGTCAGCTAGTACTGCCTTACTTTCTTGGGATCTAAAACTTTTCGGCATTTCTCTCCTACAAGTTTCTCCTCTAAAACTTTGCAGTGCTCCACTTATAGGTGGAGAACCAGCTAGGTCATGTGTGAATAGTTGTAGTGAGGATTGGGAATGATCCATCTGGCAGCAAACACTGAGACTGACCTTTGCTATAGTACCCTCGAGGCCAGAGAACTTCTCAGTAGGAAATGAGAGAGGTTGGGGTGCTGCCATCGCTAAGGGGGGAGGTTTGGTGTGCACGTGGCAGGAGCTTGCCCAAGTCACCGACCTGGGGACCTTTTGAGTGAAAGCATCTTGGATACCTCCTCTCACTGAGCAGCTTAGATTCATAAGGCTAAACAAAGCCATCCTAAAAAAGAGCTACCAGTTTAGGGACAGAGTTACTCAAGGGAAGTGAGAGTTTTTGGTTCCCAGGTGAAGGCTTGGGTCTCTTACTCTCTACTCATCAATTTCCATAACTCACTAAACATGACGGGAGAACATGGGGTTAGGGGGTGGAAGAATGGCTTCAGCTCCCAAACTGAGAAAAAACAGAGTTTGTCTTCAAAACCTTATTTTGGTTGCCATTGTCATAGTCTCTAAAGATAAGTCTGCTCGTGCTTTGTTCTGCAGCATTCCTGTTTCATTTCCTGTACAAGGAACTGGAGAGCAAATGCATTTTGTTTTGTAACTCCTTGGATTGGGATCCTGGAAACCTGGATTCTGCTCGTGCTTTTCGGTGGTAGAGGGCATGATTATATCACAATGCACAAATGAGGGGGCTGTAACTAGTTTTATCTGTTAATTCTGTCATTTCTGCACTTCTAAGTATATAACTTGGAAACTACAGCATCTTTTAAACATAGTTGTATATAATATAGCCCACAGTTTAAAGGAGATATATTGGAGGTTTTTTCCTTGGCTTTATTTTTCATGTCCAATTTTCTATCCCAAATTCATGAGATTTTATTTTTCCATCTACCTAATGGCAGGTAAGTAAATGAAAAAAATTGCTTAATAATCTCGTGGCTAGTCCAAATGTATCTATTTGAATAATGTCAAATTATATAGACCATAAATTGTATTAATTTCAGGCTTGCTGCAGTAAATTGCTAATCCCTTCAAATCAGCATAGGTACACACATAAGGGTGTTTACACAAACTTATTTGATGTTTGTGCCAAGGAACACCATGGAACACATATTACAGATCATAATTTTTTGCCATATCTAGGAAACTCCCAAAAATAAAAAGTGAGAACTACTTTATTCTATAGTCCACAGGAGACTTCTGGCTGCATTCAACAAAAGGAAAAAACTTTCCTTGTGGTCCTACTACCTAGCACCGTAATGACCTGCTAGATTATGCCCTATGTGAATGAGCCATTCATTGTTTGAAAATCCCTCTTACCTGACCAGTACCATATATCTGTTAAGTGAGCAGACTTTGTTTTGAGCAAAGGTTGTTAGTTAATCTTACCACTCATAGTTTTGCAAAGAGAAGATTATTACTTAACTGCAATAAACTGATCATGATAAAATCTTAAAAGAAGACAACAGAAACCTTTCAAATAGAAGTTGTCACTAACTACTAGACCTTGCTCTTAATCTAAGACATTATGATAAGTAATATCCAATTCTAAGAAATGCCTGTAATATTAAATGCTACAGAAGCTTGGGAAATACAGCTCATGTTGAGAATATTGCTGTTTTTATTAAATGAGACGCATACACACCATTTTTTTGTAAAAAGGTCTGCAGTGAGTTGACATTGCATTATAAGTACCGCAATGATTTATGATGAGATTTGCTCAAGATATTGGAGTTTAATACCCTTTAAAATGTTACAAAATAGTTAAGAGGTTGCTCGTATTATTGTTTAGTTTTTAAAAGCACAGGAAGACAGAAGGCCAGTATTGCGGTTAATGCATCAGACTACCACTTGGGAGACTGGAGCTGGACTTCAGTATTAGTTACTATCTCTGTATTGGATTCTTCATTTAACCAGCATGGCTGACAGGGATAACCCTTTTCTTCTTATACCCATTTTAATTGTAAGCTCTCAAGAACAGAAATAGTTTCTTACTCTGTGTGTGTAAATTACATGGTTCGTAATAAAGCTCTTGACTTGGTCACATTGACACTAGGATGCCACAAGAAACATAATTGTCTTGCTATTATTTCTCTGATTTTAGTATTTACAGTGGTAACAGTAATTGTGTCTGCTGCACTATTACCTGCAACACCCTGGTGCTTTCTTGGAGGTCTTTCTATAGGTCTTGGCAGGAGCCTTCTCCATTTGACCGGTCTTAACAGACTAATGACTCAGGATTAGGCTGCAATGAGAGGATGTAGAGCCAGCATTGCCTGAATTACTTCGGTACCACACCAGTATAACCATGTAACAATTTTACTTTTCACTCTTCTGTGTGTCTGTCTTGCTTCTGGTACTTGAATTACCTTCTCTGTACTTGGTGCAGAGCCTGAGTAGTCATATTTTCTTCTGAACCAAGTCCCTGAACAGTCAGGAATTATTGCAAGAAGTACTTATGAGCTGAGATGGGGATAGAAACCAGAGAACACTCATAAGGATTCACAGTTCAGAAGTGATTCCACAAGGACAATCGAAGCAAACTTTTATTATTTGAAAATAGCTCGAGGGATGTTAAAATATTAGAAATAAGATGGTTTGACCTTAGTGCAGTGAAAGTCTTATACGCAGTTTTAAGGAACAAGAACTTTTCAAGAAACGTGGTCTGACTGAAGGCCTATACTCTCCTGTGAATTTATATCTCATTAGTCTGTGGAATGCAGCACGTTTCAGCTGAGGTAATAGCACTTACATTTTCAGAATGTTTCTCACATAGGGTCTGAGCCAAAGGTCCTTTGAAGTCAATGGCATTTTCCCTTTTTAAAAGTATGCATTATTAAATCAGTGGAACTGAAATCATAGGCAGACCTAAGTGAAATCGTAGATCCAGATTGACATTAAACCTACGGTTCCTACCGTAGATTTGGTAGAACTCAAAGCCCTTAATTCTAACTTCATATTACTCCTCCCTGAATAATAACACTTCCAAGCAATTTATTTGCAGAGTTTAAGACTGGAACCTCTTGATCTGAAGCGTAAGATTCTATTGCATGAGCTGATAATTCAGAATCACTGCGTCTTTGTCACAGGCAAATGCAATCTATTAAGCTATCCAAGTCACTAGAGGGAGACACATGCTGTATGTGGGTCAAGGGCATGTTTGCAAGGACAAAAAAACAGGTAAAAAGAGGTCTGTTCCTACCCAAAGGAACCCTTCCCTGCCCAACTAAGCAAGTTGTGGCTGCACCTGGTATGGTGTGGATCACATATAGTGTGCCTGTATCAGTTACTTGGTGTACTTCAGAGGTTCCTTTGGTGGACAAATATGTTTTACATCTACACTTGAGGAACCTCAAGGTACACTTTCAGGTGCAGCACCGGTGGGCTGAAAACAGGTTCCTTTCTTGCAGGACCAAGGTTGAAGTTTCTCCCTGTAGAGAAACAGATACATCTGCTGGAGCATTTAAGTGGATATTCAGGTAGTAGAAAAGAAGCTTCTGTCTCTCTTTCTACCTCAGTAAGATGTTCTTCTCAAGGATAGCAGTGCACATTTCTTCCCTTATTTTGAGTTTTCTAAATATGCTTTCTCTAATTAGCTAAATTGTATGCATGAAGTAGAAGAAGTCCAGAGGGGAACTACAAATTGGAATAATTAAAGTTATTTTAGAAGCTTTTTCACAAGGAAAAAAAAAAATAAAAAAAAAAAAGGAAAGAAAACTAAGAGAAAACACTAACTTCAGTTCAAAGCATAAAGAATGTATTTAAGGACTAAGGAATTATTTATAGTAGCTGCAGAAGACTGGACTGAAAGAAATGTAAAAATTCAATATTTGTAAAAAAATAAAACTTCAAAGGAAATGTGAAACCTACATAACAAGAACTCTGCTTCTACAGCATTCACAATGTAAGTAGCAAGAACTTTTCTATGTAGAAACCTGGGACATCAAATAAAAACCTTACTAATGTTACTAAGAAAAACCTAACTAAAGCTGCTAGTAAAAATAACTTTTTCAGAAATTGTTTTCTCTCAAAAGGATAACTGCTTATGAAGAAGGTAAGGGATATATTAAAGTGAGGGAAAGTTTTGATTTTAATAATAAGTTTTCTCTTCTTCCACATTTCATAAGCAAACCCACAGGCTTTTTTGTGACTTTCATGGATCATGACTTTCATGTTGTGGAAAACAAATCATGCCCATCCTCTTACATAACTTATACAGCTCTAGGAATTAAAAACTACAAAAATGTTATTTGCTCCTCATTATCATATGTAAGACTTCCTATGGAGTATATTGAAGCTCTTGGAAGTGGCAGCAAATAAATCCCTGTGGTAGGAACACGTGAACAAGACTTCATAACCTGTTGATGATTCACTATGTTATGACATTTCACTGTGATGCCAGGAAGAGTGTGAACTCTCACTGTCATTACACTCATCTGAATACTTACTTGCTTTGTACTAATTGCAGGAAATGAACTTGTGTACATGCTCCGTTTCTATATTGGAGCATTGGAGTCTATGTTACTTCTAACTATTGGAAAATGGACACTCTCTTAAGAGAATAGACAAATTTGTTGCAGAAGTTTCGTTTGCTTAGGTAATTTTTGTAGCCTTTATTTAGCACTTCATGTTTTGGTAAGAGCAGAGCTCCAGAAAAGCAGAGGAGTGAATGCAGATGGAGCCACAACAATCCTTTCTCCCAATTTTGAGACCTAATGAAGAAGCAGTGAGAGTAAAACCTTTGCTCCTGTTGTCTTGTCGAGGGAGGACCTTAGCCAAAATAGTTGTCAACCCCTCAGCCTTCATGAGCCCTAAATTACTAAGTTTTAAAGACAAGCAGTATTGGATGGTAGTCAACAGGCAATGTCCAGTTAGACAAATCAACTTTGTACTTGAAGCCTTAGTAGCACAGTGTTACAACAGCTATTTGTAAGTATTGCTGCCTTGAAATTAAAATAAACTCAAAATAAAACAATCTAACAAAACATGAAACCATCCATGCAATTAGACATGAAACATCTAAGATGGATGATTCAAGCAGTTATGCCAGAGCCTATGAAATCTACCTTCTGAAGGACGCCTGAAGGAGAGTATTAATCACAGCAATCAGAACCATAGCAGCCACAATGATGGATGGAAACCCACGCTCCTTAGAATTTGACTCCGGCTGCATCTGGCCACTGGCAGTACAATAACATAATCATTGCACATAAAGGCTAAAGGCAGAGCTGAACGTGACACCAACAGCAAAAGAACTTAAAAAGAGACATATCTCCTCATGCAGGAGCAGTAAACTGAAGCCTGAGAGGCCCTTCCACTTTCTTCTTTAGATATCTCTACAGAGGAATCTTTCTTAAGGAAAGATTCTCATCCAGCAGAACCAAAGCTTAAAACCTGAGTTATTGTTTAATCGAGAACCCAGTAAGTAATTCTTACATCACTTGAACGTTTTCTTAGAATAAGAAATGCTGATGTTGATTCAGCTAAATTGTTAGCAGCTACTAAGAATATACTGATAAATGCATTGCGCTATGTGCTTTGTTTTCAATAATATTACTCCTTATTATGATGTTCCTATTGTACTGCTCTCGTGCCACAGTTTCCTCATACCATCATAACAGTGCCATCCAAAATGACAAATAGATATCTTCAGACGATTGGGTAGGAAAACATGCATCAGGAGGATTTTGGTTTAACTATGCAGACTTGAATTCACTTTATATGGAGAAAATCCTGCCATATGTACCTAACACCTCAGGATATGCACTTTACATTACAAGTAATGCTTATGCCAAGCATCCAAAACCACAAAAAGACTTTAATGAAGGACAGTATCAATTTGCCTCTAGCATATCTCTAATTTGAGTATAACTTGAATCGTCTTGTGGGAATTCTGCTTGTTTGGATAAAATTTGAATTTATTTTGCCTGCATAAAGATATAGCTTAAAGAAAAACTGCTACATTATATAATATTAAACAGCTTAACTACTACATCTAATTAGATTAAAGACTAAACTACTGCAAGCAATGAGAACACTTCAAATTTGATTATAAACATGAAAGCAAATGGGAAGCAGCAAGTTTAACCTAGACTGTGCTGTAATATCCTTGAAAAATCTATGTCCTTGCCATCCTTTCCAATACCAAGCTACATTTTGTAGGTCATACTGTAAACTGTACTTGGAAGAAACCTCCCTGGAGGAAATTATCGGAATTGCCTCTAGCAATTGCCTCTGCCTTTAACAGCAATACTGCCCGTTTTTGAAAAAGAGTAAAACTGCAGTCTGATTTTCTTTCCTTCCAAGATCAGGAAGGAAAGGTTGCCTCGGTTCCCTGCAGTTCACAAGAAGGATTACAAAATTAGTCTTTACAAAATGAAATCTGAATCTTAAAGATTCACCACTTCAGATCTGAACATTAAACAAAACTGTCAAGTGGGCTGAATTTTTCAGCAGGCTAAACATCGCACTTGCATAGTGGGAGATGCCACCACCTCCAGTTCAGCAGCTGTAGTTATGTGGGCAGAAATACCCCCAGGTGTAGTGGAGAATGAGAACCTGAAGGCTTGCAGTACCTGACAGACTTTCCAAAGAGGCTTAATCCAAAGTGAAGCATAACTCGAAAAAAAAAAAAGTAGAAAAATTCAACAAATCTTTTCTTCTTTTTTTTTTTTTCCAATTCTCTTTTCTTAGTATTTATTCTGCAAAAAAAAAAAAAAGTTATAAAGGTGTGCTATTACATGTCTAGTAATAGCTGGAACTGGAGCTTGATATAGGGTGATTTACTGTATGATGAATTTCTCTGGGTGCCCTTCAAAGTTAGTGAGAGATGTAGTGAAAATATAACATACAGTATGCAAATTTTCTGCAGTGGAATTTGGGGAGAAAAGGCAACAAATGGAAATTAAAAGTTAAATATTTTTTCTTATGTTATTCTCTTATGACCATCCAGTCTATATCATTTCTCCAGAATTTCTTTACTACTGGAATTTATTTTATTAAAATCACTTACAGGTTACATCAGTTCTGTTTTTTCTGTGTATTTTTCACAGGCGCTCCCACGAGTCTTTCATTGATCAGTATGGTCTGTGCATTTGTTTTACTACATCTCTGTTGCAGCAGCTTTTCCTTATTGTACAAGGTATTAGATTTTCTGAGAAGAAGCTCCTGACCTGCTTGTTTCCCTAAAGTTAGTCGCATGGTATTACCACACAGCACAAAGGGCATCTGAGGCCAGACTCAGGCTGAGCAGTGATGGGGGCTCCTGCTCCTCCAGGCTCTTGAGCCTGAGCACAGGTTTGTGCCCAGGCAGTACAACGCTAACCGAGCAGGAATTCAAGTTCCACTGTGGGCCTGTGCTTAAAGCACTGTATAGACAACATCTGTTTAGATGACTGAGTGTACTGCAATCCGTAAGACTTGTATGCTAGGCTGCATCATTAACAAAATGTGTATTTGTCACTGTAATTTGCTCTCATTATTTTTAATATAAAGAATCAAATGAAGAAGTGTAACTATTCTGACAGGTCGCTATTTTGGCAGCGAAGAATTTGTCGTATCAAGTGATCTAAACATTTATTTAATTTGTCAGTCTCAATGACAGCAGTCATTGTCAGCTATTTCAGACATAAACCCCTAGAATGTTGTGTGCAGGGAGATATATCTTCCATATACGAGAAAAGTAATTTTTTCAGAGGCTTAAGGATAGTCTCTGTATAGGTGAACTTGGGGAGCGGGTATAACATTACAGTCACTGTGATATCTAAATGTAATTGAGAACTAATACCATAATTATTTCGTTTGGATATTGGTTTATTCCTTTAAAAAGTTTATCAAAAATCTTTTCCCTTTGTTTTGTAGCAGTGAGTTTCACAGGCTAATTTTATACATATGAATTACATGGAAGCGTGCAGTATTTATATACACTCTCATAAATATGCTGCCTTTGTATTCCTTTGTTCCTATATTATAAAAGATACATATCACTATTGAATTAATATTGTTAGTAGGATTAAGTGAGTGTGGGTTTTTTGCACTGTGTTTTTGCTTTCTACTAGTTTTTCTTCAATATTGGTCCCTTTGCTATGCAAACGAATACCAAATTGGAAATTTAACAAAGTATTTAATAGCAAATATTAGTTCTGTGTAGAGTATCCTAAGAAACCAATTACCAGAGCTGTTTAAAAGCTGATATGACACTGTTTTCATGTAACTTTATACTCCTAGCATGGTGTCCACACTTGGGTAACTGTTCCTAATTACCATCCACTAGGTGAAAATTTTGTGAAATCTTAATCACCAATTATCATTACTTCCATTTTGCAGAATATTGCTAATCCACTTCAAAATTACTGGTTTTGCATTTTCTAGGTACACTGATCAGGAGGAGAGAAGTTACTGAAAAATGGGAGTGGCAAGTGTTTTAGCTGTGCTTTCATGCAAAAATTATAAAGAATCAAGCTGTTCACTTGATGAACCAAGAGAGCAGAAGCTGTTCTTTGAGCGTTAGATCTCTGTTCTCAAGTTGTTCTTCTATATGTAACCATGGATGTAGAAAAAAGGTGTGATCATTTATGGCCCTAGAGAGAGGAGGTTTCTCAAAAGCAGTGTTATTTTGCTAATCCCATGCAATTCAGCCAACTCTCCCCCAGGTTTAGTTACTAAGCCATCTCTGATATTCTTTTGGCTATTACAGATACCACCAAAAGTATAAAAGCAGAGTGTTTCCAAAACAGTGCAAAAACATCTGCCTCCATTAGGAACAATCCGTTTCTAGCATGAAATAAGTCTCAAATTAATTGATTAACCTATGTAATATAAAATGTGACTGAATCAAAAAGAATTATTTTGTAAGAAGTTTGTGCTTGTCCAGAGGGAATTAATTGCACAAATGCGATTGGACAAATCTCCTTAACCAAAGTACAGTCAGAATTTAGTAGCCTGTCTTTACTTTGTTTTGCTGTCTATACTAGCTATTATATTTCTAAAAGGACGATAGGTTGTTATCCTAAAATTCTCTCAAATAAGTTTTTAAATTGGAATACACTGTTTCCTCCCAGCAGGAATCCATTTGGTCTAATTGATCTATGAGTCAGTGAACTTTACACCAACATTGGAAATGCAGAAAATTCATGACACAATGTATACGAATAGCAAGAAAGGATACAGATCTCTGTTCACAAATAAATTGGACAAGTACTAATGTAGTGTTGTTTGTCTTTTCTTGACATTTATTCCTGCTGAGTTTCCTGTTAAACTTTAATTGCTTATTAAGGAAACTTCAACATAAAATAAAGTCATAAATATCAACTACTAAAATAAGATGAACAAAAATGGAAAGAAGTTGAAGTCACTTTTTTTTTCCTGAGTATTTGTGTCAAAGCAAAAGGACTTAATATCTATGCAAAATTTAGCTTCAGCATACAGTATGAAAATACCTATTTATTTCTCCTAAAACTGAAAGCAATATTTATGTTACAGGATACGATTACTTCAACAAATTTGTTCTCAAAAGATTTTTCTTATCTGAATTGACAGATTTATCCCTTCTTTCACAAAACAGATGCTCAGAAATTGGCCTCAAAAAGATTTTGTATTTTACTTTTCATCATTTTGTTGTACTTTCTACACTCAGTATAGGAAATACTGCACAGTTGTACATAACTAATTTAAGCCTTGGCCTTCCAGTTATCTCAAAAACATTGAAGAATTCAATTATTTTGTCAGGATATCCACATTAAAGAGTACATGCAACTACATGATTTAGAGATCTGGAGAATGTTCTTTGAACTTTTAATTGAAGGCATCTTATTGCAATTTTTGTTTAGAAAAGGAAGATGAAGATAGCCATAAGAGAAAAAAAAAAAAAAAAAAAAAGAAAAAGAAGGTAAGGATCTGTTTTACTCATTATAGAATGGTTTCACATATCACAGGTGAGTTCATAAAAGGGATCTTAACATACCAACAAGACTTGCTTTTGCGTTCATGCCAGAAATTATAAAAAAACAGTAGTTAAGATCTGAATCTAAAATTTTAATCAATTTCCTCTTGCTTAAGATCAGTCTAGATTTAAGAAAAATGTGATTATCCAAAAGTCAAGGCATACTTCTTGATATTTTACTTGGGGAGAGGGGCTTCATGTAGACTTCTTTAATGAGGATACTTTGTAATTTATGGTCTATTTCATGCTTTCTACAGCGATAATTTTGAACTAAGTTTCAGATAAGGTTGCATTAGCTTTAATTTGTGAAAATGGCTTAATTATTGTGAGTACAGAGGCTGCACCTATGTTTTGCTGCTCCATCATCCTGGGAAATTCTCAGATGCTCTGAGAAAGGGTCTGTGAACAAATGGTGATTATTCATTGCGTTCTTGCAGATGTATGTCTAAGAAAGGTCCACAGAAGGGCACAGAAGCAAAGCCGGAGGAAGAACACACAACTCATGTCTTCAAGTCAGGTCTTTTGTGGAGGTCCCTGGTTCCCAGATTTACCTTTTCCAACCCTGAGGCAAGAAAATTTCTCTAGTGCCAAAGCTTTGAGGGGGCTTGCATGGCCATGCAGACGTATGAACAGGACAGGCATGTGGACAGGACAGGCATGTGGAGAAACTACTGCCTTACAAACACTTGCCGGGGAGCTGCAGAGATGGGTGGGATACCTGAGGGTGCCCAATGCAACACACATGGGTTGAAGGCAGTTCAACTTCCTCAGTTGCTCACAGGCTGGGCACAAGTGGAAAACCCCAGCCTGGGGTGGCCCCAGTGGGCCAGTCCTCCCTGAAGAACTAGTGCTCCACATACCATGGAGAAAGTAATGCCTGCTTTGGGGTCACTCTCCCTTACCATGGCATGCAGCGCAACAACCCAACCAACAACAGTAATGGCAATGACCAAACAAGCTGTAGGGATATAGACCTTCACTTGCTGCAGTCAATCTAGGATAGTGGAGGGAGAAGACATCTGCTAATGCAAGTCTTAGTGGAAGCAAAGGTTGAATGCACTTCTCTGGCAGAACCACAACAGTTGTCCCATCACATCCTCTCCTGCTTCCTAGCAGATTTCTTAAGAAGGCACTAGGTTGCATCAAAGAGCTGAGGCCTACAATAAGTCATCTTGGGAGACATCACAGCTGCTTTAAAGGACAGCTATTTGCCACTAGTTTATGCTAACACCAGGTACTTGAAATACAAGTATTTCAAGTGCAGGGACAACACAGACTGCTTTACCTCCTACTTCTCTGACTATGCTGGAGCCAAAGTATTTGGCATACAGAGACCACTTGCTGTAACATGCTAAGTACTAATTTCTGAAGTGTATCTGACAGCATAAAAAAGGGATTTCTTCATTTACTGTGCAAAGGTGTGTTTTGAGTCACAGACCTTTTGTTTTGTAGGACCACACAAACTAGGGGTATTGCAAAGCAGGTATTTCAGCCACCCTGGTAGGCTGGAGCTAGTAGCAGAGAAGCAAAACGTATCTTCTCCTCGCTTCTCCTCACAAGAGACAGCTGGATAAATAAAAAAATAAAGGAGACAAAATAGAGGTCATGCATCTCAGGAAAAAACATTTCCATTCATAAATGGAAGACTTACCTACTCTAGCTGAACCAAAATAATCAATATCATAGGTGTCTTGTTTCAGGGCCCTGCTGGGACCATGCATGAAATGAGCCGGTTAGCAGACTACGCTGAAACTAAAATGAGTGAGTGTTAAATAATGCTCTAGTTCCTCTTGGCTTGTTTCAGTGACAAATTCAATTTTAAACAGTTAAATGATTACAAGCTTTGAAATTAAATTTCAGGATGAATAATTAAGCAGCACTCTCCAGTGTCGGTGAGAAATCACGTTCCCTGCTCTAGAAACACTTAGAGTAATAGATACAGGAGTAGACTGGTAACACACTTCTGATTAAATTCAGTCTGTGTAGAATGACTTCTCATATATTAGAGCCAACAGTACACTGAAGTCAGCTTCATGTTTTATATAACTTATTTTAACATTAACAAATTATGAGAACACAAATTCTCCAAAATACATTTATATTGAAAATCAAGTGAACTTGGCTATGGGAAATAGCCAAAGGTATAACAATTTTAATCTGAAATGTATCTTTAACTGAGATAGGTAAATAGGTTGGGACTTTTGCTTTGACTGCCAAGTGGAAAAACTCATTAGAAAGAATTGTTTACATGTTTGATTTATAGACAAGAGCTGTTCCAGCTTGGGAGAACCTTTCTTTTCCTTCTGGCAAAACTCAAATCATTTACTTATGGAAATTTAAAGAAAGGCAGAAGAAATGTGTAAATCAAGAGTTACCTTTCCATCTGTTCCCCTTTACGTCACCCCTTTCACCTGTGATATGAGACAGTCTGTTTCAAATTCCTTTTTGGTAGATTCAGAGCAGGCACTAGAATGTGGTATTTCTTGGACCGTGATTACTTGCTTTACAGCAGGGTCTCTTTCTTTTCTACTAAAAAAGGTCCCTGTACTGGTAAATATTCCCAGAGCCTGAGAGGCTTTTGATCTTGGAGGCAGGCGGCTCATATTCTTGTCCATGTTCCAAAAAAATCATTTGCTGAAAAGTGTTTTACCTTGTTCTAAAATGGAGAGGATTTATGTATAATAGAAAAATTACTGAGCACTGCAGGTACTTTTGCAAGTCATCTAAATAAATATTTGTGTGATATCAGCGGAATTTTGGCATGGTTCTGGCAAAGGAATTTCAGCCAAAGAGTCTAAATTTTAACTTCTTGGAGGAGACTGGGCAGCCAAAAAAATAAGTAAAGTTGAAAAATTATTATTTTAAAATTGTTAGTAATTGATGATTAATGCCAAGATATTGGTTTTCTCATGTGTATAAATACTTCATTTCAGCTTTGGAAAACAGGCTTATCAAAACACACTATTTGCAAACCATGGATTCTCACATGATGCAGCCATGCAAGCTGCCAAGAAACTTTTCTCCAGTGATAATAATTTTGGTTTTTATACATCAGAGTTACTTGTTTTATCCTTCCTTTAAATCACACAGATAATGTTTCTAAAAATCGCAGTGACCCACCACAATCCAACAAACACATAACCATCAAACATTGCATTAACTCTTTTAAGAACCCCATTACTGCAACTGCAGTCCTACTACTGCATATAGGAAACTTTCTAAAGGCAACAGAGCCAGCCCTCCAGTGAGTGTTATTAAGTTAAATAATTTTAAGTGAGAGCAGCCATGGAGATTTCCCTTAAAGGCTAACGAGTTACATGTTATGATAGTAATAATGCATATGCAAATTTGCAGGCAAGACTATAATTCCTATTGCCATAAAATAGCAAACCTAAGACCCCGTAAAAGGCCTGAGAAGTTTCATGGTTCCAACCACATTTCTTTAAGGTAATTTCTGTAGACTTTGTTCCCTTTGCTATAGTAATTTTAGAGTCTATGCGGAATGTCAGACTGAAGGTTGACATTCTCTTCCAACCTTACAAACCTGTAAACACCATGAAACACCCCAGAGCACCAGGTAACAGAGGCTTGGGAAGGTGTCTGTGGCTAGAATTAGTCTGCGTTGTTTCTTAGAGCATGATGTTTGGTGGCACCAGGTCAACTCAACTTGGGATGTCATTAAAATGCATTCAGTACCTAACTCCATCTCTGCATCATTATGGAACTAATATTAGTCAAAAAACCCAAGTTACTGCTTGTCATTATCTTTGCGTGCTAACTGTATATGATGAATGAAATACAACAGAAGAAATAATCACAAGGGCATGAGTTGAGCATGTTTCTCGTAATTCATACATTTATTGTCCTAAGTGTTTCCATGAAATGCAGTTATCTTGCTGTAAAAACAAAAAAGCTTCTTTCCAACAAAACCCCCAAATCACTCTTGGCCTTCTTTATTGTTCTCTGGAAACCAGATTACTCAATAAACCTTTCCAATGGACCAGGGTATTGACCTTTTTTTCTAGCTTTATTTCTTTTTTTAACAAGTTCACATAATCATGAGTTTCAGAATAATGTCAACCCAGCTGGAAATTAAAAGTGAATGTTCTTGACCCAGAGATTATTGAGTTCAGTGACTTTTATTGGATTTGGATTACACCCAGATCCAAGGAGCAGAAGGATCTCATTATGTGGTCCAGATTTTCAGAAGCTCACCTCTCATTAAAAATTAAAACAGTAACCAAGTTTTCAAAAGAGTTTAGCACCTTATCTACTGAGCTGTTTAATTAGCCTGACCAGAAGTGTCACAATGGGAGCTTCTGGGCACAGAACAGATTTGAAAACCGGCCTTTAAATTCTGATCAGTATATAACCCTGCACATTTATTGTAATGAACAACCTATACCATCTCTGTGCTTCTCTAAAGCAGTACATTTGTTCTCACACTTGCTTGGAAATCAGCAAATGTTGCTGCTCCCTTCAGTCACCGTAAAGAAACCAGGAGAGTACTTTGTATTCTGGTATAATATTTTAAATCTGAGATTCATAATCCAACAGCATTTTTCCAATTTCAGTGGTCCAATGTTGGATCATTTTTTATTTCCATGTAGAGTTTTTCAATGATACACAAATGACATTTTAAACTCTTCCAGTTATTATGCAGATAACACCATTGTATCTATTTTATTTTGTTGTTTCACTTGTACAAAATATTGATCTGCACGTATGTGTAGAATGCATAAGAGCACCAGGAACTAATTACTAATTTTGTTTAATTGTAAATTAGAACTAGACCTCACTTCCTGGCATGAGAACCCAGATTAGTTTCAGAAATAAACTTAACATTTAGTTCAGGCAGGAAAGTAATCCAGATATGAAACATTTTCAAGGGAAAGGAAAGTTTGGTTTCACGCTGACAGTCTGCTGGAGCTGGAAGACACCTTTTTGTGTAATGTATTAGATAAAGATTTAAACACTGAAAACATGATGACTGATGTCAAAACTATTTAACATCTTATTTAACCTCTTGAAAATATAATGTCATATATCAAGACAAGAGGCTCATATCTTACTGCAAAATGCCAGTAACTCCCAATGAATCCAGACTTGGCCTCCCAAAGAGAACAGTGACAGAGGTGATACAGAATCATTATATCCAGGAAAGCTTAAATGTAAAAGTGAACTATTACCTGCGTGCAGACCTGCTAGTGAGCAGCAGTGTGAGCAGATAATCAGGGCAGAAACACTTGAGACTACAAACAACTTAATCTACATCTTAAGACAAAATGGCTCACAGGAATAGAGAGGTTAAAGGACTCTAGTTTCTACAGGCAAAAATGCATAAGAAAATGATATGCCAAATATCACATTTAGCCATCTTTACTTACTAAATCGATGAGTCACACTTCTTCAAGTCAGGCTTCAAAATAAGACCAGGATAAAATTAAAATGCACAAAAAGCAATCCACAGCTGAACTCCTTCATGGCTCTGCCTTGACACCCTGGAAGGCTATGTTGTATCAATTAATGTACTGGTTTGTAAAAAAAAAGCAAAAGGCTGCTTTTCTATTAAGACCTTGCAGACATAGACAGATGTTCAGGCATTGAAAGTAATTTCACTGATGGTTTACATTTGCTGCCAAAGTTAAATTCCATTACAGTTAAATTTTTATTCATCAATTTTTTTCCATTCATGATTATTTTCCTGTAGCGTTTTTGCTTTCGTTTGCATCAGCAGAAAACCCTGCATATTGTTTGCATATCTAATAAATCTAAAATCTGATATTGTTGGCATTAAGTGCATTTTCTGGCTTCATAAAAATAGCAACAATTCCTCTCCATTACAAAGGTATTCCATTTCTGCTTTGCATATAGAAAATATCAAAACATAATTTGCTTAACCTTCCATCAGTATGGAAATACCTTAATACAGAATCAGATATTTCGGCACTAATATAATATTTACAAAACCCAAACTTTTTCCAGAATGAATGCATTCATATTGAGAATTTTTGATAAATGTCTTTTAGTATGAAACTCATTTCAGTTGCAGATTTTTAAATCTTAAATTCAGCTAAAATATTAGGCTGAGATTTTTAATAGAAAATGGAAATCTCTATCTGAGAGGCTGCTTTGAAAAGCAACAACAGACTGAGCTTCAGGCTTCCATGCAACATAGTTCAACAGAAGCATGTGCTTAATCTCAAAAAATAACTATGCAGCTTGCTGTTGTCATGTAGTCTATGCCTTCAGCCTTAGAAGACAGAGGTGCTCATTGCTACCCTGTGCTGTTGAAAGTAAAATCAGCCCGAGAATTATTTTACTTATTGATCAGCATTAATCGCGAACTGCTATTGTTCTAAGACTATTGTTTAAAGAAGGTAGGACTCCCTATGCACAAGGTGCAGCATCCCACACTTCCACATATGCCATGCCCAGGATTCTGCATGTAGTGAAGGCCACCCTTCCTGTAAAGTCTCATGGGCAGAAGCATCCACATGAGTGGAGGAGAAGGGCATCATCTCTTCACAAGAAGTAGCTCATCAATATCTATGGAAGTTGATTCATTTCCATAATTGTAATGCCCAGAATTCCTCCTTTGAGGAATTAAGGAGTATCTATACCTATACACAGTATTCATTGCAGACTAGCAATGATTTTTCAAGTTAGTAAGTTTGATTGGATGAGAGTACAACTAAGACACATATGTTGATGAAGGTCTGAAAAGTTGGTTGATACCCTCTAAAAAATCGGTAGCTATTATCTCTTAGTCAAGTTGTTGCTTTAGTGCTTACTTGCACAACATCAATTTCCTGGACTCTACGATCAACAAGGAACAGCAACCTACAAATGTGTTTACTTAGGTACTGCTACAAACCCAACAATTGTCTCAAACACACTAAAAAGACAATCCTAATCTAGCCACAGTTAGTTTATCGAAACCTCTCACTTATCTAAGCAGCTGCTCTGAAGACAATACTCCTTTGTTTCACAAATGGTGTGTATTCTCCAAACAATGACATTCTCCCAGGGAAACATCACTCTTTCAACACATAATTAATGTATAATGTCAAGAAGCAGAAAAGTCTTCCTTGTCAGCCCCAGTGGTGACATACAAATAAACACAGGAATACATGAAATTATTATGGAATTGAATCATAGAATAGTTTGGGTTGGAAGGGTCATCTAGTAAAGGTCATCTAGTCCAACCTCCCCTGCAATGAGCAGGGACATCTTCAACTAGTTCAGGTTGCTCAGAGCCCCATCCAATCTGACCTTGAATGTGTCCAGGGATGCCCACCTCTCCGGGCAATCTGTGCCAGTGTTTCACCACCCTCATTGTAAAAAATTTCTTCCTTCTATCTAGTCTAAATCTACCCTCTTTTAGTGTAAAGGCATTAACCCTTGTCCTATCACTACACTCCCTGATAAAGAGTCCCTCCCCATCTTTCCTGTAGGCCCCCTTTAGCTACTGAAAGGCCACAGTAAGGTCTCCCCAGAGCCTTCTCTTCTCCAGGCTGAACAACTCCAACTCTCTCAGCCTGTCCTCACAGGAGAGGCGCTCCATCCCTCTGATCATTTTTGCGGCTCTCCTCTGAACCGGTCCCAACAGGTCCATGTCTTTCCTGTACTGAGGACTCCAGATCTGGACACAGTATTCCAGGTGGAGTCTCATGAAAGAGGAGTAAAGGGGGAAAAAATGATCCAGAAACTATGATTTATACTCAAAATGAACATCCCCCAGATCAAATGGTCCCAGTGTGTCCTCTTCAAGTCTTTAGGCAACTTTCCAGACTCTCAAACTTCTCATACAAAGCTAAATTTTCTAAATCAAATAAGTTAAAGAAGCAAACTGTCAAAGCAGGAAAGTCATAATTTGCAAACGCATCTCCTCATACACCACAGTAAAACAACCCACACAAAACCATTGACACTATAGATGTTACACAGACGTCCCACAATTGCATTTTTCTCTTCTTGCATCAAATATCCTTATGGAAAGTCTCCAAATAAAATCAAACAATCCTCAAGCAATAAAATGAGCTCTCACAAACACAGACACAGCAAGCAAACTCCCCCACCCTCAAAAAAGTAACCAAGCCACCTCCAGTCTCTTAGTGCTGATCCTCAGGAGGAACCCAGAGAATACATAAGTTTGTCTTCTTAAGGTAGTCTTTCCAACTGAATTTCATTAGACTGTGAAAAACATTCTTCTGTCACCCATTACGGTTTTCCCCAAACCTTTGTATGACTAATCTTGTACTATTCCAAAGATGCTGTTCCCGTCTTTGCTCCAGAGTCTCTCTTTTTCTAATTTTATAGTGGTTTTGCAACTATTTTCAAACTTAAATAAGCTTGATGTTTGTTTTGTCTATGTCAGATCTTCTTGTGTGGTTTGTTCACTCTTTTTCCATTACAAAATATTACCTTTACCTTGTCTCCCTAATAACATCACTTCTGCTTCGTGTATCTACTAATTATTGTCCCTCACTTTTTGTAACATAGCCTCCTATGGTTTGGCATAATTTCCCTCTGTAGAGTGACTCCTCAGAAGCAGGACTTTAAAGCTTTCTTACTGCAGGCCCTAGAAGAGGTCACTCACAATATGTGTCTGTACCTTAATAGCATTTTCAGTTAATCCATTAATGACGGAACATGATTAAATTTTTTTAGCACAGAGCAATGATAATCTGATTCAATTTATGACCCACATTTCACCAAGTAAAGAAGCACTTTTTCTCCTGGCTTGTTTGAGGGAGTCTACAGAAGCGAATTCTTTAAATTGTGCCATAACCCTGTAAAGCTCGAAAGGCTAGCAACATTAACTATCACAAACACATTAAATCTTGCACAGTTCAGGCAATCTGGAGTTTGAAAAACTTGCAGAAATTCATGTGTACTAAATTCATGTGTATTAAATGTACTGTCCATGCTTGTCAAGAAAAACTGATCTAAGGGTTAACCATTGACTGTATGAGCACCGTAATCACAGGCCAATGAATTTACTCTTGCACTTATCTTATTTGAGAAAAATTAAGGAGAACTCACAAAGCCCTACGCTTCCCATCCTCTGGGGAAGCCAGATTTATCTTCAGTTTGAACACAAGATGGCAGAGCTTCCCAATGGAACTAGCACAGCTTTATGAAAGTTTTGGTTATGCCTCCTTTCCAATTTTAAAGGTTTGTTATCCACCCCTGCAATGACTCATGGGAATGTGAGTGTCTTATAGTGACTTACTGTGAAATCAGATTTTTGCTGCCACGTCTGAGCACCTAAGCTAAAGCAAATTGTGTTATAAGCCAATTTCTCACCCGCTCACCCATTCTGACCTGATATCAGAGTTGCTTCCATCAACCCAACCAGCTGACAATTTAGATGGATAAAACGCAGCAGGAAAAGAGGGATTTTTCTTGTACCTAACATTATCTTTTTTTTTTCTTTCCAAAAAATATTTCAATCCATCTCTTCGATTTCTTAATGGAAGTCCCTGTTTCATTTAACTGAATTATAAAATACAATTTCTTTGGTTGCAATGACACACATATTCTTTAAAGCATCAAGAGGGGGGATCCAGGCGATCAAGTTTGTATTCCTAATGACCTGCTAAAAAGGAGTGTTATCTTTTCTCAGCGAGCAGTTTGCTCTTCTTAGAAACACCACTATGCAAAACAACTGGAGGCTTACTAATATAGAACATAGTGAGAATGAAATATTATATTACCCAGATTATGTCTGACAAAAGAGGTTGAATGATTCACTCTACAAAAATCACATGGTAACAGTAATTTTGCTTTAAGATGAACAAATTTGTTCCATTCGCTGAAACTTTCAATAGTCATTATTTCAAAAGTATCATATTCTAACTCGGTACAATTTAATATTAATTCTTTTGATTCTGGAAGATATTTTCCAAAAAGCCTAAAATGTCCCTGACTATTTTGCAAAATTACCTTGAGACATCATCAGGCGTAAGGAGTCACAGGTCACATGTTATTGCAAATCCTTTTCAGGCAGAGGATGCAAAACTGATTGCCAGAAGGAAAAGTATATTGCATAGGCAAATTTCCAACATCATGTTCATTAAATTCATCACTGAGACAATTTGTTACTCAGAGTTGAATGAGATCAAAATAAAAATTTTAATTAAAATTTATTAGATATTTCAAGCTAAAAACAATACAGTTATGCTGTAAAAGAAAAGTATGTTAACAGGTGCAAGAATGGTGCAGGAGACAGTATTATTTCTTGATTCTTAAATTGGAATTCTCTACATAAAAATGATAATATACACAGCCTATTTTTACCAGGGAGCATAAACATTGTAAGGAATTAATTGCATAGAAGACAAAAAAAAAAAAAGAAAATTCTTGTATACCATATATACATTTTTAATACTGATCAATGGAAACACTTCACCACTCTTAAGAAGTTAAAAGATGACTCACTCATCAATATTTATCTGATGTTAGACCAGACAAAGGATGTCATTTACTATGACAAAGCAATTTAGACAAACGGTGAGCATTTTTATTCTCTTTACCAACCTGCGTTTTCTTGTTCCTCGCTTTTAAGTTACCTTGTTGTTATAGCTATCAAAGTTTTTAAAAAAATCCTTCTTTTTTTTAACCTGGTCTATGAGGGCAGGGTATCAATAGATAATGACAACATGAATGTGAGGAACCACTGTGTAATTCAGACAATTTCTTTTTGTGACCTTGGTACTGAGATTGGGAAATTGGGATGCTAATTCAATCCCTCCTAGGATCCTTGCAACAAGGTGTGTGCATTAGATGCTCTAATCTCTTCCTTGTTTGTTACAAGGAGGATTTCATCACAGTAAGAAATAGTTAGTTGTTTCTGCCTGTGGATGACAGTTTCTCTGTGATCATTTCTTCCTGGTCAGTGACAGGAACCAAACTCAGAGACTAAACCAAAAAAAGTGTTAGAAATTTGTTTCCTTTGAAAAAGTTCAATGACTACATTCAATTCAGCAGTGCAAATGGCTAGTTTATATGCATTTCATTATTCCCTAACCTTCTGCCAGCCTCAGATTGTCTTTCTTGTTTCTCTTTTCTTTTTTTTGTAAGAAAAAAATTTAACTGAAAAATTTTAACTACAACATTAAACGCAATCTGAGTTAACTCTGCAGCAAATCCTCCTCTGTAAAACTTCAAACCCATAGTTGTCTCATCTAGGAACAGGATTTTCTGGTACGAGGAAGGAAGTAGTCCTATGGCTATCCAGGAACAATTACATCTAGTCTAATATAAATAAAATGAAGGCCATTACAGGATTAAATTAAGTAAGTGGTTTTCCAGTCTTCCTTGGCATGACTGCACTTGACAGCAGACTTTTCATCACGATTTCTCTGGCATACAGATCTGTCCAGAAACATACTCAAATAATAAATACATATGAAAGAGCCTGGGCAGAGATTTTTAATATGTTATACAGACCAAGTTATAGTTGTTTTAAAAGTTAATTCCCATCATATATCCAGTACATTCTATGGGAAATGAACTATTTATGTCATTTAAGTTATTTTAGCTACAGTAAAAGAAAAAACAGTGAATCTGGGAAGCTCAATATCAACAAATACAAAGAGCTAATTTATAGAATTGATATATTAAAAGATGTCTAAAGATGTCTAAAAGATGTCGGAGTTTATACTAATCAGATTTTTTCACTTGGAAGTAAAAATAAAATGTCAATTGCATCAATTTTAGAATCCTGGGCCTATAAAGGAAAGGTTTCGGTGAATAAAGAAGAATATTATTTTATTGGGGGTTTAAGACACAAATAAAAACCTAAAGTGAGTTTCCTTTCTCTTAAAGCTCGTTTCATGAACTCCACAGTGCAGTCCATGTGACAGCAATCTTTAGAAGTGGAATGTGTGATCCTCTACAAAGGCAGACATGTTGAGGGTACAACTGGTGAATATGGTAGAAAATGGGTCTAAATCACAGACTAATTGTACAGAGGTTCAAAAACTAGGACTTAAGCCTCAAAATAACTTCAAAATAGCTGGATAGTCACTTCTTCACTGTCTAAGCACAATAAATCTGAAAGCGGCACAAATGCTGATACCCAGCCATGATATTTCTCTGAGAAATCTCTATACTCCTTAAACGATATATGGAATATACAATTTATATGCCACCTGGAATGCTAATATTTCTCAGAAAATCTAAAATCTTGCCTTTCTGCTACTGAGATATTTCATTTCAAGCAGCGTTTTCTTTGTCTTTCTGATCTGTATATTTTCACTTTCAGTTATGCCGGGTTTTCAAATTGCATTAGATTGCCTAGCAGTTCCCTGAGAGGGCTTTCTGTAAAAACCCCATGATAAATGACAATGTGGCCCTTCTATTAAAGTATCTTCGTAAATGAAGGAGACAAAATAAATGTCACTGCACCAATAAATAAATAAATAAATATGAAACCGATCCTGTAAAAGATAAGAAATAAATTCACCATTATATTACATAGAAGACGCACTAGAGAAATTTCATTGCAGGAGTTCAACACAAAGGACATAGAGAATGAGCTTTTTATTAGAAGGTTTCTACAATACTTCTTGAATGAAAACTTAAGTGGATCATGGAAACACTTATATTTTTTTCTTCATAGTATTAAAGAAGGGATTTTTTTTTTTCACCCAGTGTCTGAACCCTAAGGCAGAAATCAGGTCTGCAGTGGCCTTTATTAAGTATACCATAACCTCTCAGTCTAACTTCTGCTTCTCAGTAATTCTGTATTTGTTGCTCTTCATTGGTCTTTATTCTTCTAGATGACAAAGTGTCTGCCCTAGTATTAATGGAAACCTTATGTGCTTGGGAGCTGGGTTGCATGCACTGCGTTCGGTGTTCTCACAGTCTCTGGCAGCCCGCAGGGATCACCATTTCTGTTAAGTTCTGTAAGTCATCGAGACTGTGTTATTTATTCTCCAAATCAATACGCAATGAAAATCACCCTCTTCAGATTGTATTGTTTCTGAATACAGAACTAAAATTTCCACAATTATACTTCACTCAAGAACTTGATCTCCTGCTCCTGCGATGGTATCACTTGCTTCCCCTCCAGAACACACATTTTTAGGAGGAAACTTGCCTGGATAGTGCACAATGAATTTATTCATTTTGAGAAGCAAAAAGCTGCTTGTTATTTGGAGTAGACACAATAAAAGGGGAAGAGTTCGGCCTACTACTTTGGATGAAAAAATACTACCATTGTATAGTTTATTTTGACAGATATGACGACCACAACCACATTAAGAAAGCTGCTAAGTGATATTGCATACATTATACTGCTATTAGCAGTGGCTTAAATCTAAGTCAAAACCGGTCATGACAGTAGCTCTATTGTTAGATTCCTTTGTTGGTAGGACAGTTTGCAGGGAACTGGCTACCATAATTTCAGAAATGAGTGTAAACACCTTTTCTCAAATCTGCCCATAAAAATGCCGTTCACTTGCATAATTCCTGGCCTCTAAATGAAGCTGTTTTATTCTAATACAGAAGTGAAATACAAAACATGGGCCACCAGGAGTATCTATGTGAGACTAAATGTGAGTGGTAATTGGAGAGTGATTGCACAGCTGCTGAATAGGGCTCCTTGTTTCTTTGAAATGTAAATATACAGTAGAATGTTGATTACATTACAATTACAAAAAGAGGACAAGTGATAATCCTAGCATTTGGCTTTCAGCGTTTATTTGAAAGACTCCCACTTCCCACTAGAAATTGTAAGATGCTTTAGTGTGCATAGGAACATATTCTGTGGGTGACAAATGACTCAAGCAGTGTAAGGATTTCTGTCACAGCACACAAACATACAAACATGCACATGCAAACACACACACACGAAGTTGTACGTTCATTAGCAGTAGAGATGACATAACTTTTTTTTTTAATTTATCAATAAAACTAACAAAGTATCCCACAATGTGACTGGGAAGGCTATGTTCAAAGAATTCTTTCCTCTCTGAAAAAAGCAATTTTTTTTCAAATTTTCCCAGAGTCTAGTAGTATTGAAATCCATTCAAAGGCACTAGAGAAAACAGGTAGAAAATCAATTTGGTGGAATAGGTGCATCTAAATGACATTTGGATCACTGCTTTTCATCACCTCATCTTATCTCTATCACTGTGAAACAATTCACATACCTGAATTACCAATGAAAAATAATCTATAAAGACCAGAGCCTCTATATGATTCTAAGAAACACAATACAGATAGGGCTAAGACCTATGTTGTTGCCTACCTTCAAAACATAAGCATAATAATCAAAGAATTTGATTTGGGTTTCTTTCACTACATGCAGAGTTCCTGAAAGCAAGTTCATACACTATTTATGAGTATATAGCAGTTATTTACACAGTAGAAAGGCAAGACTAAAATGATATAAGGCCAAGCATTAATTTCTTCAACATCCCAAAAAAGGCCCTTGAGGAATGCTTGCCGGTGACCGATGGCTGATGAGTCAGCAGGGAAGTGTTGTCTTCCATCACTCATTGGAATGGGCTGATCTTCAAAATCTGAGCTAACCCTCCAACTCTGCTTTTTTTTTTTACTCATTATTTTATACCTTTTCCTCACTCTGTTTTTTCCTGAGTTTCTGGCTTACTAATACTAGCTCAATAATCACTTCAGTCTTTGGTTTTTGTTTCCTTCTCTTACATGGCTTTAGCTGATGAATTCACTTGCAACTCAAAAACATTTTCTTTTTCAGGAATGTTGAGTTTAAGTCACCTACCTGGGCTTCACCAAGCTAATGTGAGATAACAGCTTCAAGGAATTCACATAGCTGAAAATTATTGACACAAATAGTGCACATTCACCTACATACTTTTGTTAGAGAGACCAGATTTTTGGAGGCTACTGGGTGTGTACTTTTGTATATCTACTTCAACTGTAGACAAGACTGGAAAACTACCAACTGTGATAAACTATAATATGATCAATGTCTACCAGTACAAGTGAAAATGTGATATAACTCCTATGAAAACTGTTAGCCTGTTATAAATCTAACGTACTGTAATAGTGAACAAGGTAGATAGAAGGTTAACATGCATTACTAAGCTTACATTTGTGTTAGATGTATTGATTTAATGTATAAACAATGGGTTACATGATACATTTAGTTTTCGTTCCTACACTGCAGCAAAGGTTAAATTGTAGTTACCAGAAAGACAGGTAAGGAAAGTATACTGGTTCAATGAATCACTTAAAGGATAAAAATATATTCTTAAAAAGTATATATGGTTTTCAGATGACAGAAAGTCCAGGACAAAGTATTAATGGTATAAGTGAGACAGCACCAGCTGCATCAGAGGCCTGTAGCTAAAAAGTAACATCTGGATTGACATCATTTATGAAGAATAAAATCTCATGAGCATTTGACAGATTTTCTAGCGCTATAAGTAAGGATATAGACCACTACTGAAATATATGTGCATTAATTTTCCCTGGAATACTACACTGTGGGCAGGAAGGAATTCCAAAATGAGGATTATAATAATTACAGAATATTTGTTTGACGTGATGTGCACTGTACTTTGTGTCAGTTTTTCTATTGCTACTAAACTCAAATAGTTTCTAGAGAGTGACTTTCTGAATGTAACTGCCATTCAGGTGCTTATTTCTTAGGGCTCACTTCTACAGAAATAGTGTGCCCAAGCAGAATCAAGGTGTGGTTTGGGATTCAACGTTTCATCTTCTTAAAGTGGAGATATGCTACCAATGGAAAGGGCAAACTACCGTAACTCAGGGGACTTTACAGGAGGCGGATAGCTCTGCAGAGCTCTCTGGTCCTGTCGCGCAAGGGGACCCATGCGAACAGCATGTATATTGGAATAGTCAAATACAAAATCAAACATCCACAAGCAAAGGCTGGACACACTTTTGCATGAGCAGGTGCAGCATTTGAGAAAATAAAGAAAAATATTTAGGAGTTCTGAAGGACTTATATCCCCAGTGCCTGAGAGACCTAATACAATTGTTGGACATATGAAAAGAAAACAGCCAAGAAGCTAAGGGTACCTATGCTACATTTCTGTAACATACCATAGAATCACAGAATGGTTAGAGTTGGAACGGACCTTAAAGATCATCAAGTTCCAACCCCCCTGCCATGGGCAGGGACACCTCCCACTAGAGCAGGTTGCTCAAAGCCCCATCCAGCCTGGCCTTGAACACTTCCAGGGATGGGGCATCTGCAACTTCTCTGGGCAACCTGTTCCAGTGTCTCCTCATGCTCACAGTAAAGAATTTCTTCCTGATATGTAATTTAAATCTCCCCTCTTTCAATTTAAAACTGTTACACCTCCTCTTATCACTACACTCCCTGATAAAGAGTATTTCTCCAGGAACATGGTCATTCATCTGACGTATGAAACCTTGAAATGGCATTTGGATTCACCCCACCTACTACCTCAATAACTGAAGTACCTAATTTAGGAGTTCTATAGTAAGTACAGAGGAATAATCATTTTCAAGGGACTATTGAAATGTTAGAAAGCCTGAATTACTGAAGGATTTTCTTGATTTATCATAAATTAGTCAACTGGGAACCTTACATGCTTAAAATTCAATGAGGTAAATCAGAGTTTGACTCTCCCAAGTTAATTTGCACAACCAACTGAATACAGTAAAGAGAAAATTAAATGAAAGGGGGAAATTGGGAAGCAAATGGGTATGAAGGTAAACCAGACAGAAAGGGAGAGGAAATACCTTTTTGAAAAACAGACACCACCACCTCCTCAAAAAACTATTTTCTGGGAAAATGATACTGGTGGTTGTTCTTGAGAATCAGTGGATCTGGGAATGGAAAGCTGTTCAATCGATACAATAATGGATATTTAGGTAAATAAGTAACCTGAAATGCATCATGTAATAAAAAGTAGTAGAAATGATTACTTTTATGCAGATATAAGAATACCAATTTTTGCTATCTTTGCACTCAAGATGGCCTATAAGATGCCAATTGATTTCAATGGGAGTGAGTAATAATGGAGTAAATGACTGCTCATTTTAAATTAGGTTGTCAAAATAAGGTCCTGAACAAGTTAAAAGATCAGATGAATGATAGAACCCAGGAGGACATTCTGTTGGGGGAGAAAAAAAAAAAAAGACACGGTAAAGAAAATGAAATGCAAGCAAAAAAAAAAATCTAGTCTTGCAAAACTGTTGCTGATGCTAAACTTCAATACAATAATAAAGTTGATGTTATTTTTTACCCCACAATGGTAGAAGAAAAACAGAAGAAGGATCTATTTAGAGCGCATTCACAAATGTTCTGCACATCAGTCTCTTTATCACAAACTTGAAAGCCTAAAGCTAACAATTTCTCCAGCATTGACATTGTGTCACTGGAGAGGTAGTCTGTCGAAAGCAAAATGAAACAGTCAGTAATCATCAACTCCTGGAGAGAAAGGGAATTAAGTAGAGAACCAAATCTAATGGACATGACAATAAATTAAGTACGGCTTTAACACAGCATATTTTGGGATGGGGATGGAAATAACTACAGTTTAATGTGACTGACAAAGGGGGCAGGCAGATGAGAGAGCATCTCTGCTGCTTTCTCTTGTCCATGATTTTAAGGCACCTGACTGTGCTATTCACACCCATCCCAAGATATTTATTTATACTGGACTATTTCAGTGTTATTAAGGGAAGTAGGTAGTATAGGCTTTCTGTTTAACAAGTAGTATCACCTATTAATACACCATTGTTTTGCTCATCTTCCGTGCATGAGTTACAATGGTGGAGATGGAAAACTTTAGTTTTTATCCATGGGTACTGCAAGCTCTCTTCCTGCTTCCTGCAGGATCCTCTGGTGAGGCTCGCCATGAGTCATGCCTTGGCTACCAGAGCTGTCCATTCAAAACTGACAGAAAGCCCTGATTCATCTTAATTTAGAAACTAACCGAGGGCCATCTTGTACAGTATTGATTACTACGTAGTTAAAATGGGCTTTCTGTGTCCTTGGGACTCGGTTCAGACATTCAGGTGGAGAAAGGAGCGAAGAGCAGGAGCTGTGCTGGTGCTGGTGGATAAGAAGGACCATGTCCACAGCCCTGCCCTCCCTGAGCTCAGTCACTCACCTTCATTTACCAGCAGCCTGGCAAACAAGCCCTCCAGTCAGTTTGTGCTTGCAGTTAAATCACTGGAAGTAGGTATAATCTTAAATAATTTTTTATGTTTAAATAATAAGCAAGCCAGTAAAATCACTGCATAAAATATAACATTATTTTGTAGAGTGCTGTACCATATACGGCTGAACATGTGAATTCAGACTTGCAGTGTATATACCCATACAGACAACACAGATGAGCATATTAATCAACATACACAGAGTGTTTCCCAGTCAGATGCACCCACAAGACTTCATTAATTTAAGAAGACCTTGCTGAAATTATACCATGTTCAGCAGGTGAGAAAAAAAAAACCCAAAAAACAAATTCATATTTGTTTAATTATTTGAGTGTAGGGCATCAGTTAGTTTGCTGGTATATATTTTCAGTGATAATAATTAACTTTCCAGGTAACTTTTCCTTTTATTTGTTTTAGAAGTTTGTGATTTGGGGCTGGAAAATAAGTAATTTCATGCTTCAGGTATAAAAATATATTAAGACTTCTTTTCTTATCCACTCCTCACACACAGAAATGTGCTTTTATTATCAGACATGGTGCACCCAATATGCAGAGTCTACTCCTGCTAACTTTTAAGGAGAACTGCCCTGATGTCACTAGGTTTTGACGTTAAAACTCATAATTTATTCATTCTTGCTGAAGATGACTGATAATGTTGGATTGGATGGCAAATGTCTCAAAAGAAATTATTTTTTTGTAAACTACAGCATTAGTTTACCCATATTTACCATGCCTTTGATATGATACCACAGGCAATCCTTATCAAAAGCAAAGCCACAGCCTTTGCCTGCCTAGTCATAATGACTTGCTTCTCTAAAATGATTAACAGCATTTTTGCTCCCGGAACAATAAATGTGAAAGTCAGACTAGATGTATTTTTCATTTACAGTAATTATAATAGAATATTTTTATGGAGAAAAGAAAACCAGCCATTTCTACTAAATGGAAATAAAATCACTCTTCTTTAAGTCCTTTTTCCCTTGGCCACTGATTTTGTCTGAATCATGTTTGTTCCAAAATTTCAAATATAATTCTCCTTTCGAACTGCCAAAAATAATATGCATAAGAATAAACAGGTGTCAACAACGCACAATCCACCTGTTAGCTGACATCTGTGGCATCACATCATTGTATCACTTGCTGTGAAAAGAGGCTGTTTAGGCAATGTCATATTCCCTGATGCTAAAAGTGAGGAAGACAGAAAAAAACAAAGCTCTTCATTTGTTCCTGTTTATATATATATGTATATATGTGTCTGTGTGTATATATAGTATGTATATAAATATATATAAATTGTTGGATGGATGGGAAAGTGCAAGGGATTCCCTCCCTTCCAAATTAAAAGAACATTTTATGAAACAAGGGTATGTGGAATAAAGGAATTGTAGTAAGTGTGGGGAGCCTGGTGCAATGCATTGGATCAAGTGTAGCTGGCAGATTGGTGGAAGCGCAAACAAACAAACAGTTGGTTATGCTGACATTCTTTCTCTAATGTGACTATTTTGTCTGCCTGTTTATATTTGGCTGTGTAATGCTCACATCACAGCAATGACTGATCAGGAATATGTGTCCTCTGAAAGCATGAGCAAAAGTCTTAATTTCATGTTATTTTAGTCATGTATTTAACATACCGGTTTGCACCACTTTTCTAAAAAAGGGCTCCAAAACTACAATTGCAATCTACTAATTCCCTACATGAAAAGCCAGTGCCTGAAGTTTTCCTGCTTTCATGACACATCACATATGACATGCCAAGGTGACAGGGACATTGTCGGTTTTGCCCTCACCGTAATTATGTGTGTAAAATATCAATCATGTTGCTACTATCTTGGGTCTGTTGTCATCAACCATAAATCTAGAATTCAAACCCACTGTCAGCAATGAGAGAGATAACAGTCACTGTCACGACTGCAGAACTTCTATGTATCCAGTAACCTCTATGTGCTCCTGTATATCACAGAAATTTGTTAGAAAGACTTGATATTATTGCTTCTTTCTCTCCTTTCTGCTTTTTATAGAACACCTGCAAGGGTTATGTATCAAATTAGTATCTTCTATGGAACAGTCTTGTTTGAGATCACTCCTACATTAAAAAAAAGGGATAGCTATACTACCGGCTCTGTATACTGTGAATTTATCCTGGTAAGGTGTATTTTGTTGACAGATTTTTGTACAAATTTCCCTGAGTAAAACAAGTAATTCTGGTTTTTGCAGAGTCTGATACAACCTACTTTGAAGAGAAGCAGGCTGTGATGGAAGATCTAATCCATCTCAGTCTCCATACTGCCACAGATCTGGAGATAAACTTAAAAGCTGCAGTAGGTATGAGCCTAAAGACATGAGTTATACCAGTCAAGACACCATGGGCTCAGTAACCTCAATGCTTCTTCACTCAAAAAGAAGGATAAAAAGTCAAGGAGCCAAGGAAGATTCTATTATATTCAAGGAAAATTCTATTATACTGGATGCACTAAACCTTCAAAGCCTTATTTTATCTGTAAGAAAGCTGTAAGAGAAGATAGCAGTTGTTCTACCTGATCCTTTCCTTAGATGTTTTTGGAAAGCTGTCTTTGGACTGCCAGCTCAAAGGTTTTCTTCACTTAATTTGACAGGTCTTAACCAATGCTTCTCATGGGCCTTCGTCTCAGAACCACTTTTAGTAATTTTTAAACTTAATCTTTGAAATTTCTCTGGTAGTTTTGGTGCTTATAGCTCAACTTTGTTCCCCTTTCCTACCTCCATTCAGGCTAGATGATGAAATACTTGCTTCTAACTTTAGGATATCCACTGGACCAAGGTTCTTCGCCTGAAATACAAACCTGTGGAGTTCAGGCCATGCGTTCCCATCAGCCCAAGCAGAACACTGGCTCTACCTCCTCACCTTTCTCTCCTAATACTATGTGCCTGACTCTGGCTGTTTCCTTGGAATGACAATTCAGTTCTCTCTTCATTACTGAGCAGTCTTGATCTGCTTCTGAGAAGTGTTTTGTAAGGTTAAGTCAGAAGACCTTATAAAATATTTGACCTAGCCAATGTGCGGTGTGGGCTTAAGCCTGTATCCAGACATATTCCAAACTTTACTGACTTGAGCACAAAACTACAGGTAAAAAGTGTAGTAAAACTCTGAAGTGTTTTTCAGCCTCTTCTCGTATGGTTGCAATTGGCAATTGCCCCAGTAAATTGTCAAAGCTATGCAAGACCCTAGTACAGGCCAGATTTTCCAAGCCACTGAGATCACTTTGGGCTATTTATGCTGTGTAAAGTGAATTTGCAGAGCATTATGATGCATAGATTTAAAATTCAGAAAGATGCTGTAGTTTGAGTTCTGTGCAGTTATGATCAAGATACTGCATTAAATAAACGAGCAGCATAATCAAGCCCGGGAGCTCTTCTATCAGTTTTTGTTGACTCAAAAAGTCTAACATACAGAAAAATAACCCTCTCTTCACCTTTGTAGATCTTGTGAATGCATATTCACTATTCCCATAAATCTATAGCTGGAAGAGAATTAATAGCTAAGGTATCACTAAACTGATGCTATACAGTATGAAAGGGTGAAGAGGTTTTAGGGATAAAAAATAAAAGCTCCTTGTTAGTATTAGAAAAAAGTTGTGATCCTTTACTGCTATCACAGAAGTCATTAGCCTAGCAATTTTACAAATTTTTGTACTTCTTTTCCTCACAGTCATGCCAACTAACACAGGTTATATCACTAGCTTTACTGAGTGTTCAACACCTTCTATGCTCCCAGTAATGACTGTGGTAAAAAGTCATGCTTCAGGGTGTAAATTAATCACCTGCATTAAGAGACCGAGAAAGAATCAATAAAAAACCTGTAGTACTGTCTACTGTAACAAATTTCTTTCTAAACATGCTTCAGGCCAGCAGGTCAAGGAAGCTAATTCTGCCCCTCTCCTCCGCTCTGATGAGACCCCACCTGGAGTTCTGCGTCCAGCGCTGGGGCCCCCAACACAAAAAGGACATGGACCTGTTGGAGCAAGTCCAGAGGAGGCCCACGAAGATGATCAGAGAGCTAGAGCACCTCTTCTATGAAGACAGGCTGAGAGAGCTGGGGTTGTTCAGCCTGGAGAAGAGAAGGCTCCGGAGAGACCTTATAGCAGCCTTCCAGTACCTTAAGGGGGCCTACAGGAAATATGGAGAAATACTCTTTATCAGGAAGTATAGCAATAGGACAAGGGGTAACAGTTTTAAACTGAAAGAGGGGAGATTTAAATTACATATCAGGAAGAAATTCTTTACTGTGAGCATGAGGAGACACTGGAACAGGTTGCTGAGAAGCTGCAGATGCCCCATCCCTGGAAGTGTTCAAGGCCAGGCTGGATGGGGCTTTGAGCAACCTGCTCTAGTGGGAGGTGTCCCTGCCCATGGCAGGGGGGTTGGAACTTGATGATCTTTTAAGATCCCTTCCAACACAAAACATTCTGTGATTCTATGATTCAGCTAATTTTTGGCTGGTTATAATGAAAGTTTCACTTAAAACTTGCAGCCTCTTTTTACCCTAGACCTTGCTGGGGCCCTGAACGCACAGCTGGTGAGTGAAGGCATGGTGCTGGCCAAGCCCAAGGCCTTGCTGATAGAGGGCTCATTGTAGCTCCTTGGTGCTGACCCTGACCCGAACCCACTTCCTGGGCTTTCTGGCTCAACCTTAGAGCTGCTCGTTCACTATGGGCTGGCTGGGCAATCACTGGGCTGTGCCTGACCCAGGTCACTGTCTCCAGGCCTGATATGACCCTGATGTTCTGCTCAGCATCTCAGCTCCTTCTTGCTGAGGTCAAGCCTCCTGCCAGCCATGTCACCTCTCCGGGCTCCCTTCCAGCTTACCTGGAGGAGCTGCCAGCCTTCGTGGCGCCCTGATGGTGCTGGCCTTCTCTTCTGATCTTAGACAGTGCTATATAAAGGCTTCACATAAGCTTATGGAAGTCAGAAAACTACATTATAAAAATGGCAAAACTTCTTAAATGAAGCATCAGGAAGAGCTGTGGAGCACAGGGCATTAGTGTCTAATAGGCTATTTTGGTTTTCATCTGAATAAACACCTTTGGTTCACAAAATATTGCGAAGTGCATCAATTACACAGCGTGTACCAGTGTTATGTAAGGTAAGAAAATAACAGAAATTATAATTATCAAAGCACACGTGTCAATTCTCAAATTCAGGACAAGTTCAGTCAGCGATATATCTATAACAACCTCCGCTTAGTTCCTTTTTTCTTGGGAAGCTACAAGAAAAGGTAATGAACTGTCAGCGTTAAAATGGAGCCCTTTTTTTTGTTTTTATTTTTGAAACATTATTCTCCTGTTCAGTCAGTAGTATTCAAACGGATAAGAAGCACAGTCCTTGCAATACCTCTATGATCTGTTGAAGTATTAAAGTTCCCATACTAAAGGTGAAGCAGTGAAAGGTAGAAATCTAGCTAAGACTCCATAGACCCTTGGGTTTTTTTGGTGATGTTACAAAATTTAGCCTTGTCTTGGAATAAGGCAAATCCCACTTTTCCCTGAACAGTTGTCACACGTCAGGGGGTTGCATGGGCCAGCAGCTCCCTGGGGCTGATGGTGTGGGGGCTCCCCATGGCAGCAAGGCAGGGCCTGGCAGTCAGGGCCCATCCCAGCCCCAGCCAGGAGCAGGCAGCTAGTGTTACCAGGGCAGCCCCCGGCATCAGGCACCTCCATGGGGATGGGGACTGGCCAAGGACAGGCAGGGACATGGGCCCATGGGTGGGCCTGGCTCAGTGGGGCCCATGGCCAGGCAGGGCTGGGGGATCTCTGGGACTGACATGGGTCCTGGGCCCTGGGCAGGGTGTGAGACACCGAGGGAGACTTGGCAGGGACGATAAGGCCCATCAGGGCCTTTAGGACCCTGACACAATGATTAATCAATATTTGTTGATCTTTTAAATATGATTCAGTTTCCCCTGGGTTGTATGAAACAGGCTTAAAGGAACTGCACAGTTTTAAATTGAAGTGTAATAGATCTTCTTTTATATGAAAACACTGATTATTCTTTTACTATCAGATGTTGGCACAATAAAGATTTTTAGTAGGTATTATTTTGAAGGCCTTTTTTAGCACAGACTTTTTTCCTATTTTGAATATTTCAATTTACATTTCTGAAAGTCATTCTGAAAAGCCCACAATTTAAACATTAACATTTTAAAACATCTTAATTTTTCTGGAACAATTCCCACACATTGTTTAACTTCAGGTAATGAAAAGACTGTTCCATGAGGTAGTAGTTAATAATCCTTTCAGCACACAGAAACCCACTGCACAGGACCCTGCATTGGTGGAGCTAGGGAAGCAGGGGATGGCTCATCTCTTTCTGACAGTATACATTACACACTAGCTTGTAATTCAGTTTACAGGTATTTCTAGAAAACTGTTTTTTATATGAGTCCAATTGAAATATCTAGATCATGCCTTTTCTCACACGTGTGCTTTCTGGAATTTAAACCACACCACCAAGAAATACAGCTTTTTGGGGATGTCTCACACAACCAAATGCAAACAGGATGGAAAGAAAGTCGCAGCGAACGACAATAGTGAAGCAATCTGGCATACGGCCAGTGCAGGGAGTGAAACTGGACTTCTAGTTCAGCTTCACAGCATGAATTTGTCCCATCTTTGCCTATTTCCTCAGGCCAGAGAACCCTACACAAATTGGGTTACCTGACTGCTTGAGAGCACACTGCTCCATTGTGGTGACCTGGAATTCAGGTCCTTCTGAGCAAAGCACCAGGAATTTTGATCACTGCAGAGAGATGGACTCCTTCAGAGGAAGACTGAGACAAACCAAGCTATGTTCCTCTATAACTACTGCTGGCCTAAACAACTTCACATTAAAGAGAAGGACCACTTGGGCACTTCAAAGCCTAACCATTCACATTCCAAGTCAGGCTTGTAGGTTGCCAACAGAATATGTGGGGATACTACATGATAACCTTCTGTAAATTAGTAACAGCAAGCCCTAAAAAAGAGGGTGTGAATCAGATGTATCCCAAGGAACTAGGCATCTTCTACCCATTGGATTTCCTAGTGAGGAACCAGGGATTTCAATTCTTCCATGTGTGGTCAAAAGTTGACATTTAAGGTACTGCACAGGGGTTTATTAACTGGGGAGCATCAAACCCAGAGGTTTTACTTCCTTTAAAATGCTTTTAATACAGGCACTGAAAAGTAAATAATTATGTCACCAGCTACAGAATTCTTTGTCTGAAACTTGGAAGTTTTAAAAATATCTAGCGGAAAGAATCAACAGCAAGAAAAGCTGAGCTTGTTTGATCTTCTAGCTGCTAAGTTCAAAAGCTGCAGGAATCTAGCAGTGAATTCAGTGCTTGTAAAGTATTAGAAGGAAGCAAAAGGGAATCTGTCCCTCTCGCAAATATGAACAGGAAAAGCAACTTACCTTCACACTCAAAAGATATTGGTTTGGTTTTTTTGTTTCTCAAGCCTTATATGATATAAGATCTTTTCTTCGGGTTATTTTTAAATATAAACTGCTTGAAGGCAATGTGCTCAGTCCCTGGGTGGGAAATATGCTTCGTTTAAGTCAACAGCAATCTGTATTGCTGATTAAAAAGCAAGTGCTGATGGGCTTCACAGGGAGTCTCATCCATCTTGCCTTAGCTAAGAAGTTGGTAGAGAAAATGGTGGTGGGAGGAGGGGAAGGATAGTGGACATGAAACATTGAACAGCAGCAACAACAGCAAATCATGAATTATCTGTACTTGAAAGTTCTATCAGTGTGGAAAACTGGCTCTGAAAAAATTTCAAACTGTTTGATGATTGCATATCCTGGGAATTCAAATGAACTTTGTCACCACTGCCAGTTTCATAAAAGAATGAAGTCTCCAGCAAGGCACAGATGGTATTTCTGAATGAACAGATGATTATGCCAAGAGAATATTATGCTTGGAAACACATTTTATTGATATATGAGTAAGGCTGTTAGAAGGACAGCTATGGAAAAGAGGACCTAGCTCTTTACGGAACACCTGAATACAATAAGAAATTAAGCAGTGGCTAAAGGTTATTTAATGCATTCTTCAGTCCTATTTACTGGGAATTAATTGGAAAATTATCCAGAAATCCTTAATATTAAAATGGTACTATAATTAATGAGAAGCACAAAAAGATGTGTGAACAGCAACAATTAGGTAGTAATCTGTATTTACCTAAACTGAAATGAGTTTATGCACTAGCTATTGGCTTTCCAAGCAGCACCAGTGTGGAGAGCTTAGAAGAGGGGCCAAATTCCACATTGGTTCTGAGTATAAATTCATTTAAGTGAAGAAAAAAAAATAATTATGCTCATTGATGTTTACAGACTCGCAAGACCAAACATATGCCCGTTGTTGTGCTGTAAGTTAATGGGTTTACGGTGGTTAAATGCATTGGCTCAATCAATAGAAATACTTCTGATTATGCTGTGTCATCCATAGCCAAGGCGGGTTCACTGACTTCAGTGCAAATGCTGTGACTGTAAACCAGGGATCTGATGTGATGAGAGGTCAGAAAAGTGGTGCATGATCTTTTGCATTGCTGGGTTTAAAAATGTTGACTTCATACTTGATATGACTATTTCTAAGTGAAGGCTGGAAGCAATGGATTTGGATTCCACACTAAGTTTAAATCCAAAGTAGCTCCCTTGAAGTCAATCATCTCTTTCTGGTAAATTCAAGATGGTTTATGTAAGGGAAGGAATGTAACACATGAGATTTTTCTCAGGGGTCAAAGATATTCAGCAGTGTGTCTTGCAGGGCCACATCATAGGTGTCAGAATCAGCTTTTTCCACACATTTTCTTGAGCATAGAGGTCAAGCCTTGGAGACAGATGACCCTGGTGAAACAGTATGATCTCTGTAGCTTGAAGAAAACTATATTCATCACCAACATAACAGCAAAAATAATACATATCCCTCAGACAACATTTATTGTGATGCCAGTGATGAAAATATATGAGAGATTACCTCAGATATTAAAAAGTTACTCACATTCAGTTGCAAAATTATTTATAAAATAAGGAATTGCCAAGGGATTTGGATGATACTGGGGCGGGGAAGAAAGAAAAAATAAAAAAAGAGGAAACATACTCTTCTAGGTTTCTTATCCAATGTGAGACAAATGCAAATTTTAGTAAGGGAGCGATTAGAAGGAAACAAGAGATTACAGGAATCCCTTCCTCTCTCATGCTCTCCTGCTACTGTATTTGAGTTTTTTGTGTTATTAAATGGAATCCATGGGTCAGATTCCAGCTCCAGTTTTGCATTGGTGCAAGTTGATTTCAATGCCAATAAAGTCATATTAGTGCAAAGCAGTGAGACATCATCCACAAACCCATTTGTATGTGTGAGATGAATACATTAGCTTCTCAGCAGATGGCTTGTGAATTCTACCAGACAGAGCATGTCTTGGGCCTTCAAGAACCATTTATCAAAAGGAACACTGAATTGTCTTCAGCCACTCCAGGGGAGTAAGTGCTAAATGGTTTAAAGATAAGAAGCAATCGTACTGCAAGCCACTGTCAGCTCCAAGAACAGTGCCCATTGGTCTATGCATCACATCACCTGGGGCTTCACGAACAACCCTACTTGTTGCTTTATGATGCCATAGGTATATGTCTTTACATATTCCTTTAGAAAACATTGTTCTTTTATTCAGTGGGGGAAAGAGGGTGTATAAATTACATTTTGAATATCCAGAATTATTCAATAACTCCATTTCTTATGTTACTTCTGTGATTCTGCCATTTTGAAGTGAAAAGTGACCAGCAGAAGTTAAGAAAAAGGAGATCTGCATTATGTAAAAAAGGAAAATACTACCTAGCTTTCTAAATAAAATGTTTTAATGAAAGATACAGAAACTTATTTGGTAAAATATTATTAGAATTCACCTTAAGATATTCTGTATAAATTAGTGAAATAATAGGATTGCCATTTATGGTTTTAGAACAGCTTCCAGTGAATAATATCAATGAAATGTGCAGACCTAAACTCATAAGGCCTCCAAGCAGTCTAGTGATGTAGACAAATTTACCTAGTGGGCTATATTTCTCCTACTCATGTAGGATGAAGGCATGCAGCACGTGGGGAGGTGAGTGTTGAAACTCAGGGAACAAATAGTAATATTCTTACTGTGGATTTTGATGGAGTCAGAACAGGATTTTCTATGTGGCTGATTGATATAATGCCATATTTTAATTTTTAGAGATCCCATAGCAGACACGATATGTGGGGAATGTATAATCAGCCATTAGAGAAATTGAAGCTTGTAAATATCTGGAGGGAACTGGTCATGTTTATTGGCTGTCATTTAGGGAACAGGATACAGCTGCTATAGTACAAAGTGAAATGTCAGAATTTTTAATCCATATATTATACACATAGGAGGGGTAAGCAAAGTCTGGAACAGACAAAAATGGCAATTTCCTTCCCTAATGCTCAGCAATGCCATCTACAGCACTCTGTCACAAACACATTTCATATGTATTTAGTGAATACAACAGACGTCATGCCATAATGTACTACAAATGTTAATAGTGCAAGTAGCAGTTGTAGTTTATTTTTACTGTGTATAAATGTGTAATTACACTTTGCCAAGTGTAGATAACTTAGCAAAGATCAGACAAAAATAATCTAAGAATAGCATTACCAGACAAGGGTGTAGATCCCTAAACTCAGAAATGTGGATTGTTCTAATAGATGGAAATGTCAGGACAGTTGTTATTCAGAGAATGATAGACTGCCCAATTCTTCCTGGTTTCTTTTTTACCTATGTGCCATTGCAACTCCATGGCATCAGCTGATTTCGGTGGCAATATTAGAATTAGTGCTGATTTATTTGCAAATAAATAAATGGAAAATCAGATATTTTCTTCAATAACAAATAATAGTACCAATTCCCTTTGTAGGCATACCCTACTGTTTGTATATATAATCTTATGTAGATAATTAATATACACTTTTCTGATTTCTAAAAAATATCAAATTTTTGTTGACAGAAAACGTTCATCAAGATTTGGCCATAATGGTTCCAAAACCTAAAGTATGCATTAAGATTTCTATAGCTCCTATTGAAAGTAATATGACCGGATGTTCAAATAACCACCAGAGGAAGCCAGTATCATAAGCAATTGAAAAATTCTGCTAGTGCCAAGGACTAATACCCTAATGAAACAAGAGAAACAAGATACAAGCTGGGCAAAAGGAGACAAAAGTTCTCTTCCACCCAGGATTTTATAAGTACTGTTGTTTTATGCAGAAAAGCATTAAATGAGTATATGTTTAGCTACTTTAGTAGGCAAATATATATTTTCTATTTATAGAAAGAAAAGAAAAACCTACTCATTCATTTTCTGACCATTCCCTTCTCTCTGATGGTCTGGAGGAAACAGAAAACAAAACTTAATTGTTTCACACCACCTTATCAGAGAAATTGAAAGTGAAAAAGTCTAATCCTACATCCAAAGGAGTGAAAGTACACAGAACCATCCCATAGAAGAGAAAGAACAGATGAAAACTGTGTGTCTTCGCTTAGTGAAGAGGAAAGGAATAACAGTTCATATCATCTAATAAAATTCTTCTTTCTTGCAGAGAATGAATAAGATAAAGTTTTCTTATCATGTAGTTTCTGCTCTGTAAGAGTGGAGATTCTGTTAAAATGCATCTCAGCACTACTAGAGTCAGACTTTAATTCTTTACCTTCTTTTTTTTTTTCCTTCAAAAAAGTGGGGTTGAGGCAAGATAAGATTGAAAAACCATATCATCAGACCAAGCACTAGTTGTTCCCAGGTCCTGCTAAGCTCATGTGGTACCGATAGATTGCACAGCAACCAGGAAGCCTTCTAAGATCAAGGTCTGCTCTATTTTGGAAACTCAGTAAGTCTTATGGATCCAGGTATGTTTGGATGAAATTGGAGTTGACTAGGATAACATGTATGAGGTAAGAAAAATAGCAATTAACACATTAGTTCTTTAGGAAATTAACACATCAGTTCAATTTGTATGGGACCCACTCTGATTACTACCTTTTGTTTTCCTTTCCTGTTTTCCTATTTGTCTTCTTTCAACCACATATCAAGAAAATGGATATTGATTTTTGAAATGCTGCTCTCTAAAACCAAACAATACTAAAAAATAATACCTGGTCAAAAGGTCTAAAGTAAAATTCTGCTTTCTGATTTCTCTTGGAGCAATAAACAGTGTATTAAAATGTTGACTAAAGCAAAACACCTTCAGAATTCAAATGCAGAAGATATACAATTTGTCTATGTGGAGAGAAGGAAGCTGTGACTGGCCTTAGAATAAGACTGTCGGTATCTTTTCCATAAAGCAAGGAAGGTACTTGATGTATATTGTTGCAATAGTGTTTGCTCAGTTTAAATAGTGACCTAAATATTAATTTGAGATTTGTGATCTACTAGGCAGTGGACTGGAGAGCCGGGGTCATTATTTCCAATGCACAATTCCTGAACATTATCAGCAAACCCCTCACTGTATCCTGAGTACTGGATTCACTTCAGTGCAAGGAACAGGTTACCGAGGTCCTTAGATAATGCAGTGATTGTGGATTATTTTCACTTCATTGATTCAGTTTTGTACTTGAGGAGGATTTTTTTTTTTTTTTACCATGAACATTTTATTTACACTGCATTGTGGAAATATAACAAACACTGCAGGTTATATAAACTAATGTAAGTGTATGAAGTTGTAACTTCTGCAGTTCAGACTTAATGAAATAGAGAATTTTCATTCTGTACTTTGCTACGCACAAATTTGAAAAACATAGGTAAGATATCCTGCCAGGAGTCTTTGTGAAACTTGTTCTTAAGAGAGTAATGATCTGCTGAATATTCTGCTAGTATTTATGATTAATAAACTAACATTGACCAAGAAAAGAAATACTTAAAAATACATGACTAATGTGTAATTCTGATGTAAAATTGGGGTTCTTGATCGGAATTAAATGACTGCTTAGAAATGACGGTTTGCCTAACTTGTGTGCTAAACCAAGGCTTTTGGCATGACAAATAATAAAGCAAAAACACTGAGACGAAACTAACTGTTAACAGTTTGAGATGTTCATCTTCTAAAAGGAGGATCACGACCTGGTGATTAGGGATGAAAAATGAAAAAAAACACCAAAGTAACAACTTTAGATGCTTCATGGAAGGAAAACAATTACTGCTTTAACATATCTGGACACGAGAGTTACAGTATTGAAGCACTACTGGCAGAGTGACATGCTGGAAACATCAGGAAACAATTCTTGAAAGGAAAGGTACAATTAAGGTCCTGACCTAAAATGTTCTTTTCATACCTTAGCTTTGAACCAGTTGACCAGGTAGAAGAGATTGTGATCTCTTCTGCAGTAAACCCAAAATATAATTACAGAGGCATAATCAAAGTTAATCAGCCACAAAGCATACATCTGTAGGAAGCTACTCACAGAGTTTTAGACTGTTAAACAAAAAAATTCAGTGCAGCTGTGCTGAAACTCTTTTATTACTTATTTTCATCTTTTAAAACTGCATTTTAAAATAAGGTGTATGTTCAAGTATATTTTGTTTGACGGGTTAATTTTATTTGAAAATACAATCTATTAAACTGTAATGTTTTCTTTTCCTTTCTCTACCTTATCAGACTGTGGTAATGGCCACATTACATTCTGCCTCGTAGTATAAATGCTTCAGAGTTGGCAGCTTCTTAAGAAAGTGAACTGGAATCTTTTTTCTTGTGAAATAATTGGTTATTTATTACAAACACGGGCGTTTGGTTAGTGCTCATAAGTGATGTATGTCCCTGTACAATTTGATTTTCACTTCTTAAATGAGGCATTGGCTGAAACATCTTTTCACTTGCAAGTCCCCTATGTTTGTTATGGAAATCCCTGAAAGACAATAGAACGCACAATGCTGTTATTTGCAGTGCAACTTTTCAGAGTAGAGCAGGATCTTAAAGGATCTGCTTCCCAACGAGTCAAAGGAAGAAGCAGCTCTGTAACTGTCACGCTTGCTTTCCCCTTCAGATGTGTTTGGAATTGTCAACTAATGATGAAATAATTTAACTTTGAAGTCAGCCCACTGCAGTATTTCTTCCTAATGCACTATATAAAAGTCTCCACAGACGTGTCCAAAATATCTTGATGTTGAGACTGACAAAATCACTGTCCATAGTATTTCATCTGTCTGCCATGACTCTACTGAATGCTAAACCAGGGAAGACATCTATTTGAGAAAGCCAGGGATGCCTGGCACAGCCCACAGGTGCAATTCAGCCTTCTGCTTTTGAGGGGAGAGGCAGGGAGGTTGCAGGGAAGCCCTTTTCTCCGAGTTTTACAGTTCTTGGAGCTCAGGTGTCAATGTCAGGATTTCTGCTGATACAAGAAGCAGCCAGGTAGCAAGTGGAAACTCTGCACCTGGTGCAGGAGAATACAGGGTGTTTGGTTCAGGGACAAAGCTCCTACTAAAATAGAAATATACCCCCAGATTTCAGGGAGGGCTGGACTGGGCCCTGACAGAGGGATTGTGTGATAGTTTGGGAACAGAGAAGGGAAGAAGATGAACGTTTCAGCTTGCTGCAAACAGGCAGGCAAAAATAGTTAAGAGGTTCACTTACAGTTAAAATGATTGTGCTGTCCCACAGAGTGCAACTGGGGAATCACAAAGCATGCTGGGTACATAAAATAATCTCCACAGCTACAAAAAAAACAAGATTATGTTTGACAATATGGATTTGGGGACTTGAGGGATGCAGGTGCCAGAATAGAAGACAAGCCTTAGTGCTGACCCTGAGACTAGCATAACACCATCAAATATTGAAGCGTAATACAAATCTCACAGGATTTTGTTTAGTGGAATGTTGTTAATCAATGATGGAATATTGCAGTTTTCAAGAAGGAAGCCTGCATTATTTCTCAGAAATACCAGTATCTCAGTTCTGGACAAAACTTTGTAATTAGGGAAAAAACTTATATTTCACACACACAGCTCCTGATAGAAAAATTTAGAGCTGCTTATTGCAAAGAGTTCTGCTCATTTACAATCCCTGAAACCTTTATACTGACTTAGGTAGTGGTGAATCAAGCCTTGTAGTGACCTGGGAAAGTAAACTGACACTAATAAATATCGATTGTTCTGTCTTCTAGCAAATCTTTCACTGCTTTTATTGAATGTTAACAATGAAAGGCTATATGTGTCTATGAGCCTGATTCATTGGAAAATTATGTCAATCCAAGTTGGGAATAATATTACTTCAGGAATAATGATAGCAAAACTAAAGCAAATAAAAGAAAGGCTTGCCTCAAACTTTAGAAAAGTTAGTAACGTAAAGGGCAAAGATAGCATTTGAACTTTGAGGCCCTTCTTAAACCAGTAACAGAAATAGATCAGCCACTGTGGCTTCACTTTTTTTTCCATATAGTACAGGGCAGGACATTATTTTCTTATTTTCATTGCTTTCCTGTTCAATTGTTAAGTAAACCATTTTATTTTGGCTCATAATTATCTAATGTGCTTCCTTGGTCAGTATTTGTTACATTGTCATATAATCAGCTGTAGATGAGCAATTTTCATTAATGAAAACTGTGATGAATTTAGTGCATTGCAAATAGCTATCTGGGGAAAAATACTGACAAAACTGATACTCTCAAGCCATTGATTGCTGTGTCTGTGACCCCCTTTGAATGACCAGATATTTCTTAGAAGTAACTTAAAAGATCAGACATAGCAGTTCTGTGAACTCATGACAGATCTGTACTGAGACCTTGTTGCTGGCTCAAGGGCATTCTTACTAATTAGTCTGATGTGGCTTTTAGCAGTCTTAGTGCTGTTATTGAACATGAGAGGCATTAATCATCAAGCCAGATGACCTGTTCTTGTTAAAGAGGTATGGAATGACTAATGCACATTCCCAACCAGCACAGACAAAGAAAGATGACACAATAACTGTCTACAGACAGAATAGTAAAATTATATTTGGATGTGAAGCAGGTCAGGAATATTCAAATACTACCAGCCTGAATTTTTAAAGTAACTCCGAATAATTATTTGACCCCTCCTGATGTCTAAGTGCATGAAAGAAGAAACTGAAAGAACTGCAGGTGAGATCTTGATCTCTTTAAGTCAGCATTTTAACCCAAATGTGTTTCCAGATTCTAAATAATGATCACTAGTTATTAACAGTGTTGCTCATCTTCCCTCTAAAAATTGCAAATACTTGCAATCACTGCAAAGCAAAGATACTATTTGACTAATGTGAAGCTTGCCCCATTGGATTATGCCATTTATTTGAACTAAAGAAAATAATGCTGGGAGGAACTGTGAAAGGTCATCCAATGCATCTTTGTACTCCACTGGTCCATTTACTCTAGTACTTTGCCTCTGGTAGTTGCTCAGTATACCCGACTAATTCCTGATTTTACCAGTTTATACTATTTACATGAACTAACAAAACTGAAAGAAAAAAAACCCTGCCAGTCTTTTAATTTCAGAAGTACAATTATTTCTACTCTTATCTCTTTAACTGATAAGTAGCACTTAACTGTATCTTTAACTAAAATCTGTCATAAAGGAAATTGTGTGGGCAAATATGCTGTACACTTTATTCCAGCTACAGAAAATAGAGGGTTTCCAGATCAAGGCAGTGAAGACCCTGCAAGGATGAACAGGGGCAAGATTAAAGATAACTATTTCATAAACACTTTAAAATATTGCTTTTTAGCCTGGGCTTTACAGGGAGACTGGGGAGCCTGGTTGTTTGTTGTACCAAGTAGGGAAACTAATTGCATAGAACATAATGATTGCAAAAAAACCTGCCTCTAGTGACTCGGATCACTTTATGCATCATTTAAAACACGTTGCAGTGAGGCTATCAAATCAGAATACACCCTTTAAAAAGGACTGCAAAGAAGTGAGACAGTGCTCTTTGAGGTTTTGTGAACTCCTGTAGTGTTCCTGCCTAGACTTACTGGGTACGATTCAGTTGTCCAGGCATAAGCATGTACTGTCATTTGAGATGCCCTAGGTATCTCACCTGTCTTACATCTACATCTTCTGAAGGGCAGTGGTCTGCTGTACTGGGTCCAGTGTCATTTCTGCCAGTCCCATGCAGATGCCTTGAAAAGCCTAGAGCATCTCAAATGGCTGTAGACTGAACCCCATCTATGGTGTTCAGTTGTAGCTATAAACCACAATTTGTGTTAGAAGAGTGAAAAACGACCAGAGAGTGCCATTGGAAGTGTTGAGAGAGCACGTTACTTCAGCCCTTTTGCAGGGCAGGAGATATGGAGACATCTCTCATTTGCCTTGCACCTTGTCAAGATTTGACAATGTTTTCGGTAGTGGGGGAATCTAATCTCAGTGTCCCTCTATACGGTACAGTAGCTCAGGAAACTTCCCTGAAGCTAACTGTTTGGTAATCTCCTTGTCGTATCTTCTTCTCCACCTGTAGTTGTTCAGTTAGATGGACTCCCAACAGTATTGTGATAATTTTATTTCATTAGTGTGTAAAGTAATGGTGATTCCACAACAGGTTGACAGCACTTTCCAATATTCTTCACTAAATCATGAACTATCTTCAGACTACTGTAATTTATACTGTATGGAAATATGCATCAGTCCAGACCATTGTTGCATGGAAAAGGTCTCTATTAAATTCTAGGAATTCTTTACTTTATTCAATTTAAGAGTAAAAACATGCAATTTTATTCCTGCATTGGTGTTTGTAAGTTTTTGTCTGCTGTTTTTCTGCCTTCTCACCTTTCTTTAAACACTCTTTCATTTCTAACCAAAGGGAGATTCTATTTAAAACCCTCAATATGGGAGTTGTTGAAATCTTTTCCATAACATGATTAGTTCAGTGTAAAGAAAGTTAAGAAAGTCTTTTAGAATCCCACTTGAATGGTTGAATTTCAGAAGTCCTTGTGGTATCTTGAAAAAAATTCTATCTAATCAAACGTATTGAGAAAGCAAGAAAAACAATTAGGTCTCAAGTTATGGCTAGTATGGATTGAAGAAAGTAATAGATAACCCTACCCTTTTGCTGGACCCATTTTCATTTGGATTAGAGTTTGCCTTCCTCACCATTCTGGCTGATAAACTCAGAAGTACTGAGCAACCATTTAAAAGACCATTAAAAGATGAGAATTATAGAATCATAGAATATCTCGAGTTGAAAGGGAGCCATAAAGGATCATTGAGTCCACCTCCATGCTCCTCGCAGGACTACCTAAAACTAAACCATATGACTAAGAGCATCATCCAGACACTCTTGAACTCTGACAGGCTTGGAGCCACGATCATTTCTCTGGAGAGCGTGTTCCAGTGACCGATCACCCTCCCAGTCTGAACTTCCCCCAACACAGCTTGATTCCATTTCCTCATGTTCTATCACTGGTCACCAGAGAGAAGAAATCAGCATCTCCCCCTCCACTGTTCCTCTTGAGGAAGCTGTAGACTGCAATGAGGTCACCACAGATGAAGAGGTGACAACATGTAAGAAAGAAGAACATACAAATACAAAGCGATGGTAAATAGGCAAAGGTTGAATTTGCAGAGTAATTTCACACACAAGGCAAGATTATGTTTTCTTTGTGCCTGTTCGTGCTCCTAAATCTCTATGTATATAGTCCCCCATGTGAATGCTCTGTAAATAGTGTGCCAGCTATCCCCGTATCCTAGGGGATAAATGCAGCAATGCTCATAAGGTGAGATTGTTTGGACTGCTGCCAGTCATGTGAGAGGAAATGCCTGCTGGCCCCAGAAGACAGAAACGAAGCGGGCTACAGCACTCTTAATGATCCTGGTAGATCCTCTGTTGCTTGTATTTTCTGTCCCTCTTTCTTCCTATAGAGATTCAGATTTATGCAACACACAGTTTGCCAACACTGATATGCTTGTGACCAAAGACACTAAATCCACGTAAATGTGTGATGCTTAATGCCATCTTATCTGGAGTAGAGGTTTCTGCTCTGGTAAATTACCTTTATCTTTGTTTTATTGCCTCTGCAATGTCATGTAAGTGATCCTCTATAAATAGAGTGTACTTAGAAACAAGGGCTATAAGCTGTTGATTCACAAGTTCACTCTGTTGGAGAGGTCTGCTTTCAGAAAAGCAATGTATAATTAATTCTCTGTTTTATAAAAAGGATTTATTTCACTGGAAAATAATGTGTCTTACACAATCAAGTCAGCTTCTGAGAGAATGATTAAATTAATCAGAAGGAGAGAAAAGGAGTAACATTTTCCTTCTATACATCTAAATATTTCCATAGTTTTCCTTTCAAAACATGGTGAAAGATATGTCAGGCTCAGTTTGGGTTAAATAGCACACAACTGTGGGTTTTCTCAGCCTTCCCTGAACACTGTGCTCTACAGGCACACTCTGCTACTTGAAACATCAGTATGAAGATTTAGTTCCAATAATAGTAATAGCTTAGTACATCATTTGCAGTTTGTGCACCATTTAGTATCTTTCAGCAGACTCTTCTCTTCTTCTGTAAGTCTTCAAATAAAGGACGAAAGAGGCAGAACCAGTACCTTAGGATGGTCCCTGGCCTCTCTTTCTCCGTATGTTTTTAGTTCTTTACGAGGGTGCTGTACCTCTGCTAGTCATTTTCAATTTTAGGATCATTGTTAAGGTACCTAGATAAACAAAGAAAATAATAAAAAAGAGGGAGAGACAGACAACTGGGGACTTTTGAAGAAAGCCCTTATTAGCATACAGGCTATCTTTCACAAACAGCTATGCCAATTTTTTTCCCCCAAAATTGCTAAGGAAGTCTAAAGGAGCCAATTGTCTTTGTGTTCTGCTGTAAATGAAGAGTTACTCCACCACAGGAAGTGATGCAGCTGGTATAGTTAAGTATAGGATTAGTCCCAAGGACAAAAAAAACCCAGCAGAATATACAACTAACAGTTTAATTCCTTCCAGATTTCTTTTTTAGTGTGAGCTGTCTAATACATCTGTGCTTTTTAGCTTTTTTTCTTTTCAAAACTACATATGATATGTGGAAATGTAACAGATTTCACAAGCTCGATTGAAGTAACTTCCATAGCATCTAAGAAGGAAAAATGATGTGAGACAGTCAATGGAACTGATGAAATCCAGAGGAGCATAACAATAACATAGACTAGCTTCATCAGCACTGGTGAGTGCATCCCATCCAGTCCCGTGGACTTGTGCATGACCAATTTGTTTAAATGCTCTCTAAACTGATCCTCCTCTAGTGAGTCTGTCTCCATTGCCACAGCCTGGGGTATGGGAAATCTGTGCTGGAATCCTGGGTTTGTAGTGAGACCTTAAGAGATATTTTCTTATCTTATCTTATCTTATCTTTTCTGTAAGATGGAAATAACAATACTGAACATCATTTCAAAACAGTTTGTATGCACATGTGAATGCTATATAAGAATGACTGTTGATTATTACTCTCAGTATATATGAGGGAAAATGCTAGTACAGATAAAATCACATGTGCTAGTTAGTCATGCTATTTTTTATTGCCTTCAAGTCTGCTGTAGTCCTGTCTTCCCTCATCTGAACCACATCATCAACACACTCAACACACCTCAAGGATTCTGTGGGGTGTAATCTGTCAGGTGTAAGCATTTTAAAAATTGTCTCCTCTACCCTTCACCTATATTACCAGTAAATGTTATTATGTAAATGCAAAATAGAGATGGCACTTATATTTTTGCACTTGGACATGCTCCCATAAACATATTTCTTTCTCATTTTACTGTGAGAAAAGCTTGGCATTATTGTCACCCTAATGTAGTGCAGATATCACCCTTTTGATATTTAAGATAGATATTTGAGAAGATATTTGAGAAGACCGGCAGCACGTTTTTTCCTTCCAAACTTTTCATAAATCCACTAGCAAATAAGCAGACTGGAATCTCTACAGTTAGCAGTTTCCCATACCTATGTCCATAGACAACTGGTTCTAACCTGTGGTGAAACAGGATTACTAGTAGCCTGCTGCTAGCATTTCTCAACATCATTCCCTGGATTCCTACAGTATTGTAACCAAAGTGCTAAAATTTTCACATAAACTCAAATAAGATTTGTGAGAATGCAAACGTTTGCAGCACAGCTCTATGAAGAATCTGTGCTAAGATCCTCAAAGGTAATTAGGCCTAACTGCAGTCTAGGGGAACCTCTATGCCAGAGTGAGGTGACAGGCTTCCCACAAAACACAGATAACTCTAGTTTTTTAAAAAAAGCTCTTCAGAAATCAGATAGTATGGGATGATGATTGAATTATCTCCGAGTGATATCCAGAGAAGGATGTTCTGATGTGACGTCACCTAGAACAAGCAGAAAATACAGTGTGGCTGTTCGAGCAAAGCACTGTTAGTCTTTTACTTCTTTTATTAGTGTGTGGTGAGTAGTCTCCAACATTAACGACACGGTGAACTCTTCAGCTGCAAAAATATTACAAATCTGGGCCAGAGTTTGTCAATGCATATTATGCTGCCTAGAAAGAGAGAGGCTAATCAAAGCTGAATTTTTATGGGCTCCTTGATCATAACTGTGAAAAGAGAGGAGAAAGTCAACATTCCTAAGAAATCTGCTAAAGATAGCCACTCTCCTCTGCAGGCTCAAAAGCCATATTTCTATTGTTTTGCTAGAGGGCTCCTTCAATTAATATTTTATTTCACTGGAGATGGCTGGGAAAGGTCCTTTGATCCTGAAATATCATAAATTATTTACCCTTTTTCATATACTATGCCTTATTCAATGGAATAAAAAAAAAAAGGAAAAATAAACACACCCCAGGACAGACATGGTTATTGGCTGCAGGTTCATAATTTACTAACTGTTCTTGCTATAGAAATTCCCTAAGGATAATGATCAACATGGTAAAATACTTGTCATCACCTGCAGCGGTAATAGAACCAAGGTAACACAGAATCTACCTCCGAAAGTCTGCTGAGGCTTAATCCAGTGAAGTGCCCTATCCAAGGAAACTTTTTCAGAGATCAGGCAGATCTGTGTGGTCAAACCTGTGTGATTCAAATCAGGGATCTGAAATCACATCCTGGGTCAGTCCCCTAAATAAAATATTTAAAACCAGGTAACTGTCAGTCTCAGCTAAGCAGTTTTTCCTCTTATGCCTATTTCTTGCAACAACCCCCTTCAATCTTTTCACCCCCTAACTGATGTCTTAACTAGTAAGATACAACCTCTTACTTCCTCCCTTTTCTCCCTATCTGTCTCCTGCCTTGCCCCTAGTGTAGTAAGGAATTGTCTATACAAAGTAGAACAGATTGAATGGGTAAAAGAGAAGATGGCCCTCCCTGGCACAGGCAGTTCTCTTGGGATATGGGAGACTGAGACTCAAATGCTGTCTCTGAAGGTGATATAGTTACAGCTAAACTTATCACTGGGACAATATATAGGGTTAGGCGTTAGTGAAATTTAAACCAGTTAAATAAGTGAGAGAATGCTTGTTTTAAGGAAATTCTTTGGAACTTCTGAGGTTTCAACATGAGTCATGGCTCTAAGGTGTTTGTTAGGTAGCAGTGCAGTAGCATTTTGACAGCCTATAGGTAAGTTATCATACAAATATAAAAATAAATAAATAAATCCATGTATCTTAGTTCCTGTCTGCTTTCTTGAGTCAAAAAAGTGAAAAAGAAAATAAATAAAATGCTGCAGTACAACATGTGTGAGTTACATAAGGAATGGATAAGAATAGCAGAAGATTCAGAACAAGCCAAAAGGACAGATGTGAAGAGTTCTGAATAAATTATATAATTAAATGTACATCTTAAGCGAACAGATGATTAGTGACTTGCAAAAGTCATTAATGTATATTGAACATTTTAGTCAGAATCTCCAGAAACTAAGAAACAAATGTGTAGTTTTGGGGGGTTTTGGTCAATGAAAGGCTACTCTTTGTTTTTTGTTTTTGAAGACATCTGTTTCAAAATTCTGTCATCCTGAATCTATAATTCATAATGATAGACAGTGAATGCACACCACTTAGAAGGAGATACCATAAACAATAAGTTGAGTCTAAATGGAGCTTTATGCATGCTCAGAAACACCTTGCTATGCTAGAACATTATTGAGGAAACTCAGGTGCTAGGGCAATATAACTCTGTTCAGTGTTGTGCCTGCCCTCTGCATACCACAGAAATATGTAAGGTAAATTAGACAAATGCAAGAGGAACGCAGAAGGAGAGCTGAAAATTCCTACTTCGTAAAGCAAATGTAATTTAAGAAACAAGTTTTTGTTTGGGATGTAGAATGACTCCTACGATGGAGACCATTTCCCTGTTGGCGCACTCTGGGCTCTGATTGCAAATAGGTAATACAACTGTAGAGTACTTTCAGTTCAGCACTGAAGACTGACATTTCAGAAAGCATTTGGGAATAACCTTTTCTCACTTTGATCCTTCTGAATCCTTTCTATCTTTTTATATTTGATCTGCCTCAAGCCTATTTTTTTTTCCTTATAAGTGCTTAGGAACACATGAAGAGATGAATCAGTTACAGAAAAAAATTTCACTCAGTACTCAGTAGGTAATTATGGCGATTTCATAATACTTGTCAATGAAGGTGATCTGATCGAGCCTATCCAAATCTAAAATTGAAAAGACATTTCCTTCTGAATGGTGAGCTGCCTGACAATGAAAGAAGGCCAAAGAAATAGAGACTTGTGGGTCAGTAATAGACCCATCTTCAGTATCAACTGTCAGCCAATTTTATGTCTTGAGTAATTTCAGTGATGACATATCAATATCATCATTAGCACAATTGTTAGCACAAGGCATTAACACAATGTTATAATTGTATTGCTGTTTGAATATGGTTTCAGTCCCATGGAAGACAATGGTAAGCTTTCACTTACTTTCACACAAGCTGATTCAGGTAGTTAGAGGCATGAGTAAGTTGTGTGAATTGGATTAATCTCATCTAACTTTAGAAATCTAAAAGTTAAGCATCATATCTAAGCTACGTGTCTGTGTTTCCAGTGTAATGAATGGCTGGGTGCATCTCCAGTGTGCTTCATTTCATTCTGAACTTAGCATCTAGGAAAGGTGGGAGGAATCACCCACTCTTTTTCCCTTGACTATAGAGAAGCCTCGATCACTGTCTTGAACAAGGGCTTGAACAAGGCCCTTGAACAATAAGCCCCTGAACAAGAGCTGGCTGAAGTCTCGCAATTGCCAGCCCTTGTTCTGGTTGGGGACTTCAACCTACCGGATATCTGCTGGAAATATAAAACAGCAGAGAGCAGGCAGTCTAGGAGGTTCCTTGAGTGTATGGAAGATAACTTCCTGACACAACTGGTAGGAGAGCCTACCAGGGGAGGTGCCTCGCTAGACCTACTTTTCACAAACAAAGAAGGACTAGTGGGAGATGTGGAGGTCGGAGGCCGTCTTGGTCTTAGCGACCATAAAATGGTCAAGTTTTCAATTCTTAGTGAGGTAAGGAAGGAGGTTAGCAAAACCTCCACCTTGGACTTCTGGAGGGCGAACTTTAGCCTGTTTAGAACCCTGGTTGGGAGGGTCCCTTGGGAGATAATCCTGCGGGGCAAAGGGGTCCAGAAAGGCTGCATGCTCTTCAAGAAGGAAATCCTAAAGGCCCAGGAGCAGGCTGTTCCCATGAGGTGCAAAATTAAAGGGAGGGGAAAATGGCCGGCCTGGATGAACAAAGAGCTTTTGATGGGACTTAGGGAAAAAAGGAAGGTTTATCACCTTTGGAAGAAGGGACAAGCAAGTCAGGAAGAGTACAGAGATCTTGTTAGGTTATACAGAGAAAAAATTAGGAAGGCAAAAGCCCAGCTGGAACTCAACCTGGCCATTAATATAAAGGACAACAAAAAAAGTTTTTATAAATACGTCAACAAAAAGAGAGTCAGGGAGAATCTCCATCCCTTACTGGATGCGGGGGGAAATACTGCGACCAAGGACGAGGAGAAGGCTGAGATACTTAATGCCTTCTTTGCCTCTGTCTTCAATAGTCGGACCAGGTACCCCCAGGGTGTTCAGCCTCCTGGGCTGGAAGATAAGGATGGAGAGCAGAACAACCCCCCCATAGTCCAGGAAGGAGTAGTTAATGATTTGCTTATGCACCTGGACACGCATAAGTCCATGGGGCCAGATGGGATTCACCCAAGGGTACTCAGAGAGCTGGCGGGGGAGCTCACCAAGCCTCTCTCCATTATCTATCAACAATCCTGGTCAACAGGAGAGGTACCAGATGACTGGAGGGTGGCCAATGTGACGCCCATCTACAAGAAGGGCCGGAAGGATGATCCGGGAAACTATAGGCCTGTCAGTCTGACCTCGGTACCAGGAAAGATCATGGAGAGGATCATCTTGAGTGAGCTCTCACTGCAAGTGCAGGGCAGCTGAGGGATCAGGGCCAGCCAGCATGGGTTTATGAAAGGGAGGTCCTGATTAACCAACTTGATCTCTTTCTATGACCATGTGACCCGCCTTCTTGATGCGGGGAAGGCTGTGGACATTGTCTGCCTGGACTTGGGTAAGGCCTTTGACACTGTCCCCCACAGTGTTCTCCTGGAGAAGCTGGCAAATCATGGCATAGACAAGTGTACTCTTCACTGGGTAAAAAACTGGCTGGCTGGCCCTGCCCAGAGAGTTGTAATTAATGGGGTGAAATCCAGTTGGCAGCCGGTCACCAGTGGTGTCCCTCAGGGCTCAGTTTTGGGGCCGGTCTTGTTTAATATCTTTACTGATGATCTGGATAAGGGGATTGAGTGCACCCTCAGTAAGTTTGCAGATGACACCAAACTAGGTGGGAGTGTTGATCTGCTTTGTCCCGGTTTGAAGTAAAACCGAACCAATTTTCTGTTCTGTAACTTTACATCCTAGCTAGGCCTCCTCTAACTCTCTGAAATTAACGGCATATTGTGGAGAAAACTGCTCGTTCTCAGAATGATAAGACCAATGTTTGTGCTCCATGCTAATGAATGGTATGCAGAGAGGCCCTTGCTTATACTTATTGCTATAACAACCAGGGTCAGCCAATTTCGTTATTTGCCCCCTTAGAGGGTCGGAAACGGAAAAAACGTAAAGAGGTCACATCAGTGGGGAGGAGTGGACAGGACAGGTGACCCAAACCTGACCAACTGGGTTATTCCATCCCATCTGCCCCATGCTTAGTATAAAGGCTGAGGGATCAAAGGGTCAGCCCCCTTCCTGCGATGGCCAACATCCAGAGAGGACTCTGTCTGTTCATCTGCCTTTGATCCCGATCCGTGTGTTCCTGACTCCAGAGCTGGAATCCAGTTCCCATTCGTCACTGAGTCCAGTCTGGGACTTCCCCAGTGCCTGCCGATGACGTGACTGTCATCCTGGGAGCTTGATACGGTTTTGTATATATTGTATCTATTTCATTATTTTCTTCTTTATTTTTTATTTTAATATTAATTCTTCATTAAAGTAGTTTAGTTCATTCTAAACTTCTGAATCTCCTTATCTCTTTCTCCTCCTCTCTCCTCTTTTGGGGGGGAGAAGGGGGATGGGAGGGCCATCTGTCGGTCTGGTTTTGGTAAATTCAGCCGAAACCACGACATGCTTGAGGGTCGGCAGGCTCTACGGAGGGACCTGGACATGTTGGATCAATGGACCAAGGCCAATGAGATGAGGTTTAATAAGGCCAAGTGCCAGGTCCTGCATTTTGGTCACAACAACCCTAGGCAATGCTACGGGCTTGGGGAAGAGTGGCTGGAAAGCTGCCCAGCAGAAAAGGACCTGGGGGTATTGGGGACAGCCAGCTTAATATGAGCCAGTAGTGTGCCCAGGTGGCCAAGAAGGCCAATGGCATCCTGGCCTCTATCAGGTATAGCATGGCCAGCAGGAGTAGGGAAGTGATCGTGCCTCTGTACTCGGCCCTGGTGAGGCCTCACCTCAAGTACTGTGTTCAGTTCTGGGCCCCTCACTACAGGAAGGACATTGAGCTGCTGGAGCGTGTCCAGAGGAGAGCCACCAAGCTGGTGAGGTGTCTAGAGAACAAGTCATATGAGGAGAGGCTGAGGGAACTGGGCATGTTTAGTTTGGAGAAGAGGAGGCTGAGGGGGGACCTCATTGCCCTCTACAACTACCTGAAAGGAGGGTGTAGAGAGGTGGGTGTTGGCCTCTTCTCCCAAGCGAATAATGGGTGGGACCAGAGGAAATGGTCTGAAGTTGCGGCAGGGGAGGTTTAGATTAGACATTAGGAAGAATTACTTTACTGAGAGGGTGGTCAGGCACTGGAACAGCCTGCCCAGGGAGGTGGTGGAGTCGCCATCCCTGGAGGTATTTAAGAAACGTGTAGACATGGCACTTCAGGGCATGCTCTAGTGCCTGAGATTGTCGGTTTGTGTCTGTTTGTGGGTGGAGTGGGGTGTAGTTGTGGGCGTTTCTTTTGGTTTGGTTTTGGTGTTTGGTGTTCTGGGATTTTGGTGCTTTTTTTTTGTTTTTTGTGGGTTTTTGTTTGTTTGTTTGTTTGTTTGTTTGTTTTGGGTTTTTTTTTTGTTGTTGTTGTTTGGACTCGATGATCTCAAAGGTCCCATCCAACCAAAAATATTCTGTGATTCTGTGATTCTGTGATTCTGTGACTTACTGCCTAAATTTTAGTTTTCTAAAGCTGGATGATTTCTGTGGAATACAAATCCAATCCCAACAGCATCACAGCCATGTCATTGGAACAGTACTTTTCTTCAGACAGCAGAAAAGGTAGACAAACAATTTTCATATTCTCTTTGGCTTAGTCAAGTTACAAGAGATTAACAGGAAAAATATCATGAGGCAGAGAGAAACAGTCAGTATTAGAAAAGCAACCGATAGTAAGACTAATGGATTTTTTTTACTTACAAGATGAAGATCATCACCTCATCTGTTTCTTGGCTGCTAGTGATAGCACTTACTTAAAATAACAATATTTGTGATGATATATAGTGTAGAGAGTTACATCAGTACATCTCACATCCATTACACTTGGTAAAGTTCTGTAATACAAAGAGAAGGTTGGTAATAGGTCAAGTTAGTAACGTTACCTCAACAGTATGTCTGTAATTAACAACTGAATGACTGCCAAGCTCTGCAAATGGAGTCAACACCAAACGGATCTCTCCATCTCCCACCACTTATTTTATTACCAGATAGAGCTAGCATAATGCATTTCCCTGCAACTCTACAGTCATGACAAAGACCAAAGTACTAGAGGAGAGCCTAAAAAGGGATATTAGAGGTTTGCTCAGAGTAGAAAAGCTTATCAATTTGTCTGCCAGACATATGCCAAAGTAAAGTGCTGTGATCAAGAGGTGATGTATGAGGGACTTCTGTTACAGATGTATAGATTCAAGTATAAATCTTTGAAATACAATTATTAATGCTTTATATGCCCCTGGGGCAAGTCTTTCCTTAGCTCTGACATGAACATCAATTAAAGCACATGGAGTAGATCAAGGGGAAGTGGGAAAGGGAGTAGTTCAGCGTAGAGGTGTGAGATGGTGGGGACAGTAATGCCAGGATTATCACGTAGAGGTGTGAGATGGTGGGGACAGTAATGCCAGGATTATCACGGTCTGCTTTGCTTTCTCCATCAAACCCTAAGAAGGCACAGCTGAGCACTGAGATAAGCACAGACAATAGACCTTCTGCAGGGAAGCAGCATCAAGAGCAAATGGAGTTCTTTGTAAATGTTTGTTGTACTTGGTTTAGCAGCTAACAATGATTTTACAGTCTGGATCCAGAGAACCGCCCCAGATCATCTCCGTTATGGACGTCCCCTCCCTGGAAGTGTTCAAGGCTGGGTAGGATGGGGCTTTGAGTAACCTGGTCTCGTGGAAGGTGTCCCTGCCCACAGCAGGGGTTGGAACTAGGTGATCCTTAAGATCCCTTCCATCCCAAACAATTCTATGGTTCCATGATTCTATGATTATGGCCCTGTTGGAGGTTCTAAATTGTTTTGGTGGGTCAATAACTGAAAAATATGGGTACCGTAGCAAAGAAAGGTATGAAGGAAGGTAAAATCGTTGTGTGGAAAGGTATCTTTCATTCATATATATATACACATATATGTATATATATTGTGTTCTGTATTCTTTTTTATATTTTTGTCAATAGAAATATTTTGTGATTTCCTCTTCAAGTATATCACTGCAATGAAGAGGGAGGAGATTATGTTCGAAGCTGCCTTGGCCATGGAACATACTGAAAGGAACGTACATCTCCTGCCACTCCGGGCAAATTCGGATGTGCCAAAAGAGAGGAACACTGTAACACTAAGAGAATTAAAAATAGCTCCCAGTCGTTGCTTGAGACCTTGCTGGAAATAATTAGCGATGTCCTCGGTCTGATGCAAAAAGTAAACCACCAACATGAGACAGGAAGCAACTGGCCACGTGGCAGAGAAACATAAATAATGCATTTTCTTCAACACAGGTATTTTTAATCTGTAAAACACATGATCTCACCACTAGATGTACTCAGCTTCAGCCACAACTTCTTTCCACTCCATGGCCCCCCAACACAAACCAATATTAGTACCGATACTTCTTTAAAATTCCTGCTATGTATTTTTCCTCTTAGTAGACATCCCTTTTTAATGTACCTTTGTACTAAAAAAATCCATTATGGCCTCTCCTCAATATTCTAAAAATTGATCTATAAATCTTTATTCTGGTTTTTAGAACTGTGCAACAGTAAGTTGAAGTTTTCAAGTATAACATTCTTCATTCAGGTCCTAAGGGATAAAAATGCTTAATACATGATCAAAATCTAATGCTATTTTTTTCAGTGTGCATCTGACTTTTGATCTAATCTACAGAGAGAGCAAGCTTTTAGAAATGATGCAAGCTGACAATTGATGTCTAGCTTATTGACATTTAGAAGGGTAATAGTTTGCTGGCAGCTTGTCCAGAAGAAGTTTCCGAAACCTCAGTGTACACATCACCCAAAGCTCTCACTGAAGGCCAATCTTCAAATGTCACTGGTAGAACATAAACAGATGAAAGGTTATCCTAATTAAAGCTGCGATGGGATGGTTCAAGACTATTAAAAAGAGGAAAAGAAATATTACAAAAGTAGTCTAAATAAAATCTTTGGTAACAAAGAGGAGAGTTTTGTTGCTGGTTTGTTTTTTTGTTTTGTTGTTGGTTTGGGTTTTGTTAATTTGGAAACAAGGAATTTAAGACATATATTTCCCCTTTTTTCAAGTACATTCCTTTAAACTTGTGTTAATTCTCATTTTAAACAGCTTTTTCTAAGCTACTGAAGGCTCAGAATATTTTCCTTTTGGAAAAAGAATTTTCATTTGGGAAATTCTTGGCAGGTCTTGCAGTAATAAGCAAATTTTGGCATTATGGGGAGCACCAGAAGAGGCTACATAAAAAGGCTGTGTGAAGGATTAGGACAGTGCCAAGAAGAGGACTGACAGCCTCTCACCTTATTCACTGCTATGTTGGATCCCTGTTCTCTGTTGAAATAAAATCTTACTACTGTGTATAAAGACTCATCTGCCTCATCCTTCCCATCTTGTCATAAGTACTTTTCCCTTTTTCAGCCTTCTATAGTGTGTGATTGAGGCTGTTCTAACGTTATGAGACGGTACTGTATACGAGTTCTGCCAGCTTGAAAATATAATGTCTGTCTAATGATCTAAAGAGGCCTGGCCTGAAGGACAAAGAAGCATGACCTTTGGTGAGTGCATCAGCTCCCTGAGTTCCCCACTGAGGACAACCATATTTGGCTACTTTTCCCCTTGTGTCTGAACAACTCTACAGAGGGGAGTGAGGAAACAACCTATATGAATCTATTGTCTTTTTCAATATGTCTTGCATTATGCAGAGCTATATGCTCTAAATGCTCATCACTAAAATGCTCATCACTAAAATCTGTGAGCTGCAAGACAAGAGACATCTTCTTACGGCAGTCTCTTCCCCTCTTCCCTAAGACTGCTCCCAAGTGAATTTCTGTAGGTCCCACTGTCCCACTTTGGTGACTGTTGCACTGTCACCAAAGGGCTGCTATTGCAAGAACTGAAGTTTTCTTTGCTGTCAAGTAACTGCCATGTTGGTGTTAGCCCTGGATAGGCCATAGTAGAAATGAAGAAGTTCACAGGATAATGCCTTATAGCACAAAACAGGAGCTCCAAAAGGGAACAGAGATGACTGAACACTCACCACATGAACAGTTTCCACATCAGGGTAGTTGCTGTCAAGCTCTCAGCATGAGTGACTGGTGTAGCAACCACATTTAGAAGAATTAGAAATGAAAATATATGTAGCTTTCCATTCATATACCATGATTAGATGAAAAACAGCAGTTAAAATAAGAAACATGTCAGCATTGTGTGTAGACTAATTAATTCCTCACCACTACACCTCACCATGTGGTGAGTCAACAGGAAATTCTTTCTGAACTACAGCCATTTTCCCCGAGGATAGTGCAATGGTAGAACATTGCTCTGCATTGGGTTTGAGGACAGGATGCAAATATATGTACAGTTTCTTCTGGTATTTTAGCTCTTGACTACCCTAAGGTATTCATTTAGCTCAATGCATACCATAAACCAGTCTGGAAAAAATCACTTCAAAGGAACAGAAGCCCAAAAAATGATTCTTGAAATGATCTGAACTTAACTCTAGGCTCTAAAGCCTTTGTATTCCATCTTAGAGCTCTAGCTGTATTCTCAAGAACGTGTTGTTATGAATAGCTAGAGTGGCAGTTCCCAGTCTTCAATTAACTCTTTTAAACGCATCCACAGGGTGGAACAAACTGTCCTTCCATTACCAATGTGTTATACCTTGAGCAAACATGTCAGTACTTACTTCCCCAGGACCCTCTCTCTGTGTCCTGTCAGGATTTCCTCCTCCAAAATTGTCATCCACCTCCTGCCACATCCATTCCCCCACTGTCTTCCCCAGCTGTGAATGTTATCTTCCACAGCTTCACCTCTGCTCCACAGAAGAAAGCTGCAGTGAGTTCCTTCTTACTTTCCACAAAACCTACCCAAGTGCCAGTGGTGCCCTTACCCAGTGTGCTACCGATTAGTGGGAACTGGCCTTGTGCCTCCTCTGCTTGCTGTTGCTCCTTGAACCTGGCACTGCTTCTCTGTCTCTTCCCTTTGGAAAGCCTTCATCTCTTGGTCAGCCACCTGCAGCATCAAGGCGGAGAGCGCTCAGCAGCAGCAAGAGCTCTGTGGAGCCACCCCAGAACTTTCAGTGCTCCCAGTCTTCCTAAAATCTCCTTATTCACAAAATCTTTCTTCATCTATGAGGCTATCCATGGGGTTAAGAAACATGAATATTGCAGTTTTACAGTCAATTTGCTTTGAAGATACTAGAACTGCAATCTGATTTCAGAACTTTGCCTTGCTGCCAAAAACTCCACCTTCGTCCTCTCCCCCAAAATCCGGACTTGTTTCAGAGCTGACAGTTATATTTTTATGGACCTGTCTGTATCCTGTTTTGGATCAGGGTTTCACAGCACTTTTTTTGCCAAATATAGGTCTGCTGCCTACACAGCAACAAAACATTTGGAGATGTGACATAAGAGTCAATATAGGAAGGTGCTTAAAAAGACTATGAGATTATGTCAGAAAAAATATTGCCAACAAAACCTGTCCATGTAACTTGTTGTATTGGGCTGTGCTGGATTAGATAGCCCACAGTGAAGTTAAATGGCTAATCTATTAGCTTTTATTTCCATTTAAAGATAGTGTAAGTACAACAAGAGGAATTCTGGGCTATCAGATAAGTGGCCGTTCTCACAAAAAATGTGAGACAGTACCCCCACCCCTCTTATTTAGAAAAGAGGAAAGAGCTAGAAAGGTTATGTCAATGATAAGCACAGAAATGAGCACACGGCAGGTTTGCAGCGTGACCTCTCTGTGGATTTTGTCATGAGTCTGAATTAAAGCAGGGCATTCCCATTGTTACAATTTTAGTTGGCTTTTTCTTGTGTGTGTGTGTGTAGTTTCCTCTCAGAAGTTGGTCCAAAAATTTTACAATTACTTCTGTATAACAATGCAACTCTATCCATTTGGAATTCAGGGCTTCTTTTTTCATAAATTGTAAGGACAGTTTAGAGCCTGACTTCAAACCTATTGAAAGTAATGGCTAGTTCCCAACTAATATCAAAAGGATCTGGGTAAGTATAGAAAGATCCACTTCAACATACATATTGCAACTGTTTTTATGAATCACTTCAGAGGAAGTAAAATCCTCCATTAATCACTTACCAAATATGAATGACAACTATTTCATACATTACATGGAAAAGCTGGACATTTACTGAAGGGCAGATAGGTCCTTTTTTCAAAAAAAGTTTTCTTTTGCATGTCATTTCTCCTGTCAGCTCAGAATACATTAGAATGTGGAAGAGCACTAGGTAGGTCTATAGTGCTATTAAAAAGCCAGGAATAAAAGAGATCAGTCAAATGGCAGAATAATGAATATGAACATTATCTGTATTTAATTTGGCAAGCTTAGTACCTTAATTAATAATTTAAATGAATTTCTTCTTCTTCAATGATATTTCTCAGGAAATATTTATTCTGCACCTGCTAAAAGCTGCCACCTACACAACTTCAGCTAAATTAATATGGTGGACAAAAATATTCTATTCTCTCATAGAGGGTTAGTAATGCAGCCTGTTATTAAGGTTTCCTGACACTTTCCATTCTAAGACTCTGCTTCCAATAGCTTATAACTTTGTTAGACTCTCACCGGTTGCCTGCCAGGTGCTACTTCAGGATGACATTCTTGGAACATTTCATTCAAAACAGTTCAGTCAATTATGAAATTAAGATAGGGAAAGAATACTGATTTCCTGCACTGAAAGTTTTATAGCTATATTGTTCTAGGAGTTGCTTTAAATGAAGTTGGCAGAAAGTCTTTCAGTATTTGAGCAGATTTGCATGCAAAGTTCATGGAGTCAGTCTGATGTTACTGGTTATGTGCTACGGCAGTGACAGGTCATTTCTTAAGACTGTCTTTGCTTCTACATTGGGCTGTCAGACAGGAAAACATGTGGTCTGCAACACGATCTTTTTTCCAGCAGGGCTATTTTTTGATTCTGAAAACCATATTCCCTGACCGTTTATGCTGTTTTCATTTTACAATGAGCTACCTCTCCCGATGCGGGTGAAATGAGAGCAGATGGACCGATAGAGCAGTAGCTCTTGCATCCACACTAGGTGTTTGGTTTTCAGACGCCTTCCTTTCCTCAGGGACACGACAGGGTTCTGGCCCAGCATTTCTAGTTGAGAAGTGCAAACATCATTGCTAAGCAACCCAACTTTACCTCACAAACAGTTGCATATGAACCTGGTCAACAATAAGTTGCAGGGTGTTTTGATGGTACATACGCACGTACTGCAGCCCACTCAGGTGCCCTTAATGCCTCTTTGATCAGTCAGCCCACACTGGCCTTATGGAGTCTCTAACTGCCTCCCATGTCCCAAAAAAGTGCACAGATAGAGAAAAACCTATGGAAATTATTTGGATACCAAGCATTCATATAGGTATATACCTCTTCCCATACCATCTCTCAGAGGCAGTTATATTTACAGGTCCAACCTTATCTGTGCTTATCTTCTTAGCCCTACCAGCCCCCAGGATACACTCATTTTTCTCTACATGTGTCCCAGGCTGTGCAAAGCTGGCCCTGCGGCAAGACTGGCAGGCTGGGCAGCTGCGAGGGAGGGCTACGTGGGGAGGAGGGAACAGCAAGGGAAGTTTGTCACTGGCTTCACACTGAGGACATCTGCTTTGTCCCCTTCCTAATCATCAGTACCTGGCAAGGACCATTGCTTCCCCTCTCACAGACACAGCTGAAGCACAATGGCCCTGCACAAACAAGTGCCCACAGCCTTTCACATCTTCTCCTCTTCCTGCCCGGGAGCATTTGCAGAGATGAAGTACCTCCTTCTCTGGTGGTGTTTTGTGCTGTTCAGAAACAACAGCTCTTCATACCAGGTGAAGTTATTCTACAGGACTTTTCTTTGGCACCATAAAGAGGATCTTTGTGACATCTCCTGCCTTTCATAATCTTCATTTCAGGTCTCTTGCAGCCCCAGGTTGGCTGTGTTAGCTGTCTGGTTTTAGGGTATCTTGGGAAGGACAGGAGATGGGGGCTATGAGGAACTAGAAACCCATCTACCTATGTTTTGAGGGTGTGGAGAGGATTACTTTGGAGCAGTCTCATCTGATCCCACAAAAGCAATACCCACACAGGCCTTCAGGAAGGTGGATCTCTAGTAGCAGGTTCTAGAAGGGCTTTTGACACCCATGAGCAAAAGTGGGACAACATCTAGCATAGAATAGACTCTTTTTTAAAAATGCTCTTCACCCTTGACTGTCCCTGATGGAGCCATCAGAACAGCCCTGGCTGGCCTGACCCCTCTCATCACTAGTGATAAATGCAGTGTCTCGGGGTGGGAGCAGCACTATGCCTGTCCCCACGCACTGGCCAGGTGTGCAGAAGCTGTCTCTTTCCTAGAGAAGCTTTCCCAAAGAGGATGAGTTCCAAACAAGATGCCAGGTCCTTCCAAAGCAATGGCCATTGCCTATATGGTAGCCAGACTGTGTGGAAGACAAACTAGTCCATGGTGAGGTCACAGTGGTGGGAGGATCTGACAAGCAGGGGGTATACCAGGAGCTGGAGATGAGGAAAGCTCATGAACACCATGTGTTGCCCACACTTCATGCCACAGCCTGTGCTGAGCTGCACTTCTGAAGTATGCTTGCCATCAGGCTGACATCTGCCTCAAAATTGGGATGCACTTGTGATTTTATGGATGCTGCACCATCCTGCCCCATGGCCAATCCTGCCTCCCACTGCTGGTGGTGGGGCAGGGGCAGCATGAGGAGACAGCGGGGCTGAGGCCACAGTCCCTCCGCACGCTGAGCAGCACAAGCAGTGATGTGGTAGCAGACAAAAGCCATCCCTGTTTCTCTACCGATGCATTGCTGTGTGTGTTTCCCGTGGCTGTGTGCTGTGCTGTTCCCTGTAATAAGCTGTAAGGCTGGTCGGGCCATGTGCCCTGGCTGGTGGGGAGGTGAGAACATGTGTGGGCAGCTACCAATATGCACAACAGCTGCTGTGGGAGACAACGGTGCCTGGCAGAGTTGTGCTTTGCTGGCAAATTCTGTCATCATCAGGAAGGGCTTGTCAAATTTAGGTCAGCCAAAAGCTGATCTGCAGGCCAGGGAGGAGGAGGAGGACCTGCAATGTGGGTACAGTTCTGGCATCAGAAGGATATGCAGAGTGGAGCCGGGAAAGAACCTTTGTGGGATGAGCACTGTCAGGCTCTGGCCCTGCTCTTGCATGTGCAACTTTCCCGACAGCATGGGGACCTCCGTGGGGAACCCTTCTGGCACACCCCAAGGGACCTCCTGATGTTGCCCCAGGAGCGCAGCAAAAGCAGGACACCACAGGTGACCTTCCTTTCTCAGGTGAGGGTTAAGGTTAGGGATAGAGCTAGGGTTAGAGTTCAGGTTAGGGTTAGGGTCCTCTCAGCTGGGGCTTAATGAAGATTACTGGGGATTGCTGCTGAATAGTGAGGGGGCGTAAGGAGAGGTTCTTGACATAGATCCAAGAAGAGAAATTGTGGAAAGAGGATCCTTAAGGAGATACCTGTGCAATTTTTAAAAGAGTATGGGGTAAGTCAGAGTTTAAGAGAAACTGAAGATTATGGATCAAAGCAACAAAACTGCAGCAGCAGGAGGGAGATTGTGCTTATATCTTGTGAGAATTGGATACTGAATACTTTTTGAACTAGCTAAGGCAGTACTGTCTTGTTAGCCAAGTTTCTCAGGTCCTTATGTGTTCCTGAACGACAGAGTGTAAGGAATAGCTTGTATAATTCCATTGCTGATATGACTGTGGACTGTTGCCAGAGTTGAGTTAATGGTAGGGTCAATGATAGCAATGATAGGGTTAATGATAGTTGAAAGAAGAGTGGTGTTGGGGGAATTTCTGAAGAGTGAACTCGTGGACTGCGTCTGCTTTTTTTTTTTTTTTAACTTTACACATAGGTAATATGTGTCACTTAGTTTTTTTATAACTAGAAAATGAGATACTAGGACAAAATCTAGCATCTGATAGCACCTATGACCAAATGTGTTCACCTGTGCTAGACTGATCTAAAACCAAGTTCTCACACTGGGACCTTAATGGCATTATTGTTTCCCTGTCACATGTATTAGCTGTTAGATATGTGTGCCCTGAAGTGATCTGTAAACTGAAACTCATCGTGAGATACTACTGCTATAATATGGGGTAGGTTAATGTGAGAAATCAAAGGGAAGACTGTCCACAGGCAGAAACAGCTGGTCCCTGTGGAAAGCCCGGACTGTGTGATGTGTCCCTCTTACCTTCCAGAGGTACAGAGCACCAACACAGAGAGGCTGTGCTTGCCTGCCCAGCCCTGGCTTTCTCTCCTTGGGTAATGCCAGAGCAGAAGTATGTTGAGTGGATACAGAGCTGAGAGGAAAGGAGGTTGCTGCGCCTTTTTGATGCGAAACGTACACTCTCGTGATGGTATTTCAGCTGGATGGTCAAGCTGAAAAGCGATGTCCACATGTGCTAAGACTGGAGAAACTGCAATATGAGGGAAGCAGTATGAAGTTACTTTACAAGCCTCTGTTTTCATGTTGCTCCTTGAAGTCACAGATTATTCTGGTTTTTACATCATTTTATACACTTGGTAATGACTACACATATGGATTTCAATAGTCAAATAAAAAATCCGTGCCAGAGAAACAGCTATTCAAAAGCTTCCTAAAGCAATACTAGCTTTACCTAATTACTCTTACTTTTAGTTTCTTCACTAGCTTTTTCTGTAGCCTATTCTACTTTGATTTATGTCAGATTTTTTACACTGCTTTCAGCTATCTGCTCTTTATTATATGCATTATTCTAGCCATATCCAGGGCAGAAAATAAGTTTGTTCCAGTCTTTCTGTCACACCAAGGGCTATTTGTTACACAAACATCTCCATTCAGATGCACTTAATGACAACCCTGTCATATGGCTGGTATTTGTAGTGCTCTCAGAATCACAGTACTGTGCTTAGATTCAAACTAACTTAATTGCCTGAAACAAAGAACATGCATTAGATGGGATTGTAAGTGTAAGCAGAAGTTGGAAACTAATTGTTTAACAGGTCTCCACAACCTTTTATTAGAGAAACCAACAGATGCCAAAACACCCTTATACCTAATATTGATTTGTTTTCCAGCTGGTTCTTACTTAACTATGTCTTATGATACATCAGTGAGTCACCAATATATTATTTATGAAAGCAGGACGCATTTAAGTTATATTTAGAATGCAAGCGTATCTTACTAGAAATACAATATTTAGCAATTCGTGCAAGGAATACAGAGCAGAGTAATTACTGCTTATGGGCCTAGTTTCTGCAAGGTGAAAAAGAGGATAGTCATTCATATGCTTATATAAAGAGCGTAAAATACTGCCAGAGCAAAGAGGAAAGATATTACTTTATCTACATTGTTGTTTGTGACTACGGAAAGTACACACATTCATCTTTTTTGGTTTATAAGTGACTAATAGTGAGATTAGGTCTCTTTGAGTTATAGAACAACCAAAGAACTATGGTACATGGTGAATTATACAATGTTAAGTTGTGTTACGGGAAAACCTCTCTGCAATTTTAGGCATTTCTGTCACAGGATGCTTCATGGTGACTTGCAGTGACTTGCTCCACTAAACAAGTAGGGCTGGATCAATTATTCTTGTATTCTTCCCACGTAAACTGTGAATCTGGCAGGAAGTTACATAACTCTGAAATACATTTAAATGCAACATGAAATATATTAACTATGGAAAAGCAGGTAAAAGTTGAATGTTATATGTGTAATTCTGCTTGTGTACTTTAAGAGTCACAGTGAGTTGTGACTCTTCACTCTGTCTCCAACCTTCTAGAAAGGCACAAAATGAAGGGTTAAATGAGGGAAAATTGGTCCAAAGGGCCTTCCTGTGCACTGGACTGAGGGTGAGGGGGAAGAAGGAAGAGCTGTTTGGTTCTTTGTCGTTGTCAGTGATGAAATAAAACCTGAGAGAGCAGTAGTCTTGCAGAACACATTTCTATAACTTAAAAGCTCTAGAGGTGCTCAGCAATATGACTATATCTTCCTATATTTGAACCCTACATAGAGCTGGCAGGGATTATTCTGCATCAGGGGGTAATATTTCTGTCTTCAAGCAGCATCTTGTTGCTTAGAGGAATGTGAGTCTGAATGAATGAGATTTGGTCTGGCATGTGCTGTAAAGGGGCAGTGCAAATGTATCTTTACTTTGAAGAGACTACCTCTGACAAGATTAAAGAAGGAATAAATCTTCATTACTACCAGAAACTTTTTTTTTCCCTATGTATTTCTGTAAAACAGTATCTCAACAATATCATGCTTATTTGAAATTTCCATATTGGAGGGTTAAATATATTTTCTCTTGGCATGTGTCAAGTAATTCCTGTTACTGAAAAGAAAAGAGTTGAATCTATATGCAGATTTCAAAGCAGGGAGTTATTGGAAATTATCAGTGTCTAGTAAAGTCCAGCATGAATTATTCACTAACATAATACCTACATAAAGTAACTTTACATACTGCTTCCACTGATCAAGATAGTTTGAAATTAGTCTTACAAGAGTAAAATTTGTTATTCATTGAATAGGTCACTAAAGCTCCGAGAGATGATTATGTATGGGATTGTAACTCTTTAAAGCAGTGCCTTCAATAATTAAGTCATGCTGTAGAACTATCTGTTCCCGGCATGTTACTACCCCGGGTTTCACATCATTGTATAACATGTTGGTTTCAGTTTGTACCATTTGCCAAACTTTTTTGACTTTGGTCTGACACAATATACTTAGATTTAGGGGGATGTTGTTTTCTTTTCAAATTAAGATAATGTATCTGCTCTTGAGAGCAAGGCAAGAAAAAAGTATATATTTCTCATACTTAAAGAAATCTGTATCTAGAATTGTATCTGCAACTTGTCATAACAAACTTTGTATCAGGAATATGCCTTTGAAAAGTAGCCTAAACCCATCCTAGTTATAAACCACTCAAAAATTTTTATCTCATGTATCTCTCTGACTGCCAGAGCTACCTGTAAATTGTCCAAGTATTTAATATCACCATTTGCACCCTAAGAGCAACAGATCCAGAATTCTTGATGCTGCTGCCTGTTCTTACTCCAGGGAGACAACTGGGAAATAGGGACTTTTCCCCTAGGGCGCTTTTCATCTCTTCCAACCAGATCTAGAATTACACTGAATGATGCTGTCTTGGAGAAACACCAATGGTATAAGACTAGGAACAGCACAATAGGGTAAAGGAGCAATTGCAGGATGGAGAAGCAGCTGCGACTTCAGCATGTGAGATCCTCTCCTAGAGAAAAAGCCTTTTGAGGAGGAGAAAAAACTGACAAAAAAGGCCTCTCCCATCTCTCTCGTATAAATAAAGAGAAACCCTGAGTTTGAACCGTTTATGTTCTCCTTGAAGGAAAGATACATGTATTCACAAATCCTGTGAAATATTATTGATTTGCAATTCACCCTTGGTACAGGTCTCTAGACATTCTTGGAAAGAGGAAGGAAAACACTTTAGGCTGACACTTACTTGGCATGTATGAAGAATTAAAACATAATTTGTCACTAAGTAGGAGTCTGTCATAGGGTGGATCAGTTGCGTCAAACAATGCTGAATCTGGGAATGTGTTGGCCTTTGTGAAACTGTCTGTACTGAGGAGGGGGAGAGAGAGACTTGCAACATTTGCCATGAGACTTCACTAAATAATGCAGTGGATTAGATTCATGCTTCAACTCTGTGATTACCTCCACGTATGACATGGAAAAAGCATGGTGTTGCATGAAAGGCATAAATCACCGAGAGCTCAGCTTTAAAACAGGCACTAGATAAAGTTCCAAGTGTAACTACTGCAAAGCTGGTTTAAACTAAGTGTCTTTGTATTGGTATTTTGTTAGCATTAATAGAATTCTAACTTTCAGTAAATACCAAGTTCATACTAATGTGCCTTATTGCCAAAATATAGCTTATTACTGTGGAAGTTTAGCATTTGTGCTACAAAGCTTACCAGGCTTTTAAAAATACAGGCATATTCCTGACAGCAATGTAAACAGGATCTTTCCAAGTCTGACTCTGAAATGTTAGTTTTGCAATGTCCATTCTCATATTTTAGGTGTGCTTGATGGAGCTGAATGGTACTGAATAAACTGCTGATCTGTCATCTTTGGTTCACTGATTCAAGCCCACAATGAATTGCTGAGTAAAGTGAAAGGTTTTTCAGGTCAGGCCCATATTGCATAACAACTAAAAGTTGCCCATTCCAGAATCTCTGCATATAAACTGTGTCTAGCCAGAGTACATACAGAGGATCGCTACAGGTTTTGTCTTCTGCTTACTAGTCAGGACTGAAGCCCTGTTCTCCCTGCTTTTTCAGTGCTGCTGTTGTCTATGTGAGCTGTATTACAGCTATCACACCTATATCGATTCTGCTGCAGTCACACTTTCATCCTGCTGCCGTCAGGTTATGGCTATATTTTCCTTTACAGCAGTGTTTGAGTTCTGAGAGAAGCAACTTCTTTTTTTTTTATCTATAGCATTAAGGCTTGGGGACAGCCTGAGAGCATATCAGACAAGCTTTTGCTGAAAGCCAATGTAACAACAAAATTAAGCATGGGAATTACTCCATGTACATTTGCAATTGAACAGTGTCATGTCTTCCATGCATGGTGCACCTGCTGTCACCCCAGGCCACGCTCAGGATGCCCCAGGCCACCCTCAGGATGCCCTCCACAGCTCTTCAGCACCAGCCCTCAGCTCCTGCTCTGTGGCTGAACTACTGTCAACATCCTGTCAGGCAAGCCCAGACGAAGGAGGAGACAGTGCCCTTAGTTGCTGCACCACTGCTGGGACAGATTAATAATGTTGCCAGAGAGATCAACTATTCCTTCCCTCCTAGCTAAAGGACTGGTTTAGAGCCAGGCTTGAGACAGACTATTGGTTAAAAAGTAGCTATTTTGAAGGAGGGAGATGCGAGATGAAACCAAGATGCATGCTCTACACAGAGTTTACAGACCACTGGTGTAAGTAAAGCTTGGCTGTGGAGGCTCATGCTTAGTGCCTTCCTCCAAGACCCTTGTCCTGCCATGCCAGCCTACTCATCCTCATGCCCAGATGTGCAGCAACCATATATTGGACTTTGGCTGTCTGTAAAACTTTACCAGAACAGTAGCTTGAGACAGGGAAATTCACTCTTCAAACCAGACTTGCATACCTTTATTCTAGTTATCTGCTGTATCTTGGGCTCCCCAAGGCAGTCAGCAATGCTGACATTCCTTGTGTCACCAGAGGTGGCAAGCTGATCAGTAAATTCTGTATGCCTGAAAGTCATTCCACTGTGACTTTATGGTGTGTTGCTAATGCAGGTCCTCCTAGATCACAGTGGATTTGTGGGCACTGGATGAATATACAGTGTTTGTCTGCTTGCCAACTCAGATAGACGGGGGTATGTCCTGCACTATCTTCCTTCTTACAGCCCCAAAGTTAGTAGCATTAAAGAGTCAGCATGTATCAGAGCTGATGGTGCTTGTCCTCTGAAGGACTTTAGCAACCCTATGCAGATGATCACAGGCCACACAGAAGTTTTAGAAAAGAGTTAATAAATATGTAGCAGTGAAGCATCTGGACTGTAGACTTCACCCAAGGGAAGTCTTGACAACTACTACTTCACCGTAGTTTTGCGGGAACAGATCAAGTAGCAGTTCTGCTGAAGCTAGAAGACCCCACAGTGTGTTCTGCATTCAAATGTACATATCACTGTTCAGCAAGTCTGCTACAGAAGCTATCCTGAGCAGTTAGGGATGGGACAAAGGAAGGAAACAGCTCATGTAGGACATCTGAGAAAACACACGCAGACTCCACTGAGTTGCCCTATTTGAGGTGCATTTCATTGCTTGTGAAAACACAAACTTCCTCATACCTACCTGTGCTGTTCAAGCAGTGTGTGTGACCCAGGGATACCCTGGAGTCCTCAGTCTTCTCTCTGAGGGGAAGGAGGGAAGAGAAAGTCTGTTCTGTGGTTTTCTGTACCCAGAGTGTGTCCAGGGGACAGCATCTGTCCCTGCAGAACTTAGCAGCACTCTGGCACCCATGTGCTCACTGCAACTCTGACCCTTCCCTGTTTCAGACACACACACACGTTCCTGGCTCTCAAACCCTACTCGCTGGCAAGTCTGGCTTGATACTGGCGATCACGGACTCACTCACGCACCCACACTCACTCCGGTCGGTGGCACCACGGACACGTGAGCCTCTGAGCCACTGTCTGACCCCTGCTGCTGCATCCCGGCCCCTGCACACACAAACACACATGGAATAGAGAGCCCCTCACCCAGGAAAAGAGTTAGAAATGGGGATTAATGAGAAGACAGAATGCTCAGATCAGTTTTTTTTCCCCATGCTTGCTCCTCCTCAAACCACCATGTTCCCTTCCTTCCTCCATTTTTGGTTCCTCCCCAAAACATCCTGTCATCATAAGTCTCACACAATCCCAGAATCCTCCCCTTTCATCCCATGACTTCCATCCCCCACAGCAGGGACGCCCCACAGTCTGTGCGGTGCCCTGGAAAGCCACCCCCAGGGACTCACAGCGCTGGGTCTCACCCAGGCCCTGGGGCTGGTGCTCTCCTGAGACATCCCTGGCGGGTTGGGGCAGGATATTCTTTATTTCCCCTGCCCCTCATATTTTTCTCCCGGTCTTCTCAGAAGCAGGCTTCATGTTCAAGATGTGGACACATCAAGCAGAAGGGAGGGAGAAACACGCAGATCTGCCCACTTCCCGTTTTCTCAGATTGGCCATTAGGAACAACAGCTCAGGAAAAGTAGGAATTTAGAAAAAACTACTTCTACTGAATTAAGCTTTCAGACCCTCACTTCTCTAAATTTCATAAATATGGCAGCAGAGGTATCATTTGTCTTTTAGCTGTGCTCTTGTGCAACGAACGCCTGAGGGTAAAAGCACAGAACTTACAGAGCACATGTCAATGGCATTTTACAGCAGAAAAAGTGTGACTAAGAGCTTTCCCATACCGAGATTCTGGCTATTTAGATTGATTTTCTTTAAATCTCTTTGGCTTTTTTAAACAACATTGATATATATGTTGTTTATTGTTTGATTTCACACCCCACTCCCTCCCCCAAATTACTGGCAAGCTAACGAATGAAAGGAATGTTGCTCTTTCTTCCAAGCTGCACTGAAAGACATCTCAGAAACAAAATGTGTTATTTAAATACTGTGTATTCTGTAAGGCATCCTACACCTTTAGGCTAAAACAAAGCTGGGACACATTTATTTCTGTCATTCATAATGTTTACTTGTTCATGTGCATCAGCTAGCAATCACCTGGTGTCCTGGACAAAACAAGAAATCTTTCCCAACAGAAAGTACGGGAGAGGCCACCACGTGGGCATGGGCCACGCTGTGCCACCTGGGCCAGAGAGGGGCTTGGCCCCTGCTTAGTTTACTGCTACAGACATTATTCTGAGTTGTACAGGGATGACCCTGGCTGGGTGAGCGTCTTGAGAGGTGGGAGACACAAATTTTAATTCTTCTAGAGAGAAGAGGTCACTGAATTTTCCACTTCCAGTTTTGAGCATTTTAGCCATTTAGCTGGTACATAAACTGGGGAGACGACTGAAGAAAGAAGGCAGAATGTCAGTCTGGTGGCAAGGGTAGTGAGATGGTGACACAATAGACACAGAGGCATTTGGGGATCTGCCCTGTCCTGCTGCAGTACAGCAAGTGCCTGGTGAGAACATGCAGAACAGTGGTATTTGGGACCTTGGTCCATGCTTTAGGGCCTGGTCCAGCTAAGGTATAAGCAGGTCCTTTTGTGAAAAGGCAATTCCATTTATGTTGGGCAATTTAAGAAAAATGTTATTAAGGTCATTCAGGACTGTTGAAGAATTATCTGGGCTTTTCAAGATCACAACTATGGGTGCACATGCCTGAATTTTGTATCAAATCTTCATTGGAGAGGGCTCTATTCTGCTCAGAACCACTGGTTCCCAGGATAGTCTCTCATCCCTCAGCTGTGACGGCTCTTTCTCCTTGGCTCAATCTGATTCAGTGATCCAATACAGGTCATACTGAGATGAAAATTACTTGCTTTCATGAAGTTAATAAACAAATCAAGTGACTCTGCTTTGGTAATAATCCCTACTCATTATATACATGAAAACTTCATGTTGTTCATAAATTGTTTCAGTGATTTTTTTTTAATTCCTTCCTTCTCTGGCAAAAATGTTAAATAATACAGAATTCAAATCAAATCCCTGTAGGAAACCTCTAGACACATTACCACACAGGTATTTTCTCTTTAGAACCTCATTTTAAAAGCCATTAGTTAGCAAGTTTTGGATCCTTTTAATATTTTCAGGCTAAGTTTATAATTGTGATTCTAGTTTCTTAATAAAAATGTGAGATGCTATTAGGGCAAATGCCTGACAGAATTTTAAAAAAATGAATACATTACTGATATTCTTTATCAACTACATCTATAATCTAACAAAAATAGCAAGTTTGTTTGAAAAGATTTATTTTTCATAAAATAAAGTTGATATTAAGAAGAGGGGAATACAATTATTTACTAATGATGATGTCAAAGATTCCATTATTTGCCTAGGATTAAGATTTGATGGATAGTCTGCCCTTCTAAAATATTGGCTTAAGATTGGCTTTTTTTAGCTCTCTGTAATTTCCCCTGTGTTTTAAACTTTATTAAAAATCAACACACAAAGCTGAGAAAGTTTATTAGATGATTTCTTTTCAGTGGTTTTAAACGCATGTGGTTCAGGCCTCCTTGTGAAAAAAAAAAAAAGAGAAAAAAAGAAGGTAAAAAAAAGAGAAAAAAAGAAGGTAAAAAAAAGAGACAAAAGAAAAGAAGAGCTTTACTAGCTGCTGTTTTCACATTTTTCAGGAGACTGCTGGAATGGAACTTCACACTTCCACTCTTTAATTAGCACAGTCTTCCCTCTCACTTTTGCAGTGGTGTTGGGGTATACTTGTTAAAATCAACTGCAATTCTCCTCCGTTATTACAAACCCTTTACCCACCATCTATTCAGACATTCTATCAGTTACTGGGGTTCATAATTATTCTTAGCTTTCCGAAACAAAAACATCATGTATAGACATGAATGCATGTGCGTCTGTGTATGGATATATGTGTAGTAACACTTTAATTATGCTATTAGTTTGGACGCTATTCTGCTTGCATACAGCGGACATAGTGAAGGCATGATCGCTTGCCCATGAATTCTGCTAAAATTTTGTTCCGTGATCAATGTCTCTTCATGTCGTGGTGGTTTGAAGTGGTGCTCCTAGAAAAGCCATTGGCTGGAGGAAGCCCAGGTGCTGCAAGCAGTGCCGAGGACCTCGGGAATGAGAACAGGGGAAGAGAAAGCAGCACACTGGGATTAGTTTGCCAAACAGCTGTTCTGAGCCGCCTTCTACACCTCCTAGCTCGGAGACGCAAGTTTGATCATTTTAGAGCTATAAATACATATATATATATATACATGACTTATATGACATAATACCAAAAATATAAGCCTAATATTATATTGGAAGATTAATATTACTTCCTAAAAATAGACTATTTTGCACTATTATTAACTTGTTTTCTATTAGCAAAATAGTGGCTGAGGGGCAATGTATTTAAGCTACTAGTTCCTCATTTTGACAGAAAGGGAGCCTGACTTTTACCTCAAGCATTTAGGCATTTTGAACAAGAATAGAAAATGGTTGGCTGCAGGGAGGAGCGGAGGGTGTAACACTGCAAACCAAAATGCAGCTACAAATGGGTAGAGGAATGTTTCCCTTTTATGTCTAGGTTTAGAAGAATTACAGGCAACCAGAGTTGAACGCTTCACTCTCCTTTGAGCATTTGACAGTCTCCCTTATAGGATACAAATAGACACAATAAAAAAAGGCTTTACCTGAGTAACAGTTACAGATTTTGTCTTTGTCCCACCCTCATCCAAACTCTTGTCTCCCTTACAGTGCTGGTCAATACAAATGACCAGTGTTTCATCTAACATCAGGCTGGTTTTCTTCCAAAGAGAAGAGATTAACCACGGTCAGCTACATTTTTTATATAAAAGAATTAATTATTTGACTCCAGCCAAATACACACATAGTAAATAGCATTCCAAAACTAATTGTGCAGTAATTTGTCCGGAAATCAATTACACCACCATTGTATCACTTCATACATTAGAGATCTCATTGTCTGTATTTGAACCATCAAAAACACCAGTAAGGAATATATTTCTGTATTCCAGAAAAAGAATAAGGCTCAAACAGGAGGGGATCTTTAAATGATTTTTAAGGGGGAGCACAGCACTCTTAGGATAGCCATGAAAGGCAGTAAGTTCTATGGGTTAGCTAGAAAAAAACAAAGGCGATCCTTCTCAGATAAATTTCACACCTAAATCTTATTTCCTTTATTAGTCAGTGTGAGACCAAATCTTGAGACTTTTCTGTATCATTCTACATTATCTGAGTAACCTCCCACTAGAATGGTACATCCAAATTACAACACAGAAGTGTGACAGCTTATTGAAATGCAGTGGTATTAACTCTTCCTGCATGTGCATCAGTCACACGAATCAGCATGACCTGTGTCTGCTGTTATATGCTTTAATTTGGAAGTATCGTGCTGAGCTCCATCTTTCACTACATTTCTGTCCGGGTTTCTGATAAAACAATCTAATCAGCTAAAACAAGATTATATGGTAACTGTAGATGCATAGCATGAACATTTGATCCCTACAGGATTTCTCTATTAAACTCATTTTGTTTCTCTCATTAATCTTATTGAAGATTGTTCTGCAATAAAGAAAGGATGTAATCTGCCACTGACAAATTGCTTCAGACTCTTCAGTCCCCGTATCTTTCTTTTCAAATGGCTTTTCCCTCCGTGTTTCTTCTGGTTACTTACATAAAAAACAAGCTGAGGAAAAAGGGTTTTGTAGGTCTTTTCATAAGCCTTTATAAAAATGCAGTAAAGACAATTAAAGTATTTTTCACACATCCTCAATCATGTTTTTTGAGGTTTTAATTTCCAAGCTTTAGGCTCCTCCCATTCTTTGTGTATTGGTCCAGTCAGTAATTTCTTGGACATCATAATTGCTAATAATGAGATAGCCCTCAAATCGCAAAATTTCAGTTGCCTGGCAATTGAATAAAATCTGAAGGCCTAAGCTGGAAAGAAGCCAGAGCAAAGTAGAACCTATTGAGGCCAAAATGCTAAGAGGTAATTTGTTTAAAACAGCCAAAGATGAGAAATACCTAATGTCTCAACTGAACGCTCCTTTGTATGCTCATCGCTCTTTCTGAGCAGATGGGAGCCTCGTCCCCACCTCTCGGAAGAGGGCCCTGAGCAGCAGAGGCAGTACGATGTTCTGCAGTAGGACTCCTCCGCAAGGCTACTTCACTTGCAAGCAATAATTAAGTACCCATCTGGTAAGTGTTGAAGAGAGAGCACGTGAAAGTGAGCTTTGCTCCCCAGCCTGTTGATAAGGAAATTTGTGCAGAAACTTGTGTTGTGCACTTTGCTCCGATGCTTATTCAACCTGAAACACTTGTGGATTCATTAGCTGCAAGTATCCCCCTTCCCAGCTGAATACCATCATTAGAGCAGTGAGTGATGCTCACGTTTTTCACTGAATAGTCCATTGAGCTGTTGATTATTTCACGCAAAATGAAACAGCTTCTGCAAAAGAGACAAACATAGCACTTCACCATAAACTAGCCAGGAGTCTGATTGCTGGTTATCCTACAGGGAAGTGGGAGACAGGGATTCAAGGACTGTCAGGCAGAGGAGGCAATTAGACCTTAGATTCTTAGGTGAGTGCTCAAGCAGTTTGAAAACAGGAGAGATGACAACATCTCCTTCTCTTCTAGCTGTATTCTTGTGCAAACCCAATCTGTTCAGGTTTTAAGTCAACCCTTCACCCAAACAAAAGAAACTTGGCATGTGAATCCTGGCAGGATTTGCGTAAGATAAACTCATCGTTGCAGTGGCTGAAAAAGTACTTCTAGTCATTGCCAGAACAGATCTGTAGGTATAAGGAACATAAGGAACACTGCTATCAAAACCTTAGGCAATTAGGGAGTTTGGACATCACCAGGATGTGGCAGTAGCATAGTGAAAATTATTAAGAACCACATTTCCTGCTTAGTGAATGCTTTTATCGGAAACCTTCCTTCATTTTGCTGTACTCCAAACTCTAAATTTAGAAATAAAGTAGGGAAATGTTGTTTATTCCTAGAACGTTATTGTGAAGTACTGAAATGCTTCACAGTAATGAAATTCCATAACGCATATCATAAATACAAATTTCTAAAGTAACTTCCTGTAGAAGAAAGATAGCAGGTCCTATTCAGTGCAGTAAGTGCTGTGATGCTTATTTCTTTTATGATAGTGCAGAACCACTTCTTATTGAGAGCCCTGGGTTTATTTTAAAAGTTTTCTCATGAAATTGTACTGACACCTAAATCTTTGGCTTTATTTTTCTCTATCGAGCTAGTTTCAAACGCTGCAGAATGCATTTTATCTGTAAATAAGTCTATTGTAAATAAAGTCCTACCACACACATTACTAAACATCTGAAACAATGCCATAGGTTTTTGACTATCAAGAGAAGTAATAAACAATTAAATCTCTATTAAGCATGAAAGGCTGTTGACAATGACATTCAGAACAATATTTTCAGAGGCTTACAAAATCATATATTGTTCTAGCATGTTCTCTACAGTTTAAGACAGGTAAATTTTCCTTTTACAACCTGTTGGTGGGTGAGGGAACCAAGTAGTGGGTCAGGAATGCTTTGTGCTTCAGCTACCACGTACCAGCCACCAGTCGTTCTGCTTCTGTGCTGAAAAGATGCTACAGGCTTGAGTGCAGCACAGGAAGGGTGAAACCAGTTTACAAGGCCACGTTCCTTCTTCCCACAATTGAGGGTATGCTGCAGCTCACAGCTCTAAGATGTTTTGTTAGCTTAACTGTAGAAAGTAACTCAGCCTTGCCTAGCTTCAATTAAGCTTCTTTTGAAAGGAAGCTTTTTAAAAAACTTCCAAACTGGCTAAGTGCAGACGTACATCAAAGGTAGCTGTCAAAATAAATGTAAAGTAAAAGTAAGGTGACCTTATCCTTTCTGTGACATATCCTCTTATATAGCATTTGTCTTCGCTCCATCAAATATTTTTCTGATGCACATTCCTGTACCAGAATGGCATTTGCTAACTGCACTGTATTCAAACTAGTTTAGTGAACAAATTCACTATTCTCATCAGTCAGTCACTGGGAAATGTTGTCTTGAAGTATATACTTTTTTAAAATACAGCGGGCTTTTGTCAGTAATCTGATAAGTTGTCATTGATTATATTCAGTGGATTATGTTATATACATGATGTGATGTCTTAGTCCCTTTGAAAGCCATCGTCTTTCTCTCTAGAAAAAGTTAAGAGTTTGGTGTGGGAATGAAAGAAGAACTATCTGTTCTATTCTCTGGTTCCCTGAAAATCTTCAGTGGGGATTTTTATCTTCAGATGAGGGATAGAGTTATGGATTATCTTCAGATGTTTTCTCTGTTTTACCAGTTCGCCATGGGCAAGACATCTACATTGTCACAGCAGTCCAATGTTACATATAGAGGTGTTAAAATTGTATTTCAGCTGTAGGTACTGTTTCCTCCCAGTTTGTTTTGTAAGTGAAATTGATGCAATTGCAGCCTTGTTCTGTCCATTTCTCTCTGTGCTTTTCTGTAACTTCCAAGGCAGGAAGATGGCACTAGTTTAAGAAAGGTGAATTTTATGACATAGCCAAGCAGAAAGAATAAGGAGAAAAAAAAACAGCTGTAGTGTCAGCTCATGATTTATCAAATGTCAGAGAATCCAGAAAGGAGAGCATAGTTATAAATTCTGCGCACGACAGCAAATGTTTCAAATGAAAACTTGTTCTTTAGTTCACAGGAGACAGAAATCCACAGGAAATCAGGCTTCGGATCCTGCTTCTGGACTATTTGCTTGGATTACTTTGAAATTCTAAGGAAGCATATCATAAAAAACCCAAGAACCTAAGATATTTTTAAAAAGCTGGAAAATAAGTGACATGAAAAGTAGCAATTTCCATTTTGTTTTTGTCTAACTGCTATAATTAAGAAGTGTTAAAATTAAATCTATACTCATTGAGGTCTTCATTGTTATTCACACACAACGTTCAGGGTCTCTTTGGAGCTAGAGATGTGGGGTTAGATTTTCTCTTCCACAATGGGCTTTTTTATAGAAGCTGGACATCTATTTATGTCGTGTTTATTAACTGAATTTGACCAGTACTGGAGAAAACACTGGTGCAAACAACTCTGGAGTCACCAGAATACATTAACTTTGTTACAAGAATATGATGACTACTGAAGCTGTGCTCCAGTAATATTAAACAATAAAATAAAAGTACCACAGGATTCCATTGCTGAATGGAGACAGTGTGTGTGCCAGCAAAGGGGTTTCCCCGCCCCCCCCCAAGTTTATCACTATCCAAGTAACATTCATTTGGCATGGCTGAAACTACACTGGCTTTTGCCTGCATAACTATGTTCGTGTGGAGCACGATTATCTTTTTTCCTCTACAAATTTCTAATACAGCTGTATTTTAAAACTGTGTAATGTAGACCAATGTTCTGATGTGAACACAACTGTCTTCCCAGATAGCATAAGCACTCAGCCCCCAGCGCTACACCAGAGTGACAGTGCCCTGACGGCATGGCAATACTGGCAGCTATTCCCCCTAGGATCCTAATGCCTGTATCCAAAGTTTCTGCACACATGATCTTTTTTAAAGGAGAACATCTCACTGGTAAAAGCAACATCATGTGCTTATGATCCTGGGATATCTATGTTAATGGTAAGTGACATTTCTTGCAGTCAAATCTTTGGTGTAACCTATGGTAGATGACCAGATGACCTTTATTTGGGAGAACTATCTTCATTTTCAGTGAAGTATCCTTTTGTCCTGAGAAATGAAATGCAGAATGTCATTCACCTTACATTCTGGCATGAAGATATATATCTTGAGAACCTCTTTCTTTCAGGCAGCCTAGATATTCACAGCTTTGAATAATTCGCTTCATACGATAACTCTAAAAGAAACTAATTAGAAGCCTATTATACAATATTGTGTCTACAAACAGGAGAAAAGAATCATTTTCCTACAGAGAATTTTCTTGGATAGAAACACATTCAATTACTCCTGACAGTCTACATTAAGGCATTTCTTTTTTATGTTTGGAAATCTCATGGCCTTTCCATCCAAACTGATTTTGTTTTGACAGGGTTTTTTTTGTTTGTTTGTTTACATAGAATCATAGAATAGAATCATAGAATTGTCTAGGTTGGAAGGGACCTTTAAGATCATCTAGTCCAACCACCAACCTAACTCTGATAAAAAAAACCCCATCACTAAACCATATCACTAACCACTATGCCAACCAGTCTTTTGAATACCTCAAGGGATGGTGCCTCAACCACTTCCCTGGGCAGCCCATTCCAATGATTAATAACCCTTTCAGTGTAAAAATTTTTCCTAATATCCAATCTGAACCTCCCCTGGTGCAACTTGAGGCCATTTTCTCTTGCCCTATCACCTGTGACTTGGGAGAAGAGACAAACCCCCACCTCTCTACACCCTCCTTTCAGGTAGTTATAGAGAGCGGTAAGGTCTCCCCTCAGCCTCCTTTTCTCCAGGCTGAACAACCCCAGCTCTCTCAGCCTCTCCTCATAAGACTTGTTCTCCAGACCCCTCACCAGCTTCATTGCCCTTCTCTGGACCCACTCCAGCACCTCAATGTCTTTTTTTTGGTAAGGGGCCCAAAACTGGACACAGTACTCGAGGTGGGGCCTCGTGTTTTACAGACGTGAAAACTTACTGTTTTATTGGAAGTATATGAAAGCATAGCACTGCTAAATTTGGACCTTACAAAGGTTCATTTGAAAATTCCTCTCTAAATAGTTTGCTCAGGTTTCCCATTAGTCAGTGCCTGAGTCAGGAGCAGGTCTCCAGTCCAGAGCTTCAGGCTCTTGGGCCAGTGAGCTGCCCATGCTCTCATACCTTCACAGTTTGCATGCCCCAAACTTCTGCATGTAAAATGCTTGACCAGTCTGAGGGTTATTGAAAATTGGCCCTTTAATGGCATTAGTTCAGTGAGATGGGCATTTTAGGATTTTTTTTTATTTTGCATTCTACTGTCAGGGGAAAAACCCGACTACTCCAGAGAACATTTAGCTGTTGGTTTAAATAGAGCAAATGTTAAAGGAAATATCCTGAGCTTTCAGCCCTAGAGCGTGTCTAGCAGAACCATAGGCTATAATTAAAATTTGTGGAAATGTTCTTAGGAGATAGTGTTTCCCTATCACTTAATATAGCACAAAAAAAAAAGGAGATTAGAGAAGTATGTATCCATACAGCTATGCATCTGTGCTTATATTGCCACAGTCTATATATGCCTTGATAGCTCATTTAGGGACCACACTGCATAGCATGAGAGTCCCTTGTATTTAACTACATTCATTCACCCTGGCTGTAGAGCTGGGAAGTTGTGGTGTTTCACAAGAATGTCACAGAGACCCAATTCAAGGAAAAGCAGCAGAGTTCTGTTATTTAAAACCTGCATCAGCAAAATGTAGGTACCTGACCTTTTAGAGATTCAAATTTTGGCATATCCAAAGTGAAACAAATCTTGGTTCAGGCCTCCTCTTCAGTGGGATCTGAAAGCTGTCACTCGTCAACGCAGCCTGGTCCAGCAGGAGCTTCCAGAGAGACCCAGAGGGTTGGGTGTTGCACAACTGACATCCATGCTGCTCTGAAGCCAAATTATAATAATTATAATTGGTCATGGTTAGTTCACTCCTCATGAAGAGGAAAGCCTGTTCCTAAATCTCCCTTCTGCTCAGCTTGGACTTCAAACTTGCCTATTCCTCCTCACCAAATTTCTTTTTTAAATACCACGGGGAAGATGCTTTTAATCTGCCACACGTAAGCTCCCTGTCAAGTTTCTGCCTATTTCCTTTCTGTGGATAATAAAGTATTAGGGAAGAATTGCATTATACCGACAGGAATGCTGGGTTATTTGTTGGAAAGGGAAACGAGATGTATCCCAGCTCCACAGCACTGGCCAAACACTGTAACCTCTGCCTCTTTGGCTTGTGTGAGCAAAAGACATGGTAACTGCCACATCCAAATTCCAGCCTTCACTTCAAAGGAAAAAGCAGAAAAGCTCTCATCTGGACTCTTTCCACTACCTAACATTAAAAACCATTCTAGGCTTCATTATCCCCAAGCCAGGGGGTGCAAGCCAGCCCTGTCTCAAAACACTGTGTACCTGTGGGATTTTTTATCTGAAACATTGCACCGTTTGACTGCAGTGTGCTTGCATCCAGACGGCTTGGAACACAGGGTAGGTAAAGGACAGACCTGTGCAAGTCCTGTGCAGACAATTATATCTTGAATAAACAGACACTTGAGTAAAAGCTGTGAAGGAAAAAAATAAAAACCTTGTAAATATTGTGTTAGTATAGGGTGTTTTCCCTTTGGCAAGAAAGGACTGAGCTTAGCCCTTTTCTTAAATAGCTCATTCTAGAAGAGGGTTCACCACTCTGCACAGGATGAAATTTTAGTTTACCATCAGGAATGCAGCTCCTTCCTGACACCCCTCCCTGGAGTTCCTTACTGGTTTGCTTAAGTGGTTCCCTGCATTTGAAAATGTCATCCTCAGGCTGCAAGCACTTCCAGTGCGGACCTTTGTATGGGAATCGTGCACACCGAACACAGGGCTATGGATTCTGGTGGACAGTTTAAGATTGACTAAGATTGATTAAGTATGAATAACCCAGACACACACATTGAAATAGGTCTCAGCAGCTTGGCTGAAAAGTATAGAGGTTTGTGACCCTTTCTCTTTAAATTCTTTGGCTAAAAAAAAGACACATAGTTTCAACCTCTTCAGAAGTGGTTTCATCTTAAATACCCTGAAAATATGGGTGACCTATTATTTAGTCCCACATTTTTAACATATTTATCTATGCAGGTTGGCATAGGTAGCTAAGAATACTCAAAATCAGAAAAGAGGGTCAAAGAAAAATCAAATTTAACAAAATTCAGGAAGTGATCATATGAGGCATAAACTCATGTTAAAAATGTAGACATAATAAAAAACAAACAAACAAAACCAAACACCAAAACAACAACAACAAAAATAACTGGATTTCTATTAAAAATTGCTAGGTTTTTTTATTAATTTATCTTCAATGATTTTTTTTCTTCTGCTAGCAAATGTCAGTATTGATGTTCACAAACTCAGGAATGCACTCTGTCATCTTGTGCCCAAATGATATTGCATTTGCCTTTCTACTTCCCTAGGAGGATCTGAAATGAGCATTCTCAATTACTATTATGGCTGGAGCTATTTATTAGGGTCTGTACAGCTGTATTAGGCTTTTTTCTATTCAAATGTTCTCTTACAGTTAAACAACAGTTTTAGCTTGCTGTGAGATTGTAGTTTGAGAAGACAAAAGAAATACACATAAGAGCTGCCCTGTATTGCATTGAGATACACAAATGAATATTTGAATTCCACTTCTCCATCCTTTCTTGTCTTCCCCCTCCCCAGGTCTCTTTTGAGAAAGCTATCAATATATCTTTTGATATATTTCTCTTTTGAGAAATATATCATTATACTATAATTGTGTATAATGGAAAAGCAAAGAACAGCACTGAAATAAAGCTTCTAATTGCATCTAAACGTTAAAATTTTAAAAATTAAACTAATTTGATAATTATGTCAAAATAACATGGGAGCACCTGGAAGTTTTGTAAAAAGATTCATGTTTTATCTTTATCAACTTCTACTGTAAGACACCATTTCTAAAAAGTTAACTATTTTAATGTATTACTTGTTCCTCATTCTTTCTCGTTTTAGTGAGGTTAAAAAAGCTTCCAATATATTTGTCCACCCAGTGGGATAGTTAGGGTCTACCTCTCGCATGCATTAATGGACTAAAAAATAGCAAATAGGAATATCCCATGACAGAGTATATAGCTGGGGTACTTTCTGATGTAGGCTGATGAGGATTTCACTTCATAAAAGAGAACTGAACAGTTTTCCCATGCACTAACGTTAGATAACACAGGAAACATTGTTTTCAGCAGAAATTATAGCAGGATTTAAGGTTAAATTTGTAAGTAGACTTAAGATTATAAATAAACTACTTGCAAAAAAGAAAGAAAAATCACCATTTTCTATGTACATGCTCTTTTCAACCTCTTTGCAAAGCTCACAGGTTCTTTTGAGGATATGTAACCTTGCACCTTCTTAACAAAGAAGCAAAAAAGCAAACTAACAAATTATACCTGGAGGCAGCAAAATATAACTATATTGAGAGCTAGAGCTTTAAGATAAAAATGTACAGAGCTTCCATTATGCTTTATAATTTATAATAATGAAATTCCTGATTTATAATGTTGGTATCACATATAAAAGTTTAATCACAAATGCATTTGGTTCCCAGTCCCTTCCCAGTGTTGATAAATCTCTTGGGAACTTCAGTAAAGCAACTTTTGACCAGGGCTGCCTAAGACGTCAGAAACAGAGCAGGAAAGACCTCTTTATTCAATGGGTTCAGACCCTGACACTACAAGCAGACAAGTCACATAAACCCTCCCATGAAATTTCCTGAATTTTATAGTTTTGTCATATGGGGATCCTGTTCTCATTTTTATTGTATATGTATTAATAGTTAATTTCTAGTAATTTGCTCCTTTACTAACACTTGCCTTTTTGGAATTTATAAAAATGCAATTGGTAATTGTATATTATACATCCGAAAACATAATTAAAGAGCTTTCTGTCCTAAGACATGATAATAATATACCTTTGAAAATGCAAGCTTAATGGTGCAAGAATCAGATAGCTAGAGATCTGTGTATTGAAAGAAATTTGAGAGACTAACTTATTCGACAAAGGATCCAAATTCAAATGAGCACCAGGATCAAACCACTGTTAAAATAATTTCCATCTAGGCAATGTAGCAGAAAAAGTGGTTAAAAGCACAGCTAAAAATATCTACCGTGACTCAGAATCTTTGAAAATCCACAACAAAAACCAGCCAGCAATGTGCACCTGCGACTCTTTTACTTGTTTTTGTAAATGCTTTGTCTTCATTTTTTAGGGAAATTATTTGCAATGCAGGACCTGAAAGTAGAAGATGCCAGAAGTTTCTAGCCTGCTGAGAAACAGCAGGTTACTGACGCAACAAACAAAGAAGCAACAGAAAAACAATCAGAGAACCTGTTTGTATTGGCGTTAAGTATTGCCTAAAAATTTCTATGGGCTGGTTGCTGCATTACTAGTAGCAGTCATTTATCTCTGCATCATTCAGCAAAGAAAATATAATGGGAACCAAGAGTCACAGTAGCAGCAAAAAGTGGTATGGACATTCAGACTTTAAGTATAGAATGATAAAATTTATTGTGGGGATTGTATGAAAAACATAGGTACAGGATAAAAAGCTTTTTAAAACTGGGTTGAGTAGAGGAAAGAGTTCTGTATTTTTCCACCTTTCTTTACAACATGGAATTGAAAAATTCTGAAATATTTCAGCTTTGCTATTTTGAATTTATTTTTTTCATTTTGAAATGAAATTTTTTAAAAATTACCTATGTATATTTTAAAGAAAAGGTAAACACGTTCTTAAATTTCAAGATCAAAATGTGGAGAAGGGTTTTTTCTTTTTTTTTTTTCAAATAAAGGAAATATTAGGATTTTTTTCTTAAAAAATATCCATTTTTTTCCTATGCTTTTTTTTTTATTTAATTTGAGGTTTTCTTCCACAATTTCTATCAAAAGATAGAAAATTTTAATTTTTATTTAAGCTACTCCAGCATTTTTATAGTAGTTGGAGAATTTGTTTGTCTATTTACGTATTTTTTTAGTCTAGCTTCAAACCATGCTGGAGTTGAACAAGAAATGTTCAGCGGCTGAGATATATTTACCTTGTTTGATAGCAGCCGTGTCAGTTGTGCAATCCAGTCTTTCTATTTTTTTACCTCCAGGCAGAAGTTCACTGGTATTATCACGTTGCCTACACCAGATAAGCAGGGCTATGATCTTCCTGATCCTAGAGCACCTGTTTGGTTGTCGGTAGCATCAACAGTAAAAGTTCCATCACCTTGGTGCTTTGTCAGTAAGGTCCCAAGGACACCTATGACAACTGGCAGTTGTAGTTAACTCTTCATTCTAGGTAGTTGTTCTTAAAGCTTACACAAAACATGCAAAAGGAATTCTGCCTGATATGACCAAGGTGAAATTACCAAATCTCAAGGGAATTTTATCACAGTGATTCCAGGAGTGAAGTACTTAAGGGGAATGTCTGATCAGGTGCCAGGTTCCTTCATTTTCACTCATATATCAGCAAATTGCAATGCATGAATGTTTCATGGTCCTTTTAGTGTCTTCCTTGCCTTTTACCATCTTCCATGCTCCTTTACATTGCTTTTGCTGGGTGCTAACCCTGCGTGATGCCTGAATACAAATACTGAAATGTAACTTCAAGTATGTACCTTGACCAGCTATTTTTGGTCAGCCACTTTTATTTTCCAGTTTATTTTAGTTTGTTTTGTTTTGTTGGTTTTCTTGTGTTTGGTGGTTGGTTGTTTTTGTTTAAATGGTGGGGCCAGTTTTCTGGGTGGTTAAAAACCACACTTCCCGGAGCTGATTGAAAATTCATGAGGCTCTATCAACACTGACATGTCTTTCTTTTAAGAGCATATTACTAATTCTGCTTAAAAGAGCATCTGTGAGGTATTGTTAGTTTCAGCAAGTTTTTTTTGCATAAAGGATATTGAACACTTTAATATTTTTTTTATTTTTTTTTTTTTACTAATGGGTTTTGCTTTATTAATCCACATGGAAATTGCATGGAAAGGAAGTTTTTTATTAGTTCCAAAGACAACTTGCAGCTGCATTTTTTTTCCCCCATGGTATAACGCCTTTCGTTATTGGAGGCCCCCCTTTTTAAGATGATCATACTTCAATTGCTGTTAGTTTTTACCATAGTGGGGTGTTTGATTTCTGTGAAATCACAGATGATCTCAGCATGCTTCTAGTCTTCATACTGATTTACAGAAGACAACCAGTGGCTCAGTCACATCAGTGCATGCCCCTGGCCTGGTTGTGCTTACTTCCAGAGACCTTGCCTAATTTTCCTTTGTTAACAACCAAATGACCTGTTTGGGATTACTGAGGGAAATCAAGGGGCCATATTAGATTAAATATTGATCCCAAAGTAGTATGCTGCACTTCTCTCTTTTGTTTTTAATAGCAGTGCTAATAGCACTGTGCTCTTAATGCCGCTCTCCGAGAGACAGACGCTTCCGGCAGCTTCCTGGTGCAGAGTGTTCCATACAGGCATTTCTTCCCACATTAAAGATCTCATAATCTCTATCTATTTTGGGTTTTATAATGTCTACTGCAGCTTGTATGCCCTACAATAATTAAATAACAGAAAAGTTACGATTTTCTATTTTACAGGGGCACAACCTCAGTAATTTTGAAAGAAGGCTGGAACTGATCTATGATTTATTGTATTATTGAAGAGTACTGAGAAAATCTTCCTGAAACATTTAAAACATTTACATAGTAATATAAGCCTGTAACTGTGTTCATAACACGTTGCTCAATTATTGGTGTCTTTGAAAACAAAGCAAATTAATCTCATGTATACAAATCTGCATAATGTGTGAAAGCAATGCATGAGCTGAGTAAGTTTCCCATGCACTACTGAGAACAGCACACACACAACCTTGAAGTAAAATGTTTGCCCCCAAATGCCTGGCAGAAGTCTCTGTTAAAGAAGTCAGGAATGGATATTTAAATTCCAGTGTTTAAGGAAAAAAAACCCTTCAAAGCCCACAGAGGGCAGTAAAAAAGTAGATTACTGCAGACTAGCTGGGAAAAAAAAAACCATTGGTTACAGTGAAGAAAATGTCTGAGGGGAAAACAGCCAACAAATTTGAAATGCTGAACTTACTCTGAGTAAGAACACATTCTGTACTCTTCCTAGGTTAGTATACAAGGTTATTTTTCTTTCACATTAATAAGGAATTAATATGAAACTCATTGTTTGAAATTCAGCTATATTTTGTGTTGTTTCTCCTAACATTTCTATTTATTACATACAAACCCCCTTTTAAAGAAAGAATATCTACTCATCCATGGGGCAACACTTGCACTGCTGTCAGTGCATTTTCTGTATAGCAACGGCAGGACAAACTCCCTCTGCTTTGCTCTGATCAAACTCAGCTAACAGGAGGCTGTAGAAAATATGTCGTTTGTCATTTGTTTCCTCTTATGGACCAAAAATTGCTGCTCAGTCTGCCAGTGACACAGACTGACCTGTTAGTGGCAAAAAATGGCTCTTTGAGTTGGTTGGGAAAAAAGAAAGGATGCCAGAAAGATAACGGATTTCAGAAGGATGGATGTCCAAGGATTTCAAACTACTCATGTCCACTGGCCGTTGGTAGCAGAGCCCCTCGGGTGGTAAATGGAGTGGATACTCAAGGGTAACAACTGTCAGTTATGAAGGATTGTGGGATATGGTTAGACTCTTCTTTAGAAATCTTCCAAATGTCCCTAGCAAGATATTTATGTATTCGGGATTTATATGAGAGAGAGGATTTTGGCCATTGTGAATTCCAGTGCAGGGAAAGCTATTTATGCCAAACCTCCAAAGACCTTTGCCAGTCATGCTTAATGAATATTCATAGTGAAACTGGGATTTTTTTATATAACATCCTGGTTTATCAAATTTAAAGAGGCTTTTTGCTGCCTTACCCTTAAATTCTAAATAACACAGCAACACGCCATTAGCTATGTCTAGAGTTAACAGAGATCACACTTGGGGTCGAAAGCACGGATATGATCCGTCCTGGGGATCACACATAGTGTAATTTGCAACAACTGAATTTATGACAGGTATTACCTAGCCCAGTATACTGTCTCCAGAAGTGACAGAAGGAGATACTATTTGGAGACAGTATATATACTATTTGGAGACAGTATATAAGCCTAAACTTTTTGTAGTCTGTTCACCTAGTACTCTCCTAGAACCCACAGCTCTGAAGACGATTCCCAGCCTGTCGATTTACTGTTTACACATCTGTTACCTATGGATTTTGCCAATTCTTTTTTGAACCTGCTGATGAGGTCTGCCTCCAGAACCTCTTGGGCTAATGCTTTCCAGAAGACTACTACCCACTATGTTTCATCTGTTTTACACTTGTAGTAGTTTCACTGAGTTTACCTAGTACTGTGGAATTTGGTGAATAATCATTCTCATCCACTTTTTGTCTTAGCTACTGCTTTCATGATTTTGTAAAACCTCAGCCATGTTTCCCCTCATGCTTCTTTTCTCCACCTTGAAGAGTCCCAGCCTTTTTATTCTCCCCTCACAAGGCAGTTGCTTGCTGATGACAGCTGCCTTTCTCTGTACCTTTTGTAGCCCTGTCCCTCAGGGTTGCAGAGAGCAGCAAGGCACTGCCTGTGCCCCGGTGGAGCCTAAGGCTTCATTGGCTTTTTTGGCTAGTGCTGTGCATTGAACTGAGAACTTCAGAGAATGGTCAGTGATGACTTGAGAGCTCTTTACTGAGTTGTAGCTGCCAACGCTGAGTTCAGCTTCATGTAAGCACAATTCAGATTATTTTCTTTACATGTATTATCACATGCCTTGTGCCTCCTTCTCTTTCCTCCTCACTTAAGGGACTCTGTGTAATAATCCCAGTTATTCCTTATGGGTCTCACACGTTTCTCAAACCTCTATGTCTTAGTTTCTTGTTTTTACAAAAACTTCCTTTGCCTTCTATTCTCATTCCCTCCAAAGGTAGTCTCCACAGCAGGGAGATTTGTATGTCCCACATTCCAGCTCCTACGTGCCAGCGTTCCCTACTTTACTTCCCATACCACCATCCCGTTGTGATCCCCATCCGGGGGTTTCCCTAATTCCAGCCTGTTGGAGTCCTGTGGGAGCTGGTCCCCTTCCAATCCCTACTCCACACCTACCTACACAGCAGGAAGCCCTCATGTGCTCCTTTTCCTCCACTTCAACCACCCTCCTCATACTTTTTTTCTGGTTTAGTTTCCTATTTTTTCTTAAAGTTCAGTGGACTTATGCTTCTTGTCCCTCAAAATGTCTTGAACATATTCATAAAGTTTGGAACTAATCGGATGTGGGTTTTGAAAATTATGATACAGATATATCATAATAGTCTGATACACATTTTTAATGGGTATTTCAGACACTAAGCATTTTTCTCCTAATCTTTCAGGTTGGACTCATTTTCCTCATCTTTCCCTCAAAATTGTTTCTAAAGGAGTTTAATTTCAGGGTCAATGTAAATTGGCAGGGGAGAGGGAGGCCTGACGTAGTATTGAGTAAAAATTGGGAGGCCTCTTCAAGTGCCATGAAGCCCCAGTCATCTGGTTTCAGTTTGTGCTTCTTAACTGTAACCCAAAAGCAGCGAGTTGGATGGTACCATCTAGTAAAATTGTCCCTCTTCCCTTGAGCATAGCTGGACAGACACAGATCATGCCAGCTGTTGTGCTGCTCTGAAGAACATCTCCCATTTGGGCCCCAGCCCCATGGCTGGATTCCCTCTGTGCACGTCTCTCTTGTTCTCTTGTACCTAATAATATGAACTTTGGTTTGGTGCCCTCTCCCTGTAGTGTTTAGTTTAAAAAGATGTATAGGAAACAGTCACAGAAAGGATCATAAACCATGAGGAAATAACTTTCACCTTTTATTTACATCTTCACTAAAACTTCCAAGTTATATCTCTTGAAAATGAGTTTTGTCCTGTAAGAAATAAAAAAAAAAATAATTAAAAAACCCCAATGCGTATTCTACCTACCACACAGGAAGATTATGTACTTGACTGTATGGCAGCATTACCTAGGGCAGTGAACATGAAAATAAAGGTGCTGGAATGTAGCTTTGAGTTACACAAGGAGAGGGTAGAGGAGACAGAATCTGAACACTGCTACCAGGGAAAAGGGTGAAAATAACACTGAGAGGAAAAAACTGAGGTGAAAGCCTGAGAGCCAGAGCCAGTCACTGGTATGTCACAGCTTCAGATCATCAGCAACATGGAATTAAAGGAGACACATTTCAAAAAGAAAGATTTTACTAGAGCCTTCCCAAGAAACATGAAGAGAAATTGGTGAAGTGCTGTGCTATTCATGGAGAACAAAGCTGCACATCTTCTGCATGCTGAGGAATTCTTCCTCTCCTGTTCTCTGATAGGGGCACAGCAGCATAGCAGATATTTAAATCTTTGTTGCTGAGTAGGAACAAAATGTGACTCTATGGATATTTCTGCTGTGCAAAATTGGAAGAAAGGAACAGCATCCAGCTTCAGATGGGTGTCTGCCCCTAGACAATTTATAGTTCACTGGCTGGCACAGCAGATGCTGCCACCACTTACTTGTAAATGTCCAATTTGGTCATTTGCATCTGGGACTTGATGGTGTCTTTTGAATGCTGGAATTACAAGAACTTGTTATCTCAGGTGAATTTTTTTATAATTTCATGCAATTTACAACAGCATGGCTTTGGTAAGAAAGATCCATATATGTGTATCTCTCTTTGTAAAAGCAACTATATTTGACAAGTTCTGAAGAGATTCCTCATAGATGAAGAAAGACGTGAGAATGATAATACAGCTACCCTTGAAGAGAATGATAATGCAGATTTAAAAAAAAAATAATTACATATTTTCTTCACCATTATTTTAACAGAGACATTTGTTCCCATGATGGACTCCTTAGACAGTAGAGTCCCCAGTCGGAAGCTACTCCCCTGAGACTCAGGACACCTTTTGGTCTCCTAATGTATCTAGAGCTGTGTGATGGTGAAGGTGCAAACTGTTCTAGGAAATTCTCCAGAGGCTTTCTACTGCTCCTGCAGAGCTCCAGCTGCAGCCGGAAATACATTAGCCCTCTGTTATCCCAAATCTGAGGCTGTGCTCAGAAAACTGCCTTTTCTGTTTCCCCTGCTGTCTATCTTGAGATCAATAGCTCCAGGTGAAAGAATTACATAATTTATATTTTTTTCATCACTTTGTACAGTTATGCATGCTGCATAGCTTACAACTTTTTCTAATACACAGTGTAAAGGCTGCTTTTAGACTACAGAATAGCGTATCTCATGATACACAGGAGAGAACACAGGATGAGGAGGCAATTAGTGAACATGATTCATTCCCTTTCTAATACTATAATTTTTGTGACATCATCTTTTGTTTCTTAAAGTACTGCACCAGAGTTACCTACATAATCTTGTCTAATAATCTATCCCATTGTATGTCAGTCTGCGAGGGAAATTGCTTCCTTGCTCTTGCTTTATTTGACATTACTGACAAGTACCGTTTCCTCTCCTGATTATACTCACCTACGTGTAACTGAGCTTTTTTTCTGCAGCAGTTTTTGCTGAAGGCTGTGTTAGAGTTCAGATTAAGATACACTCCCAGTGCTCTCCTCTCATGTCTAGTGAAATAAATGAAACTTTTTAAACATGGTAATCTTGACTGAGCACACTACTGTACCTGGCATCACCAGAGTAGCAAGTTATCATTATGCAGATGTTGTCCGACACTGTTTTCTGAGTGGGAACTTACTTAGTATTCATATTGTAAAGATGGGTTTTTTTGTGCAGCGGCAATTTTCTGTATCTGTAAAAGCAAAATTCAGCAAAACCTCTGAACTCCAGCTAGAGTAATATAATTTTAGACTTTGTGGTATGTTTATAAATCTAAAACAATGTGGTGCTGTCATGTTTTTTCTTACTGGTCTTTCAGGAAGGCAGGGAGGGATAACCCACAGCTTAAAAAACACACCAGAAACTCCCATTCACAAACACCTGGGGGGCTTTTAATTTCTAACAATTAGCTATAGCTCCAAGGTTTGAAGCATAGTACTGTCTATGAGAGTGTGACCATGTCATTTTGCTTGCCATGTCCTCCAGCCTAGAAAAACATATTTAGGGGGACTGTTTTGTCAGCTCTTTGCCTTGGACCTGTCACATCGCCATCTGACAGCTCTGGGCTTCACCGGAGAGCTGGTGTGAGTTTATCTCTCCCCAAGCCTCGGCCACAAAACCCAACACCTCAGAGCAGGATGGAGAAGCCTCTCGAGAAATACCTCATGAAGATACCGCTTGGCATCCTCTCCCACACTTTCTAGACCTGATTTCTGAAGCTGCCTCTTCACGGGGCGGGGGGGGGGGGGGCGGCCCTAAGGTAAATGGCCCGGCCCGGCTCGGCTCTGAGGAGAGGATTCCGACGCTGCGGTGAGGGGCCCGGCGCTGAGGAGAGGGGCCCGGCCCGGTGCTGAGGTGAGGAGAGGGGCGCTGAGGAGAGGTGCGGGGCTCGACGCTGAGGTGAGGAGAGGTGAGGGGCGGGCAGAGCCCGGCCGCCGCCCCACCGGTCGTTCCCCAGAGCCCCCCCGCCCCGGAGCGGAGCCACGCTCGCTGCGGCGGGAGGGCAGCGCAGCGCACGGCTGCCACCGCAAAGGCGCGGACGGGACTCGGGCGCGGGCAGCGCGGGCGTCCCTCCCGTTTACGGTGCCTCTCCTCCGACACCGCGGGGAGGCCCGGCGCGGCGGGAGGCCGTCACCCCTCGCCCCGGGGCTGCAGAAATCGAGGCCGCCTCTGCCCCTTTAAGCTCCAGCCGTTCTTTTCTGCGGCGCCTATTTTTAGCTCGCCCGCTTGGTAGCATTCAGCTCTGCCCCCTTATTCCTCCGTGTGCCCCCCCCCGCCCCGTTCTCTCTCTCTCTCCTCCTCCCCACCCACCCCCCCCTTCCCCGGTGGTAGGTTCCGCCCGGCGGCGGCGGGGGGCACTGAGCATGTCCGAACCCGCTCGGCAGCGGCCGCCGCGCCGGGGCTGCGCTCGCGCGCCGGGCGGGAAGGCGGGCGCGCGGCCGGGTACCGCGTGAGGGAGGCGCGTGCCGCCGCCGCCGCTGCTCCTCCGCCGCCGCCCGCCAGTAAGTTTCTCCGCGGCCGGGGGGCCCGGCGGGCGGAGGGGGGCAACGGGTGCCGCCTCCCTGGGGCAGGGGCTCGGAGTTCGGCGTTCCCCCCTTTCCCCTGGGGGCCGGCGTCAGGCGGGACGCGACGCGGCGTGTGTGCTGTGGTTGGGAGGCAACTTGTCTGCCTGGCCTCGCAGCCCCCCGGGTGGGTAGCGGCTCGCCCCGCGTTGCGGGGTGCTGCCGCCTCGGGCGCGGGCCGCGGCCTGCCGGCGCGGCTCGGCCACGGCGGGTGGGCGGCGGGCGAGGGGCTTTCCTCAGGTGCGTGTGGCCACCCCGCCGCCGGGAGGGACGGTCCGGCGCGGCGCGGAGCGCTGCGCGGCTGCCAGAGACGCAGCGAGGAGCGGGAGGCTGCGCTCACCCCGCGAAGGGGGCGAAAATCCCGCGCAAGTGGCCGCGCAGCCCGTGCATCGTCGGAATCACCGACGCTGGGGTGTTTGAAGGAGTTTTTGATTTAACAGATGGTACCGTAGGGAAGAGAGTGTTTGCTGAGAGAAACTGTAACGACACGCGTTTCTGCTCCCTCGTGTGACAATTTATTCTGGGTGTTCTTCTAGTTTAGTAGGGGTGCAGTGTTTTAACTTAGCTCTCAGCAGCAAACAAATACCAAACTATGCCCCGAGGTTCTTTTCCTCTGAAAATGGGGGTTTGATATTTCTTTTTAAAAATGCTTGTTCTGTTGTCCTTTTTGCATGTAAAGTCCGTTTGAACACTGTTTTTTACTGATACTAGGGAATGTAAAGTTCTTCACTTAACGTTGAAAGCAGCATGATTTAGTTAATTTCTTTTTCTGTGCTCTGAAATGAGGAAAGGTTTCGAAAACTGCTTCCCTACTCAGAGGTGGCTCGTTGCTGTTTGTGAAGTTGTGTTAAGAAGGCCATCTAATTAAAGTGATTCAGTAATAGAGGAGGGGGAATTTGAGGAGCTTTCTGTGAAATTGAATGTCACGAAAATGTTGCTGCTTAGCGTGTCACTGGTGAAGGAACTGGACTAAGCGAGGGGCAGTAAGGTGCTCTCGGTGGACAGTCTGTCTTAATTTACATTAGACCGTTCCGGCAGGTATTCTCAGTTTAATGACCTGACTTTTGACACTCTTACAGGCATGATTGTCTGTGCCTGTTGACTTAGATTTGGTGGAATATTGGGAGGTGAATATTCATATAAGCTGAAATGTCTGCATGTTAAGCCTCATCAAAATTTAGATGCATTATAAAGTAGTTAAAGACTTCACATCCCTACTGTGCATATTCTTGTTTCTGTTAATTACTATTATTGTAGTGGAGACAGGAAGACTGCTGTGTGATTGTTCCCGTAGCTCTGCAACTCTTCCCATCTCCCAAATGAAACAAAAAGCCCCTAACAAGGCAGCCCCTCAAACAATAACAATTGATCTGTGGGTGTCTGAAAGCCAGTCGGTATGTGCTATTGGGATCTGACTTGTGCATGAATAAGCTGCTGTGCTGTCAGTTCCATTTTTATGAGTGTGCAATAATGGGAAAAAAATGAATTTTTGAGTAGATGCCTTTTGCCTTCTGCATGAGACCATAAGAGAATGCAGCAGGGAAAGAACAGCTTGTGTTACCTATGTTGATGATGGTAAAAAACAAAGATGAAAATTTTTGTGTGTGGTAACCTGCCATTTTTCTCCTGTAATTAAATTTGAGCTGAAATAATACTAGGTATTTCAAAACCAAAATTGTTCAAAATATCAGAAGCCTTCAAAGTGCAAGTATTAAAAATGCTTTCCTTATGCCACCTATTTGTTTAATAGGTGGCGTTTGTAGTGCATATTACTGTTATGACATTTTAATATTATCGTCCCAGAGCTCATATAATAGAATTATTTCAGCATTCTAAACAGATAAGCATTCTTTGATAGTCAAAGCATATGCTGATAGAGCATATAAACATATCCTTAGAATATATGCTGTGGTATAGTTCCTGTAGAGTCTCAGTTGATCCTTTATTTCTTGTCTAGGTTTGAGCCCAACTACTGGAAATGTGAAAATTATTTGAGTGGCAGTGGGGTTACATATTAATTGTTTGGGAATATCTAGTTAGCAGCTACAGCATTTGCATAGTTATTTTTTTCCTTCAGGCAGAAAAAAGTAACTCTAATCTTCTTTCTCCATGTCTTGAAAACTCTTTTCTGCATTATTTGCTTAATCTAAGAAAATATCTCCCTCTTTTTTTTTTTTTTAATAAAGTGTGTCATCTTGCATTATAGGAAATCATATATACTCATTCCCCCAGGACTTTGGGGAGTAACAGAACCATGGAAAGAGAAGTCAAAATACTTTTTTTTTTCAGTTGACTTTAATTTAAAAAACAAACAAACCAAAACCCTATTAATAACGCCCTAGGAAATTTTAACAGGGAAGTGATTATTCTGTAAGGCTGATAGCTGAAGGCAGTAGTCAAGGATTGTCAGCATTACCGATTAGCTGTTAATTCGCAAGAAGGTCCGTTAGCATTCATTTTTGTTGTTGAACTACTGTAACATTTCTTCATTCTTCAGTGAGCTGCTGTTGTTTCTTAAGTTACTATAGCAAAAATATTAAATTGAGCATATTATTGAAACACAGGAGGTGACAACCCTACAAAAGCAAACGGTTACTGCTAACAAGCATGGTTGGGTGTCAGGTTAGCGTAAGATTGCTATGTGTTCATGAATGGATTCATTCAGGAGGTGCTGATTGATTAATAGAGCCATTTACTTTAAATTTAGGATGGCTTCCATGTCTACTGCAGCAGATATTTGTTAAGGTAGGGTGTCCTTCTTTGGTGTGTGAACTGTTGCCATCAGAGGAGAAGGAGCAATTTGGGATAGTCAAAGAATTGCATGTGCTCCAAAACTCTTGAGGAAGACCTTCACGTGTTTGAAAAAGACACTGCTATCGTCATTTCATCAATGGTGTTTTGTGCTGGAAACAGATGCTCATGTGGTGAACTGCAGCAATGAGCTGTAATTTACCCTTTTATTACAGTATCTGCTCCTACCAGTTCTACCTTCTCTGTATCTGTACCTACTCTTGAGTATCTGTAGGATATCTCATGATATGTTATGGATGTGTCATACAGTTTCTAAGACATGAAGTTATTGGATCTCCAGGTCAAAATCTTTCAGATTGTGCAGAGGTCTCTGTCACAGAGAGAGCTTATCTGTGGCTGCAGCAGTACAATTAACAAATTTCTCCTGTACGTAAGGTTACTGCCTATATCTCTCAATTACACATTGAAGCAAGTGATGACCTCCTGCTCCCGCTTTCTTACGTTGCTCTAGCAAAACAGAGATAGAAGGATTATTTGCTATTTTTTGTTACTCTTCTGCCTACAATAGGAGGGTTTGGAGAGGAAGAAAAAATTGAAGAGAAAAGAGAAATAGGGAGGAAAATACAAAAACTCATGTTAATCTTCCACAGTTTCGCAGCTGAGAACAAATTGGAATTTTGGCTTTTTAACTTCTAAATGTCATGAGGGGGAAGGACCATTTGGCTTTACTTTGTTACTCCTCCGGAATACACTCAGGTGTCTTTATTGTTTGATGTGTGAGAAATCACACGAGGGAGGGGCATTAGACATGGGAGCAAAGGGAAGAGAGGATGGCTGCACACAAGCTGGATGTGTCTCATAATGGAGTTCCAGCAGAGTCCTGAACACATGCTGTTTGTCACAAAGCAAAGGACTCTACTTTCTCTGGGGTCAATATAACGTGTTGTCCACATAGCACAGGGACAGGAAAAAATGGGATTCTGAGCAGCAGGATAAAGTGTGCGGTGGTGTTAGTTGACAAGTGTATTTGTGTGAGTTCTTCCTTGAATAGCTGGAGGCTGTGAAAGGTATACCAGTCTCCTCTTTATTTTCTTTTTGCTGGATCCAGTTGTTTTCAGGCTTGGACTTATAAGTCTTAGCCAATTTATATATTTCTGGTAAGCTTTTCTGACCCTTTTGTTCCATACAATGGGGGTCTGGTTCTGCCCCCACCCCCCAAGATTAGGACTGAAGTAACAAAGTACTTACTGAGTAATGAATAGTTAATCAACATTGGAAGCCTGACTGACTGATCTGAAAACTTGAAACTTGTGAGGAACAATGGGTTTCCTGCAGCACAGCCATGGACATTATAAAACCAGAGGGACATGTGCAATGACTTCCCTTATAATAGAAACTGGCAGGCTCTGAGTAAATTCTTGGTTGAATGAGACTTACCACTTAGAAAATAAAGTTACTCTTAATTTAAAAATTTGGAGTGAGCCCTTCTTAACACTTGTCAATGCATCCAAATCCATTGTGAGCTTTCCAGGTATTAATTAGCCTAAGTGTTTGCTATTAATAACTTATTTTTGGTTTGGTGTTGTTTTTATTCAACTTCTAGCTATCAGATCTGACTATCTGCCTGTTCAAAGAGCTACATATTGTCTAATAGTTTTTTCTGTGAAAGTACATATAGATCGATGAAGACCTCTTGAAAGACTCAGATCATCAAATCTCATGCTGTTTATGTATTTTCAGTCCTGTTTCATTTTTGAAACTAGTCAGTTTCTCTGTTTCTCAGAACTTGGAAGTTACACCTATTGCATGTCCTGGATGCATATTCTTTTCCTGAATGTGCTGTAACTTCACACAGAAATAAAATAAGGGCAAAAAAAGTCAGTGCCCTAATAGGAGGGAGAGAACATAAAGAAATCTCTGGCAGTGAAGTAGATATAAGTTTTTAATACTTTGCTAGTAAATCTCTCAGTGATCAACAGTGAAAGATGAATGAAAGGAAATTTTGAACACTGGAGGCAGAGCTTAGGCTGATGTTAGCGAAAGCAAGACCATTTTCTGTGGAGGATGGGAACTTTGTTGGTCTGTGACTAAGAGCCTTAGTCATGTAAGATCCACTGTTACAGTTTATACCTTCTTCAATCATCAGTGACCAAAGAGTAACATTTTGATTTAACCTGCGACATACCCCTTGCGTGCCTGTAAAGGCAAGGTTAACATCTGTGCAATCATGGACATGTGGTATTCCTTATTGAGCATGTGAAGCAAAGCTGTATCAAAGTCAGAATACCTCTGGAAGACAAAGTGTTGCTTCTTGACAGTGTAGGTGCCTTGTTTGGTCAATGGTACTATTTGTTTGTTGGTACACACTTTGTTTTGGAAGGTGTTCTCGCAGCCCTTGGGACAGATTACTAGGAGTCATCTTGTCTGTTTTCAATGGGTGATCTCACCCATTAAAACACCAAATTTGGAGGAAAAAAAGTATGCTATGGGAACACAGCATGGCTACTTAGTTGTTATGCTTTTTCTTTCTATACAATTTTTCTTATGTATACAATTCCCATTCATTTCACTATGAACTTGAGTTGTGGAAACAGAGGAGAAGAATCACCTGTCTCCTGTGCTTCTTTGTATAAAATGCTTTTGGAATGCATAGATGTGAAACAAATTCATAGGTAAAACATAGTTCACTTAAGTATTCGTATAGATAATAAGTATCCAGAAACCTTTATATAATATGACATGCACATAAAGATAAGACTTTGATACTATAGTCAGAACTTTTTTCCCCAAGGCATAATGCAACCAGATTCCATGGAGACACCTTCTAAAATAACAGCAAATACATTATTAGTTATTCCTTAATCTAACCATAGCTGTACAAAAGCTTAGTAATAAATCATCGTCATATTTCATAAATAATACAGAGCTTACTAAAATGTTAGTATTTATAGTCACTGCAATGAAATTGGATTCACTTGTGAGTCTTCTTTATATTTCCTTTGTGATTTTAAATTATTAATATTGTTATTTCAGAACTTGGTATTTATATACTGTTGATGTAAACCTAATCTATCCAGTCATCTGAATCTCTGGCAGTTGAATTCCAAGTTGTCTTATGCATTTTGTTGCACCAAAAAGCCAGGACATCCATGTTGTTGATACAAGCAAATTCCGAGATGATTAATCAATGATTATCACAGCTTCTGTAGCTTCTGAAAAGAGAATCTATAACAGTTTTTAAATCCCCTTTAGAGAAGGAAACGGCTTTTATCCAAGACTGCAAACAGCAATAGCAAACGGATGCAATGGGAAACAAAATATATTTGTTTCTTCTGGCTTTAGTTCTCCTTTGGGATCTTATCATTAATCTCTGTGGGTTTTCAGTAATTTTCTCTGGAATTATGACTGTATCTTTTTTTGTTTCTTTTTCCTAGAGTCAGTATGAACACTAACTGCGGTGAAATGTTATGGCCATAAGACTAATGCTAATTCATTAGTAGTCAGTCTAACTTCTAGATGAAACCTCAAGCCCCTTGTGGTACTTTCTGCTTGAATGTTTTTCAGGGAATTACACTAATTCTAAGTATGGATTTAAACCACTGATAGAAGTCCCACTCATACCTTCTGTTACCATTAGTATATCACCATGGCAAAAATAAATTGTGTCTTTTTTGCACGCATTTTCCATATGCCAGAAAGGATGATAGTAGCAGGAATTAGCTGATCCATGTGGAACACTTGACTGTGAAACACTTTTCCATATGCAGACTGTCATACCTCCTTTTTTATTTCCTTATTTTTTTTCACTAACATGTGCCTCACCTGAAAGCTTATAACCTGAGAGTATGCTCCACTAAGTCTTACCTGAAGCAGTGAATGACTTAGCCACCTCTAGAATGGCAACATTGGAATAGCTATGTGTAAGAAATTATAGAATTATAGGGAAAGTTTTGAAGTGGAACTAACATTTATTAAAGCTTCACTGCTCAGTTGATTTTTCTGTTTACTACTTCCCAGTGTCTTCCTGTATGTTGAGCATCCCTGCTGTAAGCTTTCTACAGTGGAGTGTGTGTGTATTTACATGTTTTAGAGGGCTACACTGTTGCTTACATAATTAAGCAACTGTTTTTACATAGTTAAAGTGTGTATTTTATTTTTATCTTTGAATTAAACTGTTGATACAGATAATAAAATTTGAGGCTCTGAGTATAACATTTTTCTCAGGAGTCCCTGTCATAATAGCTGCTTTTTGTACTTTCCCAGTGTAACCTTGTGCTTACTTTATCCTCAGACTGTACCTGGAGCGTTGGGTGTAAAGCAGTAGCAGTATTGCTGTGCCGCATTGCATCTGAGACTCTACCTCCAGGCACAGCTTTCCATTCAAAGGGTCCCTGTGTTCAGGGGTCCCAGAGGGCACAGCTTTCTTCAGCTGAGTGTGAGTGCTCACATCTAAGACAGTGCCAAGCAGGACTTACCCAGTGTTTGTTCTTTTCTGCAGCTTATTGTCTATGGCAATGGTGATTGAAAAAAGTGAAATTTTTGATATGTTGTTGGTGTTCTTAATGTCCTTAAAGCACTGAGGCACTGGGATGTGCCTGGAGTTCATGTAACCTTATAAGCAAGCATCCTGACTAAAATGCTGAAGCAAAAAGAGCTGTCCTTGGAGCTGGGGACTGTGAGAGAGAAAGTCTTGGTTTTGGGTCAGATTAGGACATGGATGAGCTGCCTGGACAAAATCTTCGTGTTGGTTGGATAAAGTTGTTGGAGGGTGGTGATAGTGATGGAGTAGGGCTGAGGGAAGATGAGAACAGCACTGGACAACTGGGAGGATGTGCAAGTAGTGGAGTCTGTCTTGTGAGGGCTTTACAGAGTCCAGAAGGAATCCAAAGATTCCGATTCTTCCTGTCCTGTTGTAATTCAGGTGAGCCCACTGTTAAGGGTGTTTCACCTCATTGTTCCACTTCTTCACAACCCATTAGCTCTTCCTCCCATTTGTTATTGTAAACTTGTATTTCTGACTCTCGTGCAACTTAAAATATCAGAGCTGAAGCTGCTTGGATATCCAGAGTAACTGAAGACTTTTCCATTTAACTTTAGTCTCTATACTTCAAGTCTGTGTCTGTAAAATGAAGACAATACTAGCTGTACGACATAGCATGATATGGAAAGATAAGTTCATTAATTTTGGTTAAATACTCTAATACTGTGATGATCACCTTGGAGAGGCTAATGAGGAAATTAATACTTCTAGTATCCTAGCAGAGCTTAAGTAAAGTACTATAAGGCCATGGACTGAACAACTCTGATCAGACTAGACACTGGATACCTTAGCTGCTTACTTAGTAAATAGTGTTCTCTGAGTGTTGAAGCAGTCATGGTGAAAAGAAATGCTATGTGAACACATAGCTGGAAACTGTATAAAGCTGTTTGCGCATCCTCTTTGAGAATATTGTTTAGACACTTTGTGACCTGTGGTTCTTAACTTTGTGAAAATAGCAGTATATGAGAGGTTGGTACCTACTCAAGTCCTCATCAAACTGCATCCAGCCTTCTGAATTAGGATGTCTTTGAAAAGGAGAAAAGCTCCTTGTGGTGATGATGTAGCCACATAAAAAGAGATCTGTGTAACAGTCCTCATGATCATTGCTACATATAAATAGTTGAGAGTAATTAAACACAGACAGGAGCAAGTGAGACGGAATTAAGATACAAGTGGTTTTGGTGAGTGTGATACTTTTCCTTATACTCCATGAAGGAAATACGGCTTTACGCATCAAAATTACGTTACTTGTCTGCTGGAAGACTAATATATACATACGTTGCATCCAACAGCACTAGCAAAGGTCTGTAAAATCTGTGAAACTAGTGATGGTGGCAGTGGATGAAGTTGCCGAGGTGGAGAATCTGCATGAGTGGAAGGAGCTTGCAGTGTTTGGAAGGAGAGCAATGTGATGATGAAATGTAATCAGAGACTATCCGAGTATCTAGTTTGGCACAGGAACGTGGTGCAGTGAACTCAAAGTTGTCTCACTGCTGTTCTGTCACTATCTTCTAATGTTGCTCTTAGCCAGTGTTGCAGTAAGTTTTGAGCAAGGCTTAGATTGTACCTAGAGATCAGGCTTGACCTCACTGAAGCTTTAAAGGGGAGGTATTGCAAATACACAATTGTACTGAGAAATAATCAGAAAAGATACTCTTACTTCCTCATACGTATTTTCCCCAAATTCCTCTATCTTCTGTTTTCCCCAGTTTTCAGGGTCCTATATAAGAGAGACACCCTAAAACTGTAGCACGGGCACAGTGCAAACTTGTAACTGCCCTTTCCAATCCGTTCTTATGCCCTCAGTCACTTCTAACCACTTTTGTTTCTCTTTACCCCAAAGGCGCAAGGGTTTTGTAAGATATCTTCGTCAATGGCATAGACAGTGGGACCAAGTGCATGCTCAGCAAGCTTGCAGATGAGTCCAAGCTGAGTGGTGCAGTGGATACGCCTGAGGAATGTCATCCAGAGGGACCTGGATGAGCTTGAGAAGTGGGGCCATGTGTACCTCGTGGTCCAACAAGGCCAAGTGCAAGGTCCTGCACCTAGGTTGGGGCAACTCCTGATATCAGTACAGGCTTGGGGATGAAGGGATTGGGAGCAGCCCGGCCGAGAAGAACTCAGGGGTACAGGTGGGTGAGAAGCTGGAGATGAGCCGGCAATGTGCACTTGCAGCCCAGAAGGCCAACCATATCCTGGGCTGCATCAGAACAAGCATGGCCAGCAGGTTGAGGGTGGTGATTCTCCCCCTCTACTCTGCTCTCGTGAGACCCCACCTGGTGTACTGTGTCCAGCTTTGGTATCTTCAGCACAGGAAAGACATGGATCTGTTGGAGTGGGTCCAGAGGAGGGCCATGAAGATGATCAGAGGGCTGGAGCACCTCTACTATGAGGACAGGCTGAGACAGTTGGGGTTGTTCAGCCTGGAGAAGAGAAGGCTCTGGGGAGACCTTATGGCAGCCTTCTAGTACTTAAAGGGGGCTAATAAGAAAGATGGGGACAAACTTTTTAGCAGGGTCTGTTGCGATAGGATGAGGCATAATGGTTTTAAACTAAAAGAGGGAAGATTTAGACTAGATCTAAGGAAGAAATTTTTTATTCTGAGGGTGGTGAAGCACTGGAACAAGTTGCCTAGAGAGGTGGTAGATGCGCCATCCCTTGAACGTTCAAGGTCAGGTTGGACAGGGCTCTGAGCAACATGATCTAGTTGAAGATGTTCCTGCTCATTGCAGGGGGTTTGGAGTAGGTGGCCTTTAAAGGTCCTTTCCAACCCAAACGATTCTATGATTCTGTGGTGTGGCAATGGGCAGTAGAAATGAACTCCCCAAAGGAAGAACGGTGTGTCAATCCATGTGATCTCTTTTGGGGAACATAAGAGACCACTGATTGGAACTCAGGAGGGTTTCTTTAGTGGAAATAAATGAAATCTTGAAGAAATCTGAAAGTCGGCATTCATAGGAAGGAAATCATTCCATCTTCATGAAACATGCAAAGGATCCCTGTCATCTCTTCTAAATTCTTATAGTAACTGCTAATTGCTTTCTGCTTTCTAATTCTCCTTCCCAGTTATTTTAATTACAACTCAGTGTGGCAAATGTACCCATCTCTTTTGCTGTCTGAGTTAATCCAAGAGGAGGAAGAACAAAAGTAAAAAAATATCTTTTTAAAAATTCCTTTATTTATTCCACTTCCTTGTAATACCCAGTCACGTTGTAGGTCAATTTTCTGTTTTTAGTTTTTCAAATGCAGGCCTCTACATAAACCAGGAGATCTTTAGATAATAGGAGGAGTTGGCTTTAAATAACTTCCGATGACAAACACAGTATCCCTTTCTTTCAAAGGTCTGTAAGTATTTTCGAGGTGAATTAATTCATGTTTGCCAAAATGAGCCAGGTTTATACCTGTGTGAGGGCAAAAGCAGTCATCAATGTGTTTTAATGCATATGAGTTAAGTCACTTTGTGGTTGTGCATTATTATTAGAAGGATTTTAAAGAATAGTCTGGAAAAAAAGTGAAGATAATGGCTTTTTGATGGGTAAATTAATATAAATTGTGCCAGTCTACAGAAATACAGACTGAGTGCGATGCAGCGGAGCTGGTGTAAGCAGCTTGTAGTTTTCCAGATGCTTGTACCTGACATTTTATACCGCAGTGCTTACACAGTGGCACCACGCAAATTTCATTGCATCAAGCATTCAGTTTCCATGCCAGGATTAAATTACTCAAGTTTGTTTGGAGTTCTGGACTGTTGCAATTTTAAACCACTAGTGTTTTGTCATGTGTCCTTGCTTAGGAAGATTACTATTTCATTTAATAAAAATTGAATTGTGATAAATTAATGATTATGACCATCTCTGAGCTGCAGCATATATGAAGCCTGCAAATTTGTTTATGGTTAAGATACACATAACTGATTAACTTGAATGACAGTCTTATTACAACTTTTAGTCTGTTCTTGGTGCATTGTTAACCATATCTCTCTAGCAGGTAAAAAAAGATAAAATGATAGTATTTTATCCAAAGAAACTAAACTTAGCATCGACTTCTTGATCTTGGGCTAGAATTGCAACAGTTTTCCTGAAGGACTTCAGACTATAACCTTCTAAGATGCTTTCTTCAAACATACAGCTATTGAGATGTGGGAGAACACCTAGAAGGAGCACAAAAATGTCATCTTCGTTTGGCTGTTAGATCATCATAGCTAAGACAAGACTACTATCATGTTGTATTGATCATTCCTTAGCATGTGACATTTAGATAAAGTTCCTGTTCTTTTTTTAAATGGTAATCTTTTGTGTTGCTTTGTTTTGATGTTATCTCAGCTAGGCTCTCGATGTTGAAGAGAAGATATTTTCATAGATCCATAAAGTATATACATCACTTTGCATGAACAAAAAGTTTGACTCTGTGCAAATGAGCGTTTGCATTTGTATGATGCAATAATGAGTTCATGTATTTGTAAGAATGCATGACTCCAAATTATGAATCCCAACAAAGGATCTGAAGTGACCATTTGACTCAAAACTTTTTCTCCCCTTTCCCAACTAAATCATCTAGCCTGCCTCTGCATGCTTGGCTCTTCTTAAATCTTTTGACATTATGGGTACAGTTTTAATATTGCTAATAGGTCACACTAATTTTTAAAGCTTTTTTTTTTTGTAAAAAACGATGATGCAAAAAAGTTTATATGAAGCCACTAGGAGAACACTTTAAAAAATCTGTGAGCCCAGTCACATCAAGCATGACTTGAGTATGGTTGGTTAAGGGTGAGGTACAAGAACAGCATTTAATTCCAAGTTTAAATTAGGGTATTAACTAATAGAGTTTGGGACAGGAGATTACAGGGATTGTGGCTTAGTCTGTTACAGAGTACTACTACATTGGAATTCATGCCTAAGCTTGTGGTTTTTTTCCTCCTTGCACAAGTTATCTGTGTTCGGAAGTTCTAGTTCTGACCCTTTCTTACTAATGGATGCAACGTTAAAAGTCTTTAATATTCTTTCTTAAAAGTCTTTCTTCACAGTGAGGGTGACAGAGCACTGGAACAGGCTGCCCAGGGAGGTTGTGAGTCCCCTTCTCTGGAGATTTTCAAGACCCGCCTGCATGCAATCCTGCGTAACATGCTCTAACATGCTCTGGGCAATCCTGCTTCGGCAGGGGAGTTGGACTAGATGATCTTTATGGTCCCTTCCAACTCTAAAAATTCAGTGAAATTCAGTGAAATATGAATTTATGACCAAAACAATAAAACTGTACAGAGCAACAGTACTTCCACATTGAAACAAAGAAATTTAGCCCTTTCTTTAAAGACCTACTTCAGCAGGGTCTAGAGTCTAGAACAGAGCCATGGGAGACAGACTTTGACTGATTTTATTTTAACATTTGGAAGATGCTGGATAATTTTCTGTTAATCAGCCCTACAAATCAACAGGTGGCGAGAGATGGGTTCTTCCCATGTGTTAGTGAAGGGTCAGATAGTGTATTGCTAGCAGCTTTGAGCCATGTGTGGAGAATATTCCTACCTTCTGTTTATCAATAGGGAAGCAAATGTTTGTTTTTATATTTAATAAAATTAAGTCCATATGTATTTTTTGGCATCTAACTTCTGGCTAATTGATAATGGGGAACTAAGCTGCAGTGGACTGGACATGCATGCTACTGAGGGTATGAATTTGTATTTTTTTTTTAATCAGTTTTAAAAGCACATAAGGGTTTTTCTGCTGCAGCACCACTGATTTTATGATATTTTTACATATGGCTGGTCCCTAAATGCTGCTCACCACAGTGGACGGAATGGGTGCAAACATATTGCTGTGACTGGAGCAGTTGGAGGACGCTGGAAGAGAGAACCAGCTCTGTGCTACAAATCCTTGAATACTGTGATTGCAGGATAAATGGGAAAAATGTCTCCTGTTCATTCTTTGCAGGGTGTCAAGCCAGATGTGGCGAGAAAAATAACTTGCATAAATTAAGTTTTTACACAGTAGTATTTTGTGTTTCTCCCTTGTTTTGCAAATTTCAAGTAGCTCTACTGTGCTTGACAGTAAAATAAACAGATTACAGGAACAGAGGGGAAAAAAACCCACAAACAATCTTCATTCACTTCCAATTAATTAAATTTCTGCTAAAATCCTGTTTGTTTGGAAAGAAATGACCTTGAAACATTGCAGTTCACAGTTCAAATCTTTTGGTTGATATCGGCTCATATACTGAGTGAGCTGAATAAAAATGAGTAGATAGTAGAATCTTTTGTTGTTGAATTGCTTATTATGTTTTTGAGGTGCTAATTTTTTCACTGCCCTATATTTGTTATATGAAGGATAAATCTGCTATTGTGGAGACAACAGCAATGCTTCCAATTCCATGGTCATAGTTTTTACTTAATGCTATCAGCACAGTCATTTTTATAGATGCTCTGCATAATGTATCAGCATGGACCAGATTTTCGCCTGTGACTCACTGACGAAGCTGTTGTAATTATATTGGTGCAGGCAACTGCATCTCGTACTTATTAGGCTGTAGCAGTGATAGTGAGGTTTTTATATGAATGGAGAACTTGTAAGCCTGCGCCAACATTAGATATATAACCTCTGACAAGTGTTGGAATTTTATTTTGGTTATGTGATAGTGTTCTGTTTCTTCCAGAGGGCTCTGTTCTCAAGCATTTTCATATGTCCTTGCATTTGCAGTGTGCTAACGGTAATTTATGCCCCCGTATATTCTGTTGGGATAGTGGTGAAGTTGTCATTTTGTTAAGAACATACTCTGTCACTCTCACTCCTCTTATGCCCTGGATTGCTTTGCAGGTGCCACAGTTGAATATTGCTAGAAAAAATACCTAATGCAGACAGTTTGAGACTGTGCAAAAACTGCTTGTAATGGTCATGGTGTAATACCTAAAACAGAATAGAGGAACCTGTTTACGCACGTATATAGAAAGCTAGAATTATTCATCAGATGATGGTGAAAAACTAGTGTGTGCATCAGGCCAGGCGGAAAACCAAGTGACTTTAACTGCAGTTCAACAAAGCAGTATGGGTATTTAAAAAACATAGGCATGGGGTTCGTTATTACACTGTATCAATTTTACCTGAAGTAAGAGAAAGGAAGTGGTATGATTTTACAGTAATGGGATGCACAAAGCTGAAGTGTAACAAGAGTCCTGTTAGGCATTTAAGAGGCACAGGGGAATGTCTGAATTGCCTGTTTACTGTGTGCTGCCTGTACCTTTTTGGATGATGGTGTTCTCCAGTTCTATCTGGAGATCACAGCTAAGAAGGGTAATAAGATAAGCCCCTCCTGGCTAAAAAAAGAACAGCAGTGCTAAGCATGAGGATGAAGCACGTGAAGGATCTCCTTCAGACTTCCACCTGGAACTGTAAGAGTATGTAAAAACTCCTTCCCTCCTCAGCTAACGAGATCTAGGGGGTTCCCATACTGATCACCTCCTATTTTAACCTCTGAGAACAGCCCCGTAAAGCAGGCAGGTTTCTTAGATTCATTCTTGTACCAAAGTGCAAAAAAGAAAAGATATGATCTGTCCTAGTTTGGAATAATTAAGGATTTTTAAGCTGCTATTTAAGTGGAAATGGATAAGTAGGAAATAAGTGATGTCTTCGTTCACTCCTGATCTCAATTCTACTCTTCTAAGCCTAAAAACCAAGCTTCTATACAGTGGACTGAATGCCCAGTGTCATTTTAGTAGCACTTGAGCAAGCAGCACTATTATTATTGATATTATATATGGAGTTGAATTTAATAAAAAATAAGGAATTACTTAATCTTTTTGGATGTTTTTCATATAGAAATACAATTATTTTCATTTCCATATTAATAATGACTTGCAAAAAAAATATTTAGTTGGTTCCTAATGTTCTAACTTCACATGTTTCTTAGGAAAAAGTGAGGAAAAATGTTAAACCAATTCTAAGTTTTAATTAGAGAAATATTAACTGTATAATTGACTTTATTAACAAAGGCATAATTAGGTCCAATGTTTTTGTTCTCTATTACAGTTGAAATGTCACGTGAGGATTTATAAACCTTAAAACTCTGCAAATGGAGACTCAAATACAGGCACCATATGTTTTACTACTTCTTTCTTGTTGATTTTAGGGTATTGTCAACACTCACAAATAGACAATCCCAGATCCATCTTAAAATTGCCATTTTCATGATGTTTTCCCATGCGGTTTCTTTCTGAGATCTGTCTTTTCAATTACCATTTACTGTCATTCAGCACTTCTTGCACTTTAATTTTATAATGCAAATGCTTCTGAATCCATCAAAGTTTATTTCAGTCCTTTCTCTGTTTCCATGCTGTTTTCAGTCCCAAGTAATTTTTAAGGATTGTTGTCAAACAACATGATTGGTAAAGCATAGTGAGGTTCAGAAAGCAATGTAAGAGTTCATAATGTCAAGGTTTTCTGAAAAATCAGAGAGAATTAGAATTTTCTTTTCAATTTTTGGTGGAATTAAAGCTTCACCAGACAGAAACTAGGTCTTTAAGAAAAATTTAAGTATTGTGGTATAAATTATCTTCAAAATAAGAAAATTCCAATATTGGTAGCATCCATAATGATAAAAGCAAAACATAATGGCTTAAGACTGTGTGGTGCTTTTAGCTCCTGTCTTATGCCTAGCTATGCAATTGGCCAGAAAACAGAGAAAACAAGAAATACCACAATCAAAGATTAATAGTTTTGGCTACTCTGTTGCAATGCGAAGGCCAGAGCAGTGTAGAGGGTCTGTGCTGATACTTTTTTGCAGTTACAGATCTTGGGGATGAAGCTATTCCTAAGTGGAATTGAATTTGGTCTTTGTTACACTTGGTTTTCTACAATGCTAAATTCCTACCGATTTTTGGAAGTTCAAAAATACTTTACTGAAGCCAGTAAAAGCTGTGTGTGTTTAGGACTGTTGAAATCAGACAGAAAGTTACATGCCAGAGCAGAGTATACGTGAGGTGTCTCAAGGCTCCATCATTTAATTGCTGTATGAGCTAGTTAATAGCTAAACTAGACCTCTGTTATTGAATTGCCCTAATAGACCCCTATTAGGTGTCTATTAGGTCTTTCTATCCATGGATAAGAAGTAGCTACTTGACATACTACCATATTTTCTTAAAATCAGCCTTCACAAACGCTCTCAATGTCGTAATTTTTCGGCCTAAGTTTGAAAATGGCAACTCTTGTTTTCATGTATTATTAGGTGGCGGTACAGGTAACTCAATTCTGTCATTCTAATTTCTTTATGTATAGGTTATAGGAAAATTAAAAGAAAATAGTCATTCTTAAGTGGTTGGCCACAAAATTGGTGGATGTTAGAAACATGCTAACAAGGTGAATATTTCTCCAGTGAGACATTTTTCATTGTTCCTTTTTGAATTGATGTAGCCTGCTTTTGTGTTTCTCCAGTTAGAAACTCTTTTCCTGAGTTCCTAAATGTGAATCTTACGCCTCCCTTTTGAAAATGCTGTAGTTCTTACGCAGTTACTTCCTTGTTGGTGTGGTTCATATTTTTTCTGCAATATCTCTCATTTGACAAAGTAAACCTGCATGCTGTTTCATTACTGAAGTGGTGAATTTTAATTGGCTTTATAGTTTAATTTCTTCCTGAGAGTGACTTTATAACATCAGTTTTGTGAGTCAAGAAGTTACCTTCTGTGAAATTGGTCTGCTTTTTCTCTTTGAGTGAAACAAGTTTCTATGTACAGGGTAAGGGCTGAACTGATTTTACAGGCTTTTGTTAGGAAGATTGATAGGTTTTTCTGATCCAGCTCTGGCCTTGTGATACCACATTTCTTTAGGAGTTCTGTAGTCTGTTTTTCAGTGAATGGGCTGATGTTAGTATCTTGAGTCATTCATCATATCACATCCTTCCAAGTGCTTAGGATGAAGAATGTTTTAGGAGGAGCGAGTATTTAGGGTGGTTAGTGCAGGCTTTAAGTGTTCTGTTCAACTCTGTGCTGCTTCTTCTGTTCAGATTTGAGTCGGTATCATTTTGGCTGCAAGATTTCATGCTATTTGTTGTTTGTTAAGTTGAAAACTCCATCTGGAGAAGGTATTAATCCAAAATGTTATTCTGGTGCAGCTTGTTTTGAAGTTACTTGTTTCGGAGTGGGACTGATTTGACCACTGATAAAGAGTGACTTCTTTGGGAATCTTTTTCAATATATTTAGATATGGCCATCTACTTTCGGAGTGTTCCATGCTCTTTGATATGTGCTGTGACTTCCGCATGTCTGTGACTTTGGCTCTCTCTGACATATTTATCTTCAGTGGATTCATCTATTTGCTTAACATTTTTTTCTTTCATAAGGTCTAATAAAAAAATTGCTTTGAGCTAGATTTCTTGCAAATTGTTTACATGCTATTGCATATACTACTTGCAAATTGTAGTTCCATATGAATGGGAAGATTTCAATTTTTACTTTTTTTTAATTGCAGTTTAACTGCCAGATGAAGTATCGTGTCACACTTCCATATGCAGAGTTTGAAAGTAGGTAATTTAGAGTCAGCCTTTTGTGAGTATTTTTTTCCAATATTTAAAATTCCTGTCGTATAACAGAGGATCAGTGTGAAGTGTTCTTGGAGGGAATAGTTTCTTCTGCTGTTGCTAGATTAGTCTTGAGACCTTGTTTCTAATTAACAAAAAAAGCCCAGCAGCATAATTTCATATGGGGAAGAAAACTAGGGAAAAATGCGTGGTTGAGATAAGGCAAAAAGAGAAGTTCCTCAGCATCATCTTAAAGACAGTTTCATGAGCTGCAGTTATTCAGTTTAGATTTTTGTTTGTAAACTGTTTAGAAAAAAGAAAAGATAGACCATTTTCTGCAGAAAGAATAATCCCTTTTTATCCATAGCCTTTCCCTGCATTTGGCTGCTGCAAAATACGATAGAGGGGTCATAGGCATATACAAATGAATAAAAATATAGCAGTTATAAAGATAAGCCTAATCAGAGACAAAATCTGATGCTTGGTAGACTCTGTGAGTGACTTGCCCTCTTTCCTCCCAGTCTCATGGGAGATGATCCAGTGTACTCCTGCTGTGCAGTCTTTCCATTTTCTGGACTTTGGCCGCACCTTCTTCTCCCCATCCCTTTGGGAGACTGTGATTTCTGGCAGGGATGCCTGGTCACAGGAGCCTCTGGGAGAAGATGTGGACCCAGAGCTTGCTTCTGCCACTGTGGTTGCAGATTGCATGCGGGTACCATTGCTTGTCATCTCTGGGCCTTCTGCTCTCCTTTAGCTCATCTTTCTAAACATACCACCAAGGTCCGTATGTACTGAAATTTGTTTACTCTTTTTTCTTTCTCTCCCCTCCCCTTTGGGACAAGGTAGGGAATGTGCCTGTTCATAAATCAGCACGGCTTGAACAGTGCTAGTTTTCGTTCTCTAAGCCAGGGACAGACTAACAGTTAGTAATATTTGGTTTATTAAAAATCAAAATATGTAAACTGACATTTTTCTCAAGTTCTGTTTATGTATTTATACTGAGTGTTTCATTTCTATCATCTTCTGTCCCCTTAATTGTAATCTTAGTGAAAGGAAGTGTGTCAGTTCTGTAAACAATATTTAGAGCTCTGAAAAACAGCATTCACTTCTAAATGGGGTTCCTGATGGAAGCAAATATGCTTCCAAATAGTAGTCACTGCTTTCCAAAAGGGCAGGCCCATTGCAATACCCTGCAGTAGGGTGACAGACGGGGCAATCCAGGCAATCTGCTTGTCTGACTACAATTTGCTACATATACTTAGTCCTGAGCCACTTAGAATGAAAATCACGATAAAACCCCGTAAGTGGGGCATGTGCCCCACTAAATTTAAGCATTTAAACATAGACATTCTATTCAGTTCATTCATTGCTGGACAAAGGGCTTTTAATTCTGGCTTGCATAAATACATGTGCTGTAGGTATAAGTTATTGATAAAATGTAAAAATGTAATAACTATCTTTTAAACCTTTTGAAATCCATTTTGCCAACAGACGAGATTGCAATTGATATACCCAGATAGGTGAGTCGGCATTTCTGTATACTGTGTTTGGCAATATTGTACCCATTTTACTGTAAACTCAGGAAATAGGCAGAGGGCTCTTACTGAACTGTACAGTGTTGAAAACAGGGAGCCGTTTGTATTCTTTGGACATGAGGTTCTTTAGCTATGTCAGGATGATAAACAGAAACTCCACGTTAATCTGACTTAGTAAGGAGCTTTCAGGATCGCAAGTTAGCAGATTCATAATCTGACTGTTTGTAAACAGATACAGTTGTTGACCTTGTTCATTGTGGGTGTGCTTCATCACTATAGCTTTAGAAGAGCATAATGCATTTTCCCCATTACCTAAATTGCACGAATAAAAACGGAAGCCAGATCTTTCTGCCATATATTTCTCAAATAACTGCATTATCCCATAGCTGAAGACCTAGTGCTGTTTTCATGTTCTTATGCAATCCTTTTAATCCTCAGTGATCAACATCCTTTAAGAATTAGAGCATCCAGTTTTTCTCTCCTATTATTTTTATGGACACACAGTACACATACACTTGTGCTGCTTAGAAGCCGCTGTGTGAAATAAGTTGATTAATAACAAGCTGTATTTAAGGGTTCCCCTGCTGGACCTGTTGTCTCTATTACATTCTATTCTTGTTTTTATTATGCAAAATAAATTGTGTTCATCTGGCTAAGAGAAGATGAACACCCAACTCTTAAATTCTACCTCTTTAAAGTGCTGAATGTTAATTGGGTTTCTCATTAGAAACTGTCTTGAGAGGCAATATGACTACAGTATAATTGCTTGAAAGCAAAACATCTGCAAGACTGAAGCAACATCAAATAGATTTGTTTTCTAATAAGGTACTTGAAAAGAATTAAAATGATTAATATTTTACATGCCACAGCAATAATATTTTTCAATCCAATGTTTTGTATCTTCTGTTTCTCGCACAGAAAGCACCAAACAGAAGTTGCTAAGTGGGAACATGTGAGACTTCTCATCCTCAGAAGTTTGCTTGCACGCCTTTTTCCTTCTGAGCTTAAGCTGACCAAAAAAGTGACAGGTTGGGTAATGCAGTTCCCATTTTTTTCAAGAAAATAGGGCCAGATTTCATGGACTACATTTTTGTGCATATTCTTAGAGCTAGTTTCATGGCCTGTCAAGCCTGTCTGTACTTGTGTCAACAGTGCTTTAGTCCAGCAGTGCAGTGATGGAATTCGTGTTGCATTTCGGATGGGAAGTTGGGTGTCTGGAGGGTTTTCCATATTTCATGCCTGTTCAGGGTATTGGCACTTGATCCATGTGTTGTAGCTGCAGAGCCAGAGTGTAATGGCGACTGTGGATGTAACTGCTGCTGTGTAGCAACTCATTTTCCTTTTACATGACCTTTTCACTTCATGATTTAGAAATGTCAAATCCAGAAACAGATAGCTAGTCAGTGTACAGTATTCAGAGGTGCTGGCTGCAGGCAATTCCCACCACTAATAGAGAAGTAATCCATTTACACTTGCTTTTTGTTAACCAGAAATATACCTGAACCTGACCAAACAGCAGATGACTAGGTGACATCTTTATCTGAACGCTTTTTAATGTAATTTTATATTAATTGATTTGTGAAGTCTCTCAAAGTCTTGCAGGAGCTGCTATATTTCTTTACGCTTTATGGACTCCCGCGTCTTCCCAAAGAAAAAGAGCAGGCCCTGATACTGGGGAGCATTTCGTCACTGCGAAGGTGGTATGCAGCACATCATGTCCTGGCATATTGCTTCTTGCAATTAGTGGACAAACACTCTGTAAAGCATAATTGAGTAGCTTTATAGGAAACTGAAGCATCTGTCTCCCACCTACTTGCTGTCTTGGCTTCATGCCTCTCACATTCCTGACAGCAGTGTTGCCCGGCTTCACTAGAAGGCCTGACTGGGACATCTGCATGTGAAACCATCAAAGAAGGGATTTCAGATCTTGCCTTCAGGTGTTTTTTAGTCCTTTACTGAATCTGTCCTTACTCAGTGTGGTTAGAATGCCAACTGCTGCTATTTTTAACTCACGCTAAATAGCAACTGAGTCTATCAAAGTGAGGGGAACTGCTTAAAAAATTAGGAGCAAATCTGTAAATTAAATTTCAGAATCTGATTTAAGGTAATCTGAAAGAGATTTAGTGAAAAATAGAAAACATGCATCTTGCGAACCTTTTTCTCACACACCCATGAGTGCATGCAGATGCACACATGCACAGTGCCTTAGTGTCTCTGATAGAAAATTTGTAGTCAGTTCCAATTTCACTTAACATACTCTACTGCTGTCAGCTATTCAGAGAAAAGCTTTGGATCTGAATTACCCATTTTTCTGTAAGAAATTGTTAGCTGTAAACCTTTTTGTTGTCTTTTTGCTTAACTAACTCTAATGATTACGATTGACTCTAGTTCAGCTTCTCCAGCCAGTTTAAATAAGTAAAAGTAAAATAGAAATTAAGTGATAATGGTGATTGATCTGCCTTTCAAACCGGGAAACAGTTTGCAATGTGTTTAAGACCTAGGTGTTTCCTGGGTATATTGTTTTGGGGAAATAAGATGTCATAAAGGGCAGAGTTCAGGAGAGGTCTGTAGAAGAGAAGTAAGCAAGTAATGACCAAATAAGAAACACATAACAGAAGGAAAATTCTTCTGGTTCCCTGAATGTGATACGGAGTGAAAAATGTTTACCGGTGTTCGGGACTAAAAAGAGAACAAGTCATTCTGCCTTTCTTCCCTTCCACTGCCACTGTAAACACTTACTTCTAACCAGCTCTCTGAAACAGAGTTTTGTGTTTTTAGGCATTATCTTGCACGTCATCATGCTACCACATGCTGCCTTCCCTACTGAGAAACTATTATAGCATGGTGGACAATAAAGGCTGCCCGCTGTGATGAATGTTGGCTACCCAAGGGCAATGACATCCTTCCTGACTTCACTTCGCAGTTGCTGACTGTGCCTCCCAGGAGATCTACATGGAAGATCTTAATAATAAATTGATCATCAGCTTTGTCACTTATTCTTATCTGGTAAAATAATAAAAAAAAACCCACTTAAGGAAAAGTGTTACACTTTATTGTTGTGTACAAAATAATCAACTCACACAATTCATTTTGCTAACACGTGAGAAGAAACTGTTTGCAAGTTAGGACCAGTGGAGGAAAAATATTTATTCATCCTTCTCTACATAGCTCGGTCATTTTTTTTTTCCCCTACTCCCCATCGCTTCAGAAATGTATTTTAGTGCCTGATATGTGCATGGTTGCTCCAAGCTGCTCATAAATTTAAGCTGATCAAGACTTGCCCTTGATCAGACTTATTTCTTCTCCCAGGTAAAATAAAGCCAAGATTGCTGTATTTAGCTTGTTGTAGGAATATTCTTTTCATGTATTGAGATAATTGCAGCAGTATTTTTATCAGTTCTTGATGAATTTGGAATTTCAAAGTATTTCTAAAGGTAAATGTGATTCTGTTTTAGTTGTCTGATGCTTGATTTTTACATATTCTATATTGAGTGTTTTGGTTTGGCTTCTGCGTTTCCTGGTGTCTTGAAAAATTTGTGATTATAAAGACTTTGCAGAGTTCTTTGCTGTTGTTGCATTCTCTGTTTTTCAAGTGCCGTTTTTTTAAAAATATTTCTTTTTCTTACGAAATAGAACCCCACTATAACATTGTCTCTGGCAACAGAAGGAGAATGGAAATTGAGGGTTGAAAAATCCTGGGGTCAGTTTGATTATCCCACAGCAATAATTTCCTGATCTTTGGGGTTGATGTGCTAGTTTTTTGTTAAAACAAAGCTACACTAAGGTTTTACCTGCTTCCACCTTCTGGCTTGTTTCTGAATCTTTGAGGTTCTGCTATGCGACAGACATCTGATTCCTCAGGCTGTTGAAGACAAGCAGGGTGGCCTATTGATTGCTTGTGTCTTCCTCACAAAACCTGTAGTTAAGACTGACTTTATTGCAGTTCTAGCCTCTTACAGGATAGCGGCTGCACGCTGTTGTGAGAACGTTCCAGTATCTAGCTTCCCTGTATCTAGAACCTGGAAGAAGTGATGTTTTCCACAGATTCTTAAAAAGTTGTAGTAAGCTTTGTTTTAGAATAATGTGCAGTAAGGCCAAGAAAGATATGCACGAGCAGTTTAATTTGTGCACATTGAGTAATTCTCATCTTCATAACTAGTTTTGCCAGGATTTGCAGGTTGACTGGATGTTGCCTGGTATTCTTGCTTGATGGAGACTATTGAATCTGTCCACAAATGGTATTTCCTGGGCCCAGCTCCCAGTGTGGATTTTTGCACTTTTTTTAGGAGATACTCTCAACTGAGTCCTTTGAAGCTGACTCATCAGATGAAGGTGACCCATTCCATGAGATGGTACCCCAAATTCATTAGCTTACCTATATTCTTAGTGAGCTTTAATCAGTTTCCCATATTATGCCAAATAAAGGCTAGTTCTGGTTGCACAACCAGAAATACCTACATTATCCTTGACAAGAATTATTTTTCAGTTTTTCTAGTAGTTCTCATTTAGAGTCTCAAGGATGCGCCAGAGCCAATAGGTATGACCTCTTGGTGATACCCTCTCCCTGAAAAAAGTGCCACAAAAAAAAAAAAAAAGTTGCAGGTCATATGTTCAAAGCTAGTTTGGCAGCCAGTGACCTGATCTTCAGTAAGGCCAGGAGCAGCTGGGCAGCCCTCTCCAAAACCCTGGGGAACAATCATCTATATTTGGCATATCTGGAAGCCAGAGGGCTGTCTTCCAAGCTGGTGTGCTGTGATTGGGATTCATGAATTACCAGCACTTGAGGAAATGTGAGCCTATGACTAATGACTCATGCAAAAAAGGTGTAACTTGACAGATTTGAATAGGTGCCTCTCAGTGTACCCTTTCCAGATATTTTGAGCGGAGTGATTGTTTTTACATGGATCTGAGGCAAAGAGCTTTCCAAAGAGAAACCTTAAATAAATAAGGTAAAATCTACTTTAGGGTTTCTTCTGCTGAAAATTTGTGTTTCAATGTTGATAATGTATCTTTCTGTCTCAGTTACGATTTTGAGAGCTAAACTGAAGGTAAGCACATAGTAATCTAGCTTTGCTATTTTGTTTTTCTCTTACATAAAAGCCCAATAGTAAGCTCCAAAAAAACTCCAAAAGAATGACAATAGTGAAAAGAAATAAGTAATAGGGCATGTCAGTAAGCCTGACTCGCTTAGTACTTTCTTGGGGATTTTATTCTTCCCTTACAAAATGAAGTTTCAGAGTCTCCAGCAGATCACTGCACCTTCCGTAAGTTTACACCATTCACTACCAATGCATGTTACGTTTCTCTGTACCTGTCCTACAGGAGACATGTTGTTATTACAGCTTTGAACTTCAGATATGGTCATTCGCATCTCAAAGGAAAATCTTTGGTTCTGGAGATCCCGTAGTTGTTCCTACTGGACATCGAGATAATGGCAGGTACTGCAGAGAGGACTGTGCATGTTTGTAGTGGTAACCTATGGATGCCATGACTGGCTCTTCATTTTCTCCCCACCAAGGCCACCCAACAGATACTACTAAAACCTTCCGAACAGTTAAAATAAGCTGAGGTGTTTTGGGTGGGGTTTTTGGTTGGTTAGTTGTTGTTTTTTTTTTCTCTTTCATTCAGACCATAAATCTTGTACCTTTGGCAAAAAGGGTTTTATTTCCCTTCAGAGATTTGGTGAGGTATCATACCAATAGCTGCCAGAAGACAGCTCTCCAGCTTTTATATTTTGTCTTGGAAGAGGACCAATTTCCGTGTCAGATTTTGCCTAGTAAATTAACCAAATGCAAAGCTCCTTCCCTACTCCTTTTATACTTGAAAAATTCTGAAGAGAAGTTTGACATTTCTCAAGTGATTTCAACAAATGATGGACTGTCTATTAAAATTAAACTAAGACTTCAGCATCTTTGCATTGATTAGACCTTTTGTAATCTCTTTGCTGTGGTGCTGTAAGCCTCTTCCAGCAATAGGTACACCATCTTTGATGAATCAAGGAACCTCCATTTAAGCAGTAGACTGGCTCAAGGGTTTATATTAAGACCTGTAATTCCCACATTTAGCTTTCTGCTGGGAGGACTTAGATGCTATGCATAATATTTTTTGAACATAGTTTCAAATACCAAAATAATTTTATCAAATGTTTTATTAATAAAAAATATGAGAAGCCTTACAGACTGTTGATTCCAACAGCTCATGTGGTCTAAGGTGTTTTTATATGCTTAAGGGGTTCATATTAATACTCAGATTTAATTCATGGTGTCTGATTTTCTATCTCACTTGTCACAAATTTAACAATTCCAAATATTGGATTCTTCACCTGGGACAGAGTAACACCGGGCACATGTATTAATTGGGAGAGGAGTGGCTGGAGAGCAGCCCTGCAGAAAGGGATCTGGGGGTGCTGGTTGACAGCAGGCTCAATAGGAGTCAGCAGTGAGCCCTGGCAGCCAAGAGGGCAAACCACGTCCTGGGGTGCATCAGACACAGCATTGCCAGCCCATCAAAAGCGGTGATTATCCCACTGTATTAGTGTTGGTGTGGCCTCACCTTGAGCAGCAGTTCTGGGCCCTGCATTTTAAGAAGGGTGTTGAGGTACTCAAATGCATCCAGAAGAGGGCAACAAAGCTGGTGAAAGGGCTGGAAGGAATGTCCCATGAGGAGCAGCTAGGGACTTTGGGCTTGTCTAGTTTGGAGAAGGGGAGCCTGAGGGGTGATATTATTGCTCTGTACCTGAGAAGAGCCAGTGGCGAGGAAGGTGCTGATCTGATATCCCGTGACAGGGCACATGGGAATGGTTCAAAGCTGCACCAGGGGAGGTTCAGACTGGCCATTACGAAGCATTTTTTTACTGAGAGGGTGGTCAGTCACTGGAACAGGCTTCGTAGAGATGTGGCCAGTGCCCTGAGCCTGTCAGTGTATAAGAGGTATTTGGACAATGCCCCTAATAACATGCTTTAACTTTTGGTCAGCCCTGAATTGGTCAGGTAGTAGAACTGTATGATTGTTGTAGGACCCTTCCAACTGAACTAGTCCACTAAAATTTCTTCTAACTTGTTATTAATGCAAACTTTCACATTAGCAATTCTGTTCTCCTACCCTTTTAAGCTGCAGACAGGGTTTTTTTTTTGTAACCTTGTTTGTTAACTGTCCTTTTCAGGGAAATGAAAGTTCATTGAGACAGGTTGAAGTGGTAACTTCTTGCTACTGTGTGAGTCAGATCCTGTCTGTGAATAAGAAAATGAGATGAATGCACAAAAATAGGGAAGGAAGAGAACAGTGAGAAATGAAATGCATCATCTGTGCCTTATACTGACGTTTATAGAGCTAGTAGAGAAATACAAGTTTGACATAGATACAGTTCAAGCCTCTGAACAGGTATTAGCTCAGGACTCTCTAAGACCTTGCCTTTAGCTGCCTTCCTGATCAGAGGCTACATTGCTGTTGCAGAGTATGAAGTTCTGGCAATCTAGGTGTGACTTTTTTTCTTTTTTTGGGGGGGAGAGCAGGGGAAGTAAACTGAAGGCTAGAGGAATTTAGAGACAAAAGAAAAGGAGATGTGAGGAAAACGAGTAGGAACATCTTGCATTGTAGGTGATTTTCAGAGCTTACCTGAAGCTCTGAGATGGAAAATCATCTCAATCTCTTCTTTTCTAACTTGGTTTATTCTTACCAACTCTTAGCCTGAGGGCAGCAAAGGTGTAACAGCATTGCAGTATTTCCTGTACTTCTACATGACAGCGAGCATGGTCATGGTGGTAAAATATGCCGCGTTCAGACTACCTGTTCTAGCTTTAATGTCAAAGACCTTTTGACCCTACTTATGATTGATGGATTAGATATTTTATTGTTTTTACTTATTAGTTAAACCTTAAATCATATGAACTTAATGTTTTTCACACTAAAATATATAGGAAGCTGTCTGAAGCAGTCATAGCACAAACTAATAAATTCTTTTTGAGAAGTGTGATACACTGTTGAGTTTCCAGAATTTACAAAACACAAGACAGGAAATGATTAGCTGTGTAGGAACACTAGGGAAAAAGAACTATGGGAAGAACAGAAAACTGATGTAGACTGATGGGAAGACTGATGTAGCTACTGATGTAGACTGGTAGGAAGAAAAAAGGAAAACTCAAACTGGAATACAGAACCAGGGTCGCCATATGTAATATCACAATAAATTCCCGTTTTACTCAGTTCTGCATTGAATGCTATCTGTGATTTTGGGTATCCACATTTTAAAACATGAAAAAAGGTAATCAGAAGTCTAGAATACTAGAATACTGTGTTCAGTTTTGGGCCCCTCACTACAAGAAAGACATTGAGGTGCTGGAGTGGGTCCAGAGAAGGGCAATGAAGCTGGTGAGGGGTCTGGAGAACAAGTTTTATGAGGAGGAGCTGAGGGAGCTGGTATTGTTTAGCCTGGAGAAAAGGAGGCTGAGGGGGAGACCTTATCGCTCTCTACAACTACCTGGAAGGAGGCTGTAGAGAGGTGGGGTCGGTCTCTTCTCCCAAGTAATAGGTGATAAGATAAGAGGAAATGGCCTCAAGCTGCACCGGGGAGGTTTAGATTGGATATTAGGAAAAAAGTTTTACACTGAAAAGGTTATCATCGGAACAAGCTGCCCAGGGCAGTGGTTAAGTCACCATCCCTGGAGATATTTAAAAGACATGTAGATGTGGCAGTTGGAGACGTGGTTTAGTGGTGGACTTGGTATAGGTTAATGGTTGGACTTGATGATCTTAAAGGTCTTTTCAAAGCTAAATGATTCTATGATTCTAGAAAACATGACCTCTAGGAAAAAAATTAATTCTAAGGGGATGTTTGACTTAAAAAAAAAACACATGGGGGAGACACGAGAACAGTGCTCAAATATGTGAAATGCTTTTGTGAGAAAGAGGATAAATATTTGTTCTATGTGTCTGCTGGGAAAGTAGCGATTAATGAGCTTGAGTTGTGGCAAAGAATATTTTCAGGAAAAAATTTCTGATGTTTAGAATCTCAAATCTGTAGATCGTACAACCTCCATCCTTTGAGGTTTTTAAGAACATGTTATAGTTAGGCAAATGCATATTAGAAATGGCATAAATGCATCTTGTTTTGCTTTGGGCAAAGAGTATAAAATAGGTTTCCTGATCACTTTTAGCCTTTTAACCCACTTCTGTGTTCACTAAATTTCTGACACCGCCGTGATCCACTGATTCTTCATTCCATCTGTCTGCCAAACACTGCCTTAATGTAGTTGAGCACAACATCTTTGTATGGTTTTAGTTTTGGGGTAGTGCTCTCTTTTTCTCTTTTGTTTTTGCTAACTTTGTAAAATAATTTAATATATCTCCTATGAATTGTTTCCTCTGTGAGAGTTAATTTTGTAACTCCCCAACTTAACCATTAATTTGGTTCTGCTCAGAAAGGAGAACAGTAGGACTTGGTCAGTTGGCCTTTAGAAGTGGAAAATCGCAATGTGACTGCAGCCAGTGTTCTTCAGAATAGGACTTGGGGAGAGAAATTAATGAACAATCATCTTTAGGGGCCACAGTAATTTATGAGCCTTTTCTGTTATGATAAATGCACCTTAGCTCCAGCTGTATTTGGTGGGATGAAAGCTGCATACTGCAAAGAAGTGGAATATTTTAGTTATTTACAAAACTCGAAGTGTAACCTTTGATCTAAAAAAACCTGTTCACCAGTTCTTACAGATCTGGCCCAAAAGGTTTGAGAGTGGCACAGTCTATAGTCTGCAGCACTCTTACATCCGATTCCAGCTGAGAACTTCACTGTATAGCTTTCTTTGTGAAAAGGAGCAGAAGTGGAAAACATAGCAAAACTGGATATATATGAATTGTAAAAGGAAAATAAGGCATGGTAAATATTTTATATTGTCATTTTTGTATTTATGGCTTTCAAAAGATACGATAAAAAACATTAATGTCATTAAATGAATGGCAGTGGGACAATCACAGTGATTATGAATGAAAGGGATTTTTTGGTGTTGATAATACGGGAATAAATAGATAGACATGCCAGCTGATTAGGGGATATTTTCAGTAAGTGAACTGTCTGAGAGGAAGCATTTGTAATCCAGTCAGGAAAATCTGCATTATCATATCTTGGGATATATTCTTCAACCAGCTAGTGACTAAGCATAAATACCCTTCACAGTGTATTGAGTAAATCATTCTTTTTATTTTCTTCCTTTTGAATATCACAGACTGGATTAAGTGAAAGTGCTTGAGTGCCTATTTAATAAATTGATATATTGAAATTGCTATTTTATATCCTTCTGTACAGGTAGGTGACATCTTTTCTTTAATTTTAGAGATAAGTAATTATCACTAGAACTGTAGTTAAAATGAAAATCGGTATCATAGCATTAGTTTGAAAGTTGAAATGTGGAAACCAGAATCCATACATTTTAAAGATGAATCTACTACTGTTGTTGTCTGTAGCATCTGTAATCAGGTACAAAAAAAACCCTGTAATGCCTCTTTTTATGATGATAGCTAATAAACTTGTGTGCTTGACATATTCTGCTTTGTCTCTCTGAATTGTGCTGACTGCTCCCTTTTGAATTAGTCCAGATAACTACAGCCAAAGCTCATCTCCGTTTCTTCATCCTCCAAAGGTTCCTACCTTTGTTTTGGCTGACTAGAGTCTCAGGACCGTGTAATTCTGTTCCCTGTCATTGATCACATTTAGCTGGCGTTATTTTATTCTGAGGAGAGAGGACTTTTATCTGTTAAGACATACAATGCTTGTGAAATACTGAACTGAGCTTAGAGTACCACTACATTTCATAATAGTGCAAAAGAGTACAGGAAAGAGCAGTTCATCTGCTTTGGTCCCAGGAGTTGTTTTATCTTTGCATCTCTATTTCTGTGGAATTACTTATGATTCCTACAGTCGTCCTTCTGCTGCTGTAAATTATACAACTATGTTATATTTTGTCTGCAGCATTAGCAAATGATATATAGAAATCTGATACACGGCTTCTTAAATGGCTTGTAGTCAGAGAGAAGTGAGACTGTTGTATTGGGTGTAGGTGGCGAGGTTTTGATGGTGGTGGGGCTGCAGGAGTGGCTTTTGTGAGAGGACATCAGGGGCTGCCCCTGGTCTGACAGAGCTAGCTCCAGATGGCTCCAAGACAGACCAGCCATTGCCCAAAGCTGAGCCCGTCAGTGATGCTGGTGGTGCTTCTGTGATAAAGTATTTAAGAAAGGCTAAAAAAAGCTGCATGGCAGCTGTGAGAGAGAAGTGAGGGAAAAAAAAAAAAAAGAGAAACAACTCTGCAGACACCAAGATCAATGAAGGAGGGAGAGGAGGTGCTGCAGGTGCCAGAGCAGAAATTCCTTGCAGCCTGTGGAGAAGACCATAGGGATGCAAGTTGTCTTCCTGCAGCCGATGGAGGACCATGGTGGAGCAGATAGCCACCCGCAGCACATGGACCCCATGCCATAGCAGGTGGATATACCCTGAAAGAAGCTGCAGCCTGTAGAGTGCCCATACAGGAACAGGCTCCTGGCAGGTACTGTGGCCCATGGAAAGGAGCCTACACTGGAGCAGCAGGTCTTCTGGCAAGACCTGTGACCCTGCGAGGGACCCACACTGGAGCAGTCCATTCCTGAAGGACTGTACCTCGTGGAAAGCACCCATATTGGAGCAGTTCTTGAAGAGCTGGATCCCATGGGAGGGATCCCACGCTGGAGCAGGGGAACAGCATGAGGAGGAAGGAGTGGCATGATGAAGTGTTACGGGCTGACCACAACCTCCGTTGCCTGCCCCCCTGCACTGCCTGAGAGGGGACGTAGAAGGGTCAGGAGTGAAGCTGAACCTGGGAAGAGGGAAGGGGTGGGGGAAGGTGGCTTAGATGTGCTTTTATTGTTCACTATCCTACTCTGTTACAATCAATTGGCAATAAAATTAAATTAATTTCCCTAAATTGAGCCTATTTTGCCTGTACTGGTAATTGGTAAGCGATCTCCCTATCCTTGTCTTGACCCCTGAAGTTTTCCATCTTATTTTCTCCCCTTGTCCTGTTAAGGAGGGGGAGTAAGAGAGCAGCTGGGTGAGCACCTGGCAGCCACACACTTTTGATTTTATATTTACTGTATATGTGGGATATACAATCTGAGAGATTATGTCTTTTCTGTGCAGATTAAGACCTGTTTTTAGAATGCCCATTAGAATGAATTTTACAGAGGATACAAAAACTTTAAAGATTTTAAACTTCAGGATGGGCCTGAAGAAAATAAGACCTCACTTGGTACTGGAGGAAATTTGCCATGACGCTATGTCTGGAAGCAACAGCCCACCTGCTGCAGGTGATTTTGGTTTCTTCAGCTTTGAAGAACATTAAGTTCACAATATTTTGTGTCTACTTGAGATATTCTTGATTTTCCTGGAGAGAAGAGGGGTGGATAAATAGCACCAACTTCACATCTCACAGTAGCTGTAAATGAACCATTGCATCCATTTGAGACCATTTATGTCTCAAAAGATTTAGTTTTATCATTTTTGTTCATTGACTTCAGGTGAGCTTTTGGAAAGGATGTTTTTTAGCTTATTTTTTTAGCTTATTATTTTCAGGTTTTTTTTTAATTCTGATGGGTTTTTTTCTTTTTTGGTTTTGTTTTATTTTTTTTTTCCCAAACTTTAGCAGGCTTTATAACTCTTTGTAAATAAAGAAAAATAATGAATTCCTGATCAGTCCTGGTTACTCTCTGTGAGTATTCTTTGTGTCTGTTTTCTGTTCATAGGCACACTACTACTTGTTAATAAATAATTGATAGTCCAGCAGTTGTGCCTAGAGAATGAGAAGCAGTGTCGTCTTTTTTTTTTTTTTCCACCTCAGATTTCTGAGGAACTTGGATTTTATGATTATCTAAAGGATGGAGAGGAATGTCCCTTTATCCTGAAATCATAGGAAGGGAAGCTGTGTGTGCTGCCGTGAAGGTGAAGGAGGGCAAAATACCCAGGACAAATGGTTGTTAGTTTTTATCTGTCTTATTTAAAAATCAATTTGTTTCTTTAGCTTGCTCATAGAGAGCATGCTAAGAAATTTTTTCCTCTCCTGATACAGTAGCTAGGATTTGCCTTTAATTACCTGCAGCAAAGGTGGATGGTCTAACAGGGGATGAGCAATAGAGCACACCTACATCGCCGCCTTGATTATACTGTGTGCATATTGTGACAGAAACTACACCTAGCTACGACGCAAGAAAGATGCATAGTATTGTACAATGGTATTGTACAATGTAGGAAAGGACGAGAAACGAAAGAAAGCTAATGGAAACGAAGAATATCCTGAGGCTTTGATGATCATATTATTTTAAAGAATGAAAGGTGGCTGTTTAAAAACAAAGGATGAAAGAAAAATTACCAGATGAGGTCACCTGAGCTGTCACTGGGCTGAGGAGGCAAACTGGTAATTCTTTTTTGTTGTTGTTGGCTTAAAAGCAGAAATATTTAGCTCCATTTTGGAAGAAGAAAACATCTGTCATGGAAACTGTATGATTCAAATGAAAAGCATGCAGCAGTCATAATTTAATTTGTAAAGAAAAAACTGGAAGTGTAAGAAGATTAAATTAACAGGATTACAAATGTAATCATAACAGACAATAGTATTAGATCTTTGGCAACTATGTGGTTGCTCTAAAAGACTGTTGACAGATGAAATAATCACCATAGTCTAATATATGAAGTTCATTTCTGTATTTCTAAAATACTTTCCCATCAGATATCAGAAGAACATATTACTGAAAAAATACAGAATTAATACTTCTGAATGGCCATAATGTTGGCTGCCCTCATGATTTACAGTGGGCAAAATGAATAATTTATTAAACTCTTGATAGTGAACTGACCTTTGATCAACAACAGATGGCAGTCAGGTTTATTTCACTACATAAGAATTGCTGTTAAAGATTTCATTTACATTTCAGATAAATCAGCCTTTACATTAGTAACTACATTTCATTTTTCTCTGTTTGAATAGTACTTCATTTTATTGGCTCACTTATTTTTATTTGTCATTTAGTTACTTAAGAAGCTACAGTGAGTTAGCTCCAAAAGCTGCCAAACAACCTTTAGTTGTTTATTTGAAATTTAAGGCGTACTTCCTTCAGGTGTTAAAATAATTAAAACAAAAAAAAAAACAGAAAAAAATTTGAACTACACTATATAGAGAATAAATGTGTTGCATGTTTCATAAAGGTTTGAAGACATTATTTCTTTTCATTTGGAAATGGTTGTGCAATATACTAGAAAGGCTGAAATAAGTGATGTGAGGCAGAGTTTCACAGCTTAAGGCCAAAAGTAATCAATCTCACTTTGTATCTACTGGCCATTACATTTCTTCTGTTTAACCCTGTATGATCCTAGTGTCTTTGACTACATGTTGCTTGTGGTTTTTGAAGCATAGCTTTTGGGAAGATGTTGTGATCCTACAGAAGTATCTGATGTGCTGGAGAGGGCTGCTTGCTATAAAACCATTTCTCATATTTCTATGTGCCTAAGCTTTTTTTACACTGCTGTGTAAAACAGTTGAAAATTCAGGTGACATTTTCTTGCTTTATAGGTTTTGGATGTATCTGCATGTCACTGAGCTCCTTTGCTCTGAGCAGTTCAGACTGTTAGATTAAAATAGTCTATACAGTTCCTCAAGTATGGAAGAGGGCAGACATCTACAGGAGAACACCAGCGTTTTCAAGACAGAAGGCAGGAGAAAAGTGCTGACCTACCAAAAATGTTCTGATGAGCATCTGTAGGTGATCTTATTCTTTTCTTTTTTTTTTTTCTTTTCATCTTTTGGTATCCCTAAGGGAGTTGGTGAGTTTATCAGAATGTTTTTTCTAAGTACCAGGACATCAGTAATTTTTAATAAGCTATGTTATTCAGGTTTAATGCTATATTTTTGGGAGACACTGAATACCAAGATTACATGTTTTCAATCTCTGGTGGCATATGTTGGAATTACTCAAAAAGCCTTAAATGTATGAAAGTACAGTTTAGCAAAAGAAATGTAATGTGGTTGTGGTTTAGTGTGTGATTTTGCTGAGTATGTGAAAGTGTTTGGGTAGTATTGCAATTTTTTGGACGGGCCCATCAACACAGAGGTCCTGCTTTTGGGGTGCGAGTATAAAGAACTTAGAGCAGTGTGTTGGTTAAATATTGTATGGGCACTTCATGACATGCTTGTGAAGTTTGAATAATCTTTAAGAACCTTAGATTCTTTTACGTTATTAGTAATGCTTGGTGGGTTTTTTTAAAGTGATTATGATTAGTGAAGTACAGCAGTAACTGGTTTTGATAAATGGAGAAGCTTTGTTTCCACTGAGGGATTGCTTTGCGGGAAGGACAGAATTAGGAATATTTCTAGTTAACTTCATGCTTTGCTTGTCTGCTGATTTGTTTCTCAGCAGTCTTTTTCCAGAGATAGCCTAAGTTAACTGACTGCCGAGTCTTTCTTAGAATTTTCCTTTCCATTTTGCTGCAACCATGATATTTATATCAAAAGGCATGACATATTGTCTGTAATGTGGCAGTGTATCAAAGCTTTCCTGAAATGCAAAAATTTTCATCCCCATTAGCTCTCATCGTCACTTCATCATACTGTAACTTAAGTAAGTGTTACCTGTTCTGTGTAAATCCATGTCCATTTTTACTTGCCTGCGTACTGAACTAGAGTTCTCTCTTATTTCTATTTTTTATATTGTTCCTTTGTTTGCTTCTGCAAAAAAAAATTATAGAATAGTGATGCTGCTAATAAACTGCTTCTATATTCCAGGTGACCCTAGTGCTGTGGGCACTGGAGCCACTCCCTTTCCATTCTTTAGGTTATGTCTTTTGAACTGGTAAAATTCTATGTATAGTTCTTTTTATTTCAAAGGTAACAATTCTCAAAACCTTTGGATTTGGTTGCTGGTTTGTGACTTCCCATTGCCCATGGAAGATATTTCTGTTCTTACTTTTCAGGGTTTACTGTGCATAGTGGTGTTTCATTTCTCAGGTCTTGCTCATCTGCTTATTGTCCCCTCCTAGCTTTCAATATTTTTCAACTCAACTAAATCAGGTTTATGTTTGGATATATTTTGTTCCTGTTTGCTGCTTTTAGTCCTGTGTATAAATATACTGAATATAAATATACTACCTCTTCTGAGATGAATTTAATATAATTTGTTTTTCTAACCTTTCAGAACAGAAATTTTAAAGTGTTCTCTTCTTGCTATTTCCTTAAAACAAAAAATCATCTGTAGTCATCCTGTCATCGTACTTGCACCAGCATTATATTTTAATTATCCTAACTTCAACCAGTGTTTCACATCCCCTTCCGTTTTTTTTCCTTCTTTATACATAGAGTGATAGGATCGCAGGATAACTCCAGTTGGAGGGGATCTCAGAAAGGGTCTCGGCCATCCTCCTGCTCAAAGCAAGGTCAGCTGTGAGATCAGTCCAGGTTGCTCAGGACTTTATTCAGATGGGTTTTGAAAAACTGGAAGGAGGGAGACTGCACAACCTCTCTGGGCAGTGGGGTCCGCTGCTCAACTGTGCTCATGGTAAAAAGTGGCACCGTGCATCACTGTGAAGAGCCTGGCTCTGTCTTCTCGATAACCTCCCTGTTGGTACTGGAAGGAGCCATTATGTTCCCTGAAGCCACCCCTTCTCCAGGCTGGAGCATCCTAGCACCTCCAGCCTCTCCTCGCAGGGAAGTGCTCCAGCCTGACCAGACTGGAGGCCCTATGCTGAACTTGCTCATTTATCAGTGTCCTTCTTGCGGGGAGGGGGAGGTGCAGAACTGGATGTGGTATTTCAGGAATGGTCTGATGGCCTCTATCTGCTGGCCATGATCCTGCTAATAAAGCCTGGGTTGCTGTTGTCTGTCTCTGCTGCTGGGGCACGCTGCTGGCTCATGCTCAGTTTGCTGTCCCCAGAGCCTTCCATCCGGGCAGTGCCCGTCCTATGCCATTGTAAGAGTTTCTTCCTTCACAAGAACAGAACTTCGTATTTTTGTCCTTGCTGAATTTCATAAGGTTTGTGTCAGCTTATCCCTCCAGTCTGTCCAAGTCTCCATGGATGACAGTCCTGCCCTTAGGCATATTAACTGGTCTCCCCTAATTTGGTGCCATCTGCAAACTGAGTGACAGTGCAGTCTATTGCCTCCTCCAGATCATTGGTAAAGATCTTCTTTTGTAATTCTGTATGAAAATTTTATGCCATATTTATCACTATAATACATTTGATTCTTCCAAGAAAATATTTTTATTCTTGATAGTTTTACTCAGATTTGCATGGGTTTGAGCAGTCAGTCTGAATCTTAGTAAATTATGCTTAAATATATCTGGTGTAAATGAAAAGGTTTACTGAGTTTTTGTACCAATTTTACTGTATAAAATGGCATCTTTAAGTTGTCATTTTAGAAATCACTATTGCTACTAAGAAGTTTCTCATTTTGGAAGTTGTAGCCTTCAGAATTTATTTCCAAGCAGATAAATTATATTTCTCATCTGCTCCAGTGCAAACTGAGTCTGAGTACTTTAAACAGCCTTCCTTAGTAGTTTGATGATGCTGTCTAGAAGACAGCGAGGACATTTCTCCCAGGCTGTTCTGCCACTTTGCCCTGGGGACTGCACCTTCCACCAGAGAGGGCTGAGGTTCAGCTAAAAGGCAGTAGCTGACACACAGTACTCTCATTAAGCCAGTGAAATGCCATGGGAAACATTTTTGTGCAAGATAGAAAACATCCAAAGTCCAAATTAATGTTTTGTTTAATATATTGAGTGACCCTATTTATCTTTTTTTTCCAAAAAAAGAGGTAGTTGTGCCTCGAGGAAAAGGAAAGTGATGCTGGTAGCGAAGTTTCTGCTGACATAGGTGGTAACATATCCAACACCTTGCTCTTCTGACTTTTGCACCAGTCACCTTCAAGGGGGGGATGCTTCAGCAATTTTATACCTATTGGTTTCCTCAAATAGCTTCTCTTGTTTTCTGAGAAACTGCAGTACCTTATGTCATCATTAACATTATTATTTATATCCAAGAAGAGCCCGAAAGCATCAGAGCCCTTAGTTAAAATTTTTTTACAAACAAAAAAGGCAGTCTTACCTATTAATGTAAGATGCTTATATAATATATGTATATAATATAATAATATAATATAATTATAATATTATATAATATAATACGTGCTTAATGTAATACGTGCTTAATGTAATACGTGCTTGGGAATGGTGCTCTTTAGTGGGAATAGGTGATAGATGATGATCATCAATGATGTTCATCTAGATGATCAATAGATGATCATCAAATTATTGAATAAACTGGGGTTGAAATTTTCTGTGTCAAAGTTCCACCAATGCTGTTGGGATCATAAGTGACTGTGTCACTTTCAAATACGGGACCTGGACTTCCAGGTCACAACCTAAATACTTCTGAAAATTAAGGAGCTTGAACCTTGCTACTTTTAAGAGGAAAGGAACCCCTGACTTGGATCTTTATAGTGCATTTACAGATGTAGGCTCCACGTTGTATAATCGGTTATCTAAATGGCTTGAGATACTTAATGTGTGCACTAGGGCAGAGGCTGAGGTGCACTCCTTAATCTCATCCATTTTCCATCTCTGAGCTGCATACCTGACAGTGTAGGCATAGCTCAGGCTCCCAGTTAGCCTGACAATCATAAATAGGGAACTGGAGTGTGATTTCCCAAGACATGCAGGGAATATGCATGCCCCACATCCATTGATTTTCAATTGGAGTGGACACTTGGCTAACTTAGAGGCTTTAGAAATTCCCAATCAAGACAGCTAACTTGAAGCACATATTTATAACAAATGTAAATGTTCAATGTAAAAAGACTGATGTTAGTGAGTGGCAGGGGGAATAATTGCTTGGGAAGGAAAATGTACTTCAGGCTTATGATATTTGTGCTGCTTGCCCAGCTGCAAGGCTGTGATTCTGGAACAAGAGGGCATGGGAAGGAAGAGGGAAGTTCCCTTTGACTCTTTTTTGCACCTGTACAAGTGAAGGAGCCACACCAATTAAAACCAAAAAAACCCTATGCCAAACAAAAAACGAAATGCCTCAAGAGCAACTGGTGAATTGAGACAAAAATGTCACTGCCCAAAGCCGTGATGAAATGTGGTGCTATGAAAATAGCACTTCCTTGCCTGGAAGCAACAAGACATTTTACCTGGTGTCACTTTATCTAGTGTGACATGGAGATGTGAAGTCCCCTTGAGCATCTTACAAATTTAGGAGGGAGTTTGTAGACAAAAATCCTCCTGTCAGTCAAGATCATGTAATTGCAGCTTCTTCCTGATGAAGAAAACAGTTGTATTTAGATTGCGCATTTACATTTAAATATCAACTAAACTTGGATAGATTTTTTTTACTTGGTAAGCTGTGTCTTTTTGCTTTGAAATGAACATTTGGGAACAGGGCAGAAAGGTTTCAGTAGCATCAAAATTCCATGCTGTGAGGGCAGCGAGCGTGTGTGACGGCATTGGCAAGTGAAGTGAACCGAGATCCTGAGCCACTGCAGGCTCGTGGGAAGGGACCTGGTGGAGGAAGCCTTGAGCCGGAGGGGCTGGCGCCTGCCTGTGCTTTCCAGCTGCTATTTAGCTGCTCCTTCGGCAGTGAAGGGCCAGAGCACTGTGAACAGGGACTGCAAAAGGGACTCTGTGGGGCTGGGAGCATGCAGGACACCCAGACTGCTGCGTGGGCTGCTCTTCATGCTTGCTTTTCCCAGTTTGTGCAGCAGTTTGACGTTCTGCTTCCAGTACTGCTGGGAGCTGCTTCTGGCACCTTCACTCAAGGCTGCTGCTGGGAATGGCCTTGGGAGGGCCAAGCTCATGGGGAGCAACAGCAACACCCTTGTCACAGCCATTAGCACAGCAGGGACACAGAGCATCTCTGTTTAAATTTGCCTGGGGTGGCTTGGAGGGTGTGCAGTGATTTGTACGTTGTTTTGCTAACCTTTGCATTTCTGTAAAACTGACAGGTATTCTCTTAAATTGAACTGGAAGACGTTTACTAATGTACTTATTGTTCATGATATTAAAATCAAGGTCCTGAATTGCTTGATCTAAAAATCTCTTTCTCTCTTCTAATCCAGGTCAACAGAAACAGCCAGCGCAGACCAGTGCATTCATAAATGTGAAATAAGCCCACACCATCATGTTTGGCACCAAGAGGTCAGTTTTCACCTTTGTTATGCTTTTCATCTCCAAAACATAGCATGGCTGTTGTTATTCTAATCTGAAAATTTTACATTTTAAATGTAAATGTCATTAAATGCCATAAAATGTATTGTTGTACAAAATACATCAGCTAGATATATTGCTCTTTGTATTATATTGATTAGTTTTCCTTCTCTGTACGGCTCTGGTCTACTTTAATTGACACATATGTGGCATACAGGCCATGTAGTGCAAAGGCAGTTAGTATCCCTACGGCGTTATGGGTCACAACAAGACTGCCAAGGAAGACACTGTACTACTGCTGCAGGGCATCCCTCCTGCTTTCTGGGTACGGAAAATAGCACCAGGACAACAAAGCACCAGTGTAAGATAGGTTCTTTTCTGCCATTTTAGGGAGTCGATACTGAATATAAGGTAACCTCTGTTTCTTATTCTGCATGATTCAATGTCATACTCCAAATGTCTCAAAAATCAACATTTTTGAATCCACGCTCTCTACTTCCTGCGCTCTCTAAGTGCTCCTCTTAAGCATCAGGTGGTGCGGTTCTGCTCCTGTACCCGTCAGCAGGCAGCATGGCCTTGCTTCCCCCGATGGTTCATGCAGTCACACAAGCTGTGTGGCACCCCAGGCACCTTGCCAGGTACCAGCTTCTGCACCGATGGGTTTTCTGCAGGAGACTGTGATTTCTCTGTGGAACAAAGACACTATAGACCATTCCTCCCCTGTGTGAACTCCCTGGATTTTTTGCTTGTCAATGAGCTTTTAGGTTTTTAGTACTTGGTAGTCAAGGACTTCAACGCTTGTGCTCCAGGTGCATGGCAGCCTAGTGAAATGTTTGCCCCATGCAGTGGCAGAGCACCTTTAATCTGGTACCTGGAGAAGTAGCTCACCTCTTCCGAATTGCTGGGAAGAGGGGAGGCTAGTTGGCCCTTAAGAAGTAGCACATATGAAGCAGCATCTTGCATGCCTGCCGGGATCAGGGGTGGCAAATAACAAGAAAAAGCAGTTTGGTTTTCTAAAGCATCAGCTCCCACACCAGTTGCCCAAGGCATGAGGTGCAGCCTCCTCCGTGCAGCCTCCTCCGTGTCAGGGTGATACCAGGGGCTGCCTGGTCCCTTCTGCTCCTGCAAGTGTGGGTGCTGCTGCCTCAGATGGCGACAAATTCAACGGGGTATTTTGTGTCTGTCTGAAGTGGTATTCACATCTGATTCCAGACTGTTACCCTACTTTACTGCAAATGCAGTACATTTTTAGGGTAACTTCAGGAAAAGGAACCTTTGGTCTTATTTTTAGGTAAGCACAGAATCGGTTGTTTTGTCAGTATGATGAGTTTAAGATAATTGTTGCTGAGGGTACAGTAACAGAATTGCAAGCTTCCCATTTGAGGATTTCTGCTTTTAATTGTCTCTGCATGATATTAACACTCAAGTTAACCAAAGACATTCTGCTAAGTGAAATAAATGATTATATTACATTATATTCAGGAGGATTAGTTAATTTTGCCACAGTTTAAAATTACCCCGTATGAACTCCTTCTGGGCTGATCTAAACATTTTTTCACTCTCAGGATAGTCTCTTTATCTTTTCTTAGCATTATAAAGGAATGGCAAAATGAAGAGTTGTGTTTGATTGGTAGCCTTGAAATTTCATTCTTTCTTTTTTTTTTTCTCCCAGATTGAGTCTCGATTACTATGCAAATGAAAATTCCTCATAAGGAATATTACAGACAATATGAAATTCTCTTTCATGTCTGCAAATAAGAGGGTTTATGAAAGAAGGCACATCTGGGGAACAGAAGTTCTTTGCCTCTCCACTGTACTGTGTTCTGCTGTTTCTCACTTTCCACAAACTGTTTTGAGCCACTTACAATAAAAAGGATTTCTTGCTTCCGGGAGGGAAAGAGGAGGAGTGGACTTCATGATAGTAGCCTCCTATGTGTAAACTGGGAAATAACATCAAGTGTTCTTGAGATTAGTGCCATATTTTAGTTAGGCAGTGATTGAGTACTTGTCAGTGCTTTGTTCTCCCAATTGCAGTGCAACTTGAATTTAATTTTCCTAGAGGACTGTTAATTGTGAACAAGAAAATCTTGAGTTTTTATTGATCATTTGTAAAGGTTATAAACTCCTACAAATAGACTGTCTAAAACTATTGGGAATTTTTGAAAATCTTGGTTGGATACATTAATTCTTTTCCTAAAAAAGAAATACTGTATTTACTTGGAAATATCATGAGGAACAAAGCTATTTTTCTATAGGAAAGGATGATTTAAAGTTTATTTTCTTGTAAAATCAGTTTTTAATTAGTTCTAATAATACATTGCTAATTATAATCTCCACAAAACATTTAACAAAATTACAAAACTCTGACTCAAAAACTGAATTATCTCCTGTCACCAGATCTTTGGAATTTATCAGGTATATAGTATCTCAGCTCCTTTTTTTATTTATACCTTTCTATTAATTTCTCTTAATTTTGCATACAAAGTTTCTTTTTAGTGGATAATCCATGTTGAACGGACCGAATAATGAAGTTGATAAAAGTGAATGTCCTATCAGAACAGCTTTGACAAAATTCGTGAGGAAGATACTTCTCAGCTGCTTTATAAGAAGCTGTGTTGTTAATTTGAACTGGCATTGCTAACAAAGCGATGAATTCCTCTTGATTTCAATTTAATTTGAGAGCTGATCCCATGCTTTTAAATACTGAACTATTGTGGTTTCTCTGTGTTGTCGTGTATTCTGCTCTCATCTTTTTTTCTATCATGTTAACTTTTCTCCAATTAATTAAATCTGCAGTAGACACCAGCCTTGAAATAGCAGAGGTCAGTACATATACCAATGAGTTTCTGATGTGTTGTGTTATTCATGTTGTGTACAGTCTTGCAAGAGCAATCGCCGATACCGTTGTCGTCCTGTGGAAGGGGAAAGTATGTAAAAGGCTTTAGAGAAGGGATTTTTATTTTGTGGGAACCAGTTTTATGTGTGGAAGTTGGTCTGCAAAGATAGGCCCCAGATTAGCACATCCTCAGGATTTTCAGTAAACTCTGTCTGATTGTCTACCTACCACTGGCATCTTGGTGCTCAGGGGTACTCTAACCTGTGGTTATATACGTTCTTCAGTTTGGAAACGTTATGCTGTGTAACTCATTTAAACTGTGTCCAGGCAACTGGAGAGTATTTCTCCTGGATGGCACGCTCACTTCTATTCTCCTTCTCTAGCTTAGATTGGAGCACTTCAAAAGATGGCCCAAGTGAAAAATCTAGTGCCCAGCTGTTTAATCCCTAAATGAGTTTAGCAGACTGAAGGAAGCAATTGTGAGAAATGGGAGGTGAGAATCATGAGGACGTTTGCTGAAGTGTTTATGCGATACGGGTCCATTTCTGGAGCTGCATCCATTTGTCCCTTGCATGTGGCATATGTTTGAATCAGGCTCGTGGAGGATACCACCTTGGTCCAATGAAGTGCACAAACCACCACTAGTATCTCTGGCTAATTAGAAGTTAGCTGCCACATCCAAGTCTGTCTAAGTTTTCTCCTGCCATAAGTATGTGGTGTCTCCTCCCTCCATTGGTTTGAACCTTAAGAAGGTCTGTAGAGCTGAGACAGCAGCTGGAGCTTGTGTGATCTATTGCCAGTGTTTAGGCTGTTGAGGGCTAGTGTTACTAGGTTTAATAGACTATTTTGGAAAAAAAAAAAAAAAGGCGAACAAAAAGAGGAAAGGACTCTGATCTCCAGGCATCCTGATCACCCTTATGTGAACTCAGGGTTTATTTTTATTGTGATCTTAAGTGCTTAATGTTTTCTCAATTATGTTTTTACAGAAGTCTATTTTACAATAAGGCTCTACTGCACCTCTTGTAGAGCCTTTTAAAGGCATTTGCATGAGCTAACCAGCCAACCTGGCACGTATCTTTTTTGTCAGAGAAAGTCATCTCCATTTCCACAGCAGCCTCATGCTGTAGCTCTAATACTCAGAATTGTTTAACTCTCCTGTTGTGTTTCTGTGCTATATCTTGGATTTTTTGTAAGAGCGTCTGATGATTGCCTGCGGATTCTTTAATTATAGGATTACACTTGCACTTCAGTTATAATCTTTAATACCATAAGTTCCTTCTTCAAAAGTGGCTGGTACTTGAAATTACAAAGAGGACCCAACATCTCAGTGACTGGGTATTTTTTTGGTTTGTTTTTCTTTGCATGGGAATGTGAGTGTGTTTATGTACTTCTCCAGTTGATCTCAAGCAATTAACCTGTAAGCCAAACTGCAGACACCTTTGTTGTTGTGTTTCCAGTTCCCTTATGCTTTAGAAGGTTCAGGAGCCAGAGTTTCTGAGCAAGATCTGTAAGGTATGTCATGTATTTGGCTGGGCTCTTCAGTGTGCAGGGGTGTGTTCCCCATTACACCCTGTTCAAGCTCCTGCAGAAGGGAAAAACCCTGGCATTTCTGAAGTCAGTGAAATTTTTTTGCTTTTATTTTAGAAGTCAGGATTTCATCTGAATTTTCGAACAGTACTCTTTATCAAGAGTATGCAGGATGAGGAAAACGTTGTTTGGTTTTGCTTTTCAAGAAATGCGTTTGGAAGAAAAACATGCCAAGGTATATACTGAAGGTCAGTCTTGCTGAGTGATGAAGTCAGTTGGAGGTACTCATGCCCTAGTTCAGTCATTTCTTCTTGCACAGGAGAGCTTGAAGATATTTCCCAGACAAGGATGAACTTTTCCTCATGCTCAGATTTCATGCTGAGCTTGGGCCTCAGTGCCCTGCAGATATCTCCAGTTTGTTGGTATGTTTCCAGTCTTAGCAGACCACTCCTGTTAGATTCTGGCTGTAAAAATAGCTTCGTAATATCTTTCATTTTTAGGAAATGAAGTCTGTGGATTAGAGGATTATCAGTGCTGCCACACATGAAACCTAGTCTTAATTTAAAGCCACTCTAGTTTAATTTCAACTAAAAAGTGAAAGGCACACATATGACAATCAGCACCTCATGGAGCTCAGTGGCTTCTAGACTCTGCTGCATCTTTCACATGTAAGAATAGCTATACGGTGGTCTGAAATACATTTTCTCTCGGGGGTTGGTTGCCAGATACCTCTCTGAAACCTTCCGAAGCAGAACTGGTACCACATAACACGAGCTGTTGTTGTGTCCTATGGACTTTTTCAAATGCTCCTGGCAATTACATGATTTCTCAGATGCCTCTCTTTCTTCAGATGCTTTTTTAAATCCCTGCCCACAATCATAACACTGTATCAGAGCAGAAAGCTCTTCTCCCTTTATCTTTATTTCTTAGCAAAAATCTCAATATCCTGATAAAAACCAAACCTCATTTCACAATGTGAAATATCTGCATTCTCCTTGTGTCTATAAAGCCCTGGGGTTAAATTTTCAACATGGTGAATAGTAGATATCTGCACAAATCCCATTGTCTGCTAATGGGATTTGTTCATGCTGCTCCCTGACACCTTTTTGAACACTCATACTGGTGATTTATTTTATTACGGTGTTACAGAAGACACTTAGTGAAGTGTGTTCTGATTCCCCATTTGGCAACAGGAACCAGTGTGAGGGAACAGGACCAACGAAATGGCTGTGTCTGTGCTGTATTGCCGCAGATAGTGGTCATAGGTTGTTGGCTCTGTATTTATGTGGTCATAAATTGCCTGTTTTGCTGACACTTGAAAGTAAATGAAGGAAAGCATCAGCACTGCTGGCTTTTTGGCAGGAAGCCTGAGAGCAACTTGGTATGCCTTGTGTGTCTAGCTAATGCCACTTCGATGGAAAGTTTTAATTAAGTGCATGTCTCTACGTGCAGAGAAGAAGTCAAAGGCACTTGGGAAAAAGAAAGCGTATCTGCTTCAGACTCATTGAGGAATAATTTGGTGAGAGCATTAAATGAATTTCAATTCATTGGAAAATATTTTCTTAAATAGCGCCGGAATGTACACGAAAATCATTGTGAAGTGAAAACTATAAAATTAGTCTGTAGATCTAATCCATTTGCTCCATACTTGTTGGAAGATGTCACGGTAGCAAAAGTCAGAGGTGTAGGGATTGTGAAACTAATCTGATATGCTGGATTTCATTAAGCTCCCTAATTGTAATTATCAGAAGAACACTAGATGGTGGTTTGCCTTCAGCCAGTATTTTTGATTTGTCATTTCTGTAACGGTTTCTAAGCTTATAAACATCCAAAAATTAATTGTTAATACAAGTATAATTTTTATAGCAAATCTTTTATAACTAGGGAGCCATGTTAAAATTCTGGCTGTTGAAATTGAACTTATTACATCAGAATTTTAGCTCTGTTTCCTGGCTTTCATACTTACAGGAAAAAAATTCACTTGGTTGTCTTCAGACTGTCTAGAGGGATGGCTCTTTATGAAAAGAGCAGTTCTGAGGAGCAGGGATAAGACATTTACCACTAGATACAGTGCATGGTTTATTTTGGATAGTGGTTGGTGTATGATTCATTGTTCTATCTGCATTATAGCAAAGCCAGAAGGGCCAAGCCAGGTTTGTACAAGGGCTTGTTATGTCATACTGTATTTGCTTTAATCCCTGTAATCTTTTTATGTCCTCAATACACTGTGACTTCCACCCTTTTATCCATCTTTCAACCAAGGTAAAAAAACCTGCTTTATTATTCGCTTAACTTTTCTTCCAGAAGAAACGGAGCCTTCTCAAGAGCCAATCCAAAATCTGCAACAAACTTCATGAGGGGCTGGGGACAATCATGCAGTCTTAGCTTTTCTCCCTACTTGATCTTGCATCTTTAACTCTTACCATTCTCTTTGTATGTTAACTAACCACAGTGAAAGAACACCACCATTGACTTAAGCCTTTTCATGGTGAACTCTTTTGTTCCTCTGTATAATGAGTGATTGGTCAGCTCCTTCTTACTTCAAACACATATTCTTCTGTGAACTGTACTGTCAAATGAAACCTTCCCTCACCCCCAAAGCCCCAGTTTTTTTGTTCGTTTCTTAATGTGGACAAGATTATTTTCTGAACACAGAATTCTAGGTCTGATTCCCTAATATATTCCTCTATTCGTGCTGATGTTTATGAAAAAGTGAATCTGAAGACTGGAATAGATAAGGCTGTTTTCTTAGCAGGAATTATCAGATGCCATTTCAGATGTATACAGCAGATGGGGAGTCTCATGGGAAGGGAAGAAATAAATGCAACAGATGCGTCATAAGACCAAAAAAGCTATTTATAAGAATAGTTCCAAGAATGGAAGATGCCATCAAAAGGTTATTTACCTTTTGGCAAATAATTGCATTTTGCCTGACTTTTTCTAATCTGAGAGATGAGAAATAGTTTGGCATTTATTATCAGAAACTAGTTGTAAACAGAATTATCTCATTTCTCTGGGTATTATGGGGCAATGCTAGATGCCTCCACTGCTCATGGCAAAGACAGACAAAGAAAGGAATCCTTATGGACAACAAGGGGAAAATCTAGAACCCAGAAAAATGAAGTATCATAGAATATTCCAATAAAAGTAATGAATGCTCTGGTCCTAAGACCTTTGCTGTGGTCTTAAAACCTTTGTAAGATCACTACTTCGCATGAAATTAGAGCAGTTGTCCCATGCAGAGTGTAAGGAGATGTGAGAAACATCGCTCTTATAATCCCCACCCCATACAGCAGGCTCGTGCTCAGCTCCTCAGGCAGTGCACAGGCAGGATCTGTTGCAGCAGCATGGGAATGCTAAAAAGTTCAGGAAACATAAGAAAAAACGTTTTTTAAAGTGAAGGTGGTTAATCACTGGAACCGGGTTGCCATGAGGTTGTATGGTCTCTGTCCTGGGAGATACTCAAAACCTGACTGGCTATGGCCCTGAGCAATCTGTTGCAGCTGGGCTGGCTCTAAGCAGGAGGGATCTCCAGAGGTCCCCACCAGCCTCAGTGACTGTGCAGTCTGTTGCAGTCTATGAAACACAAAGAAATACCTCTATGTTCTGAAGTCTCTGAACCCCCAATTCCTGGGAGCAGGGAAGCTTTGTCCTACTGTTTGTCCTGCTGTTTGCCACTGTCTGTATGGGTTTCTCCCTTAGGGCTGGTCTTGGCCACTGTCCCAGAAGATGCTGAGCTGGGCTGACGGTTGGTCTGATCCAGCAGGGATGTTCTTGTGTGTGTGTTAAGAGGATACTGGGCTAAACTGCAGATAAGGACTAAGTCTGATTATACAAAAGAGTTAATTTAGGAGAGGAGGGTAAAGCAATGCAGCAGCTGCTATCCAGGCAGGGCAGTCCAGGGAGAGTCCTGCCATTGAACTATATTTCTCCTGTGGATGTTTTAACTCAGGGTGAAGATGCTGGAAGTCTGTCCAATGCCAGTGTCCCCAGCCTGATCTGCCTGGACTGCTGGTGGGGCTCAGCAGCTAAAGGGCAAGGCAGACTGGTGCCCGGTGCTCACCTCTTCTCTATGAAAACTCAACACAATTCCTCTTAATTTTGGCTGTGTTTAGTCCTGTTGTTGGGGACCCAACATTATCCAAAGAGCTAAACAAATTGATGTTTGTGACATTTGACCACTGGGCAGCTGGGGAGCTTCGGTTTGTGTTATAACACTTATTTAGTTCCACCTGTTTGATAGATAGGGCTATTGCATTAACGGTTGACATCTTGTTAAGGTGTGTGAAAGGTTTGCCATAAGGCCCCAGTAGGAGAAGCCAAAAAGGAAAGATTTGAAACATGATACTTCTGAAGTTAAAAATGGAGATGAAGCAAAGTAAATTAAGTTAGAAAAACAAAACACAACCTCCAAACCCCAAAGACCGCTGCTTCTTCTGCTATGAGTCCGTCTTGTCTTTCTTCATAAATGTCAGCTTCTTTATAAATAAACAATTTGCTCTTTTAAAATAATTGGTGATGACTCAATATCTCATCTTTATTATTGTGTATTTTAAATATGCAGACTTCAGCAAGTCTAAATCTGTACTCTTTGGGGAAAAAAATAAGGCTTTAATCATATTCAGACCTAGTCTTCCTTTCATCTGGTAGTTTACTTGCTTTGACAGGTGAATATAACTTTCTGAGATCTGTGTTTTGTTTTTAAACCCACTCACCTACTTATATAACTTTCCTTACGTAGAGATTGTAATTTTTATTTTACCTTACCTGACATCAGTCAGATAAAGAGGCAGGTTTACAGACATTTGCAGTTTATTTCTTATATTCCAGTTGCTGTTTATAATACTCTCTCTTGAACAGTAAGTACTCCTCATATTAAAAGGGAAGTAAGCAAAATTGTACGTGGCAAAGCAGAGGTATTTTTTATGATTGTTTTTCAGTAAACCACACAGCAGGTACTGAGTAAAGGATCTTGACGCTGCTGTTGCTTGGATATCTTCTGCTTTGCCCAGTGCTGATTGCCACAAGGCTGCAATATAGCTCTGCTCCTCATTTTAGTTAAGGAGAAAGAAAGATGGGAATGCATGGAGTTTTTGTTTTCTTAGAGGTTATATGATGTAAAGCTTGTGGGCTCTCCTGTTGAGGAGACATTAAGTACCTGGGTGCTTTGGTGGGGAGTCTCTGTAACCATGCAACAGCGATGGGGACCATCCACTAATGTCTTGGGGACAGCGGGAGCTGTCAGACCCTAGCACTAGCATTGAAGGAACAGGAAAATCAATCAATTCCAGTTAAACACGAGTGTTAAATTATCACTCTGAGGGAAGGGTGAATATTTCTAGCAGCAAACAGCCAGTGGATTTGCCCACAGTAAAAGGACAGCATTACCTTTCAAAGGGGAATGTGACTTTTACAAGTGGAGCAAGACTTCGGCTTCAGGACAGGCACACCTACTAATAAGTACTGTTTTTTTTCAATCATTTGCATGTGTTATGAAAAGCAGTAGCAGCAGAAAGAATAAGAAGCTGCCCCATATTGTGATGATGTCTGTCCATAGGACTTCCATGTGCAGGCTTGGCTTGCAGCAGGTAGCTTTCTGCCTGTGCGATCACAAGCGTTCTCTATGCTGTCAGGAACAGGTATGTGTTATTTTCACTTTCTGGGCACCCGTGTTTCACTATGCCAAAGCTGCCCCTCGGGACTGCCCCTCGGGACTGCCCCTCTGCAGTGTGGCTTGTGCCAGTAGAGATCCAGGACCCCTGCACTGAGAGAAGAGCTTCTGCGTGCGTCATCTTTAATATAAGGGTAGACTTATGTTGTCTGAATTGATTCCAGTTCATAAAGCTGACATTTAATTGACATCAGAGTTAAACATCAATGTCCTCAACAGACTTAGAGTAGCTTTCATGTTTTAATAACTGTGAACAGCGTGGAGCCCCAGGTAGATTCCTTTAAAGGTAGATTCATTAGGGTAAAAAAGATCATTAGCTGCTGGTGATGGATTGTTTCTCAGTAAGATAAACGCAAATTCAGACATGCTTTGAACTGCCAGTGTAGGCTTGTTTCAATGACAAAGGGAGCAGGTGAGCCATGGTATCCTGATTATTCCTTTTACTTCTGTTTTAAAAAAATCTTTGAAGACCACAAAGTGTTGGAAATATACTGTCCTATCATTACCAAGCAGAAGTAGTAATGAGATATCTCAAAACTCCCTCAGTGTCCACCTACTTAGCATATACTTGGCTGAACTTCATCTAATCCTTTTCAAAGTGACTTGTGGATTTGGTGTCAGGAGAGAAATACTGGAAGCAGTTTCCATCCATTTCAGTCGTTCAGTCACTCATGCTGAGTGATAAGCGCTGATCAGATCTGGGCATCTATTATGCTTTGTGATGAGCATATATGAGATGGTCTCTGCCTTGCTATATTCTCCTCTAGTCCATGGGCAACATTTGTAAAGCCCAGATGAGAAAACTTTGGTGGTAGCCATTCGTTTACTGGACAAATGTTATATGAAGGACAAAATACCATGCAGCAATATTCTCTTATGTATGACAATGCAGGGTGGTAATGGTAGAAGCCCAGCTTGCCCATAAAATTATCTATTTCCCTGAAACTCTTTCAGGGGGATTTCACATAGGTGTGGGGTCTGCCTCTGTTCTTTCCCCTTCTGTTCAATAAGGGCTCTGCTCACAGGTACAGCTCTGGCTGCAGCTGCCACACAGGAATAAGGGAATCCTTACTCCTTATTAGTTTAGAGATTGTATTTAATAGAGGGTTGCTGAGAGGAAACTGCTCCTTTGTTAAAGAACAACATCTTTCTCTGGCTTTTACCGCCTGTTTGCATTGGCCTGCTGAAATATGTTTGTTTGAAAAAGGCTATAGTCCCTTTTTTTAAATAAAAAAATAAACAACAAAACAACAAAGATTTGTCATTCTCTGTATCTTATTTACCAGAAGCACTCCCTTGTGCACCACTCCGGAGAGATAAAAGATTTCTGAGCTGCTCATGGTTCTGTACTTCTTGCCTTGTGACATTTTCTCACAGGAAATATTCAGGGTGTATGCGAATGTTGAGAGTTTGGTTTCAGTCCTTGTGACTAGCAATGGCTAAGATGTATGCAGTTCTAATCTCAGAAAAAGTCGATCATGTACTTCCTTTAATAATGGAAGTTATTTAAGTCTGAACATCTTGTGTAGCTAATACGATTATTTTGGTTTCAAATTGACTAGAGAGCTGAACATATTCCTGGGAAGAGTTTGAACCTATCCTCGCTGAACAGCTTATATATAAAAGAATGCAGATATTGGCATGTGATTATGAAATAGCTAGCACACATACTGATAATCAGATTTCTTTAAATAATTGTTCTTATTTCGCTCAAATGCCTCTCTATATTCTGTCCAGTCCATCTTGTGAAAGTTTCTGAAAGCCAATTTATAGGAAGAGACTGTCTTCTCAGAAATCTTTACTATCAGATAACGTGTGCTTTGCCACAATCTGGTTCATATTCTTAATAGCGACTGTAAACTATGTAACATATTAAACTATGTAACATATTAACAAAGGATTTGGCAGATTTTTTTGTTCTGTGCAGGCCTTTAATTCAGGATAAATGATCTGCTAGAGAACAAGGAATTGAACTTTCTACAGGGATTTCTTGATGAAATTTTGTGGTCTGTGTTGTTTATGGTGGCCTCTCTCTTCCTCTTGTTTTGTCTGTTAATATAGTCTTCGAATATGGAAGAGTTGACTTTGCAGAATATTGTGTTTTATTGTGTCATTATTTCAAAAATCCAAATGAAATCTCATCTGCGGACTTAATTCCCCCATTACAGTGTGTTACCTGAAGAGAAATGCTGTTAACTACAAGCTATGCAGAGCTCATGGCTGTGGACTTTTTAACCCATGGCTCTGTGCATCCTGTTACGTCGCTGCTGTTTCATAGGTCCAGCAGCTCCCGTGCAGCCTTGTCCAAAATGGAGATTTGAATTAGGGGATGAAAAGCACATTTGTTTCCTCTAATATTCTAGAATTTCCAAATCATCTCAAAACTTTCTGAAAACTTAAGACTGATTATTAGGACAGTGGGTCACCTATCTCCTAAAAAAGTTAAATTTAAACTATCAGACTGCTTAAATTTCTTAGGATTTAGCAGTTTGAACACATTGATCAGTTGCTGATGAAACAGAAGTACAGTCATTACTTTCCAGCACCATTATTTTAAGCAGACTAGAAATATTTAAATTACCCTTTTTCCTGTCCCCAGTAACTATTAGAAGTCTTGGCTTCTAATAGATCAGTGCCAGTTTTCTAATGATTTTTTTCTTACTGCATTTTAAAATGTCATCTTACTGTTATTAATTAAGCTACTGACAGATTTTTAGTTACTTTTTTCTTTTTTTCTTTTAACCAGGTATTACAGTTCTTAGCACATGGTTACACCCACTGAAGTAACTCCCATTGGAGTTAGGATTTTTCTTATCCTGAATGGTGGCCCGAGCCTCGGGCAGTTCTCTCTCTCCCCCCATGCAAGCCTCTTAATGGGGATTAAAGGAGGGTCAGGAAGGGACTGTAAAAAAAAAAGCTACAGTTCTGAATAGGTGTTTGAATGCATAATGTGTTTCGTGAATGCCTTCTCACTGGTAGTTTTCTAGGATGCTTAAATCATGTCAAATACTGTAGGTACATCTGTTCTGATTTATATGATCTCAGTAGTCATAATTTAAATGAAGCTAAGGAGTTTCTAGACTTCAGAGCTGCTGTTTTGCTTGTGACAGAAAATTATTTCATGTTTTTTATACATATATCTCTATATATCTCTGTCTCAGTTATATTTTTTCCTCAAACATTAGGAAAAGTCTACACCATCAGTTTAGCTCAAATAACTTCTGATAATACTTGGATTGATGCCTGCATAGGGTAGATAATGTACTACTATTGTAAGTTGTGTTGGTGGGACCTGAAAGACTGTAAACAACCAGGATGCTGATTTCAGGCTTCATCCAAAATGGATTTCTCAGGAAGACCCTCAACCCAGCATCCTGCGACTCACAGTTGTGGATCATTGCTTTAGGCAGCTGCCTATTGATTTTATTGTATGTCTGGCAGACCCAAACACGCTGGACTTGTGCATTCAGAGCAGGCAAATGTGTTGCTTTCAGAATTCCAGTATTGGTAGAATTACTGTCTGGAACATGGAATTAAATACTGATTTAGCACTCACAGTTTAGGAGATGGTGATCTTAACATTGCTTTCTGTGAGGATGTTATGTAAAACATCCCTGTGTATGTTGACAGACTGTAGTGCCGCTTGCCGGGTAAGAATGGATGGGTTAACACCACCCCATGGGTTTAGGTTCTGGAGAAAAACAGATACAAACCTTCTCTACACAAGGTATGGTAGGAAGGTAGGTATTTTGGGTAGGGAAGCAACTCCACTGAAGGAATGTTTGGTAGCATTTGCAGATGGAAAGCACTCGTTACCTTTGTAAAAGTCTGTGTTAATATCAGGTAATTAAAATACTCCCTCAGTCTGTTTCTTCCTGTGGAATAATTAATTAATTGATCTTTTTTAGCTACAAATTTATAATGATCTAGTGCTATGTGTGTTCAGAGATCATTACTGCGTGTCTGCTGAGCATTTGCAGTACTGGATATTTAACATTTACAGCTTATGGTGCTAAAAGTCCTAGTCCTCCATTTCATTGATGGGAAGAGTGTTCTTGTGATGATGTTTGTGACCTTGTTTTTCAGAAATACTTTGTGTTCCAGAATGTTACTTAATGTTTATTTAACTCTAAGTATGTAACATGAAAGTTTAATTCATTTACTGATTCATACGTGCTTTTGAGAGGTTTTTAAATTTTAAGAAAATAAGAACATAATGCAATATCCAAAGTATTTGGGAGAGCAAGTTGAAAGGCAAAAAAAAAAAAAGCTAGTTGTGAGATGGAAGCTCTAGTTATAGGAAACAACTGGAGCCAAATAACAGCTCACCTCTGGCAAAAGGGGGAGGGATGGAGGTTCTGGCTTCTCCCTCTCATGCTGTGCTCCACTTATTCCCTGGCTCTTGCCACTTAAGCAAGTGCCACAGATTTCCAGGAGATTGCCTGGCAGGTGAGTCCCACTTCCTAAAGCAGCAGAAGACCAGGTCGGAGGAGTAGCGTTTCCTGCTACGTCAGTGAGGCGTCCAGCATCAGAGCTACTGCAGGGAGGATGCATGGCTAGTGCAGGCATGGTGGTAGGGAGGAGGCAGAAACCCCACCAAATTTTGGGGGCTGGATTATGAACTGCACTCTTCTTTAGGCTGAGACGATTAGATCTCACATTTTAATTTGAGACCCAATTTTTTTTTATGAATAGAATAGAGTAGAATAACATAAAATTGGACAATCATCTAGTCCAACTACCAGACCACTCCACGTCTGACCAAAAGTTAAAGCATGTTACTAGGGGCATTGTCCAAATACCTCTTAAACGCTGATGGGACTGGGGCATCGGACTCCTCTCCAGCAAGCCTGTTGCAATTTGACCACCCTCTCAGTAGAAAAATGCTTCCTAATGTCCGGTCTAAACCTGCTCTGGTGCAGCTTTGAACCATTCCCGTGTGCCCTGTCACTGGATCCCAGGGAGAAGACATCAGCACCTCCCTCTCCACTGCCCCTCTTCAGGAAGCTGTAGAATGCAGTGAGGTTGCTCCTCAGTCTCCTTTTCTCTGAACTAGGCAAACTCCGTAGTGTCTGCTCATGACATGTTTCTTCAGCCCTTTCACCAGCTTTGTTGCCCTCTTCTGGACACATTCGAGTACCTCAACACCCTTCTTAAATTGCGGGGCCCAGAACTGCACACAGTGCTCAAGGTGAGGCCACACCAACACTAATACAGTGGGATAATCACCTCTTTTGATGGGCTGGCAATGCTGTGTCTGATGCACCCCAGGACGTGGTTTGCCCTCTTGGCTGCCAGGGCTCACTGCTGACTCCTATTGAGCCTGCTGTCAACCAGCACCCCCAGATCCCTTTCTGCAGGGCTGCTCTCCAGCCACTCCTCTCCCAATTAATACATGTGCCCGGTGTTACTCTGTCCCAGGTGAAGAATCCAATATTTGGAATTGTTAAATTTCGTACCATCAGTCATAGCCCAGTGCTCTTAGATCGCTCTGGAAGTCCTCTTGTCCCTCAAAAGAGCCAACAGCACTGCCTAGTTTAGTATCGTCAGCCAATTTGCTAACGGTGTGTTCAACCGCTGCATCCAGAACACTGATAAAGAAATATATTGAACAGAACTGGTCCTAGAACTGAACCCCAAGTAACAAACACCACTGGTGACCGGTTGCCAGCCAGTTGTAGCCCCAAAAGGGAGCTTGTCAGAAGCAGGATTCGAACCCACGCCTCCAGGGGAGACTGCGACCTGAACGCAGCGCCTTAGACCGCTCAGCCATCCTGACCCATATGGTGCTACATGCACTACTGTATAATTTGTATATTTGTAGATATTTTTAGTGATTCTATATTGTACTATTTTTCTCACACAGAGGATGTAAAAAAAAAAAAATCCAGACTAAAATGTATATTATGTTGAATCTAATGTAACTATAAAAACTGATGTTAATTTGGTACATACAGACGTTTCATTCTGTGAGTACCTGAGTGTTAGTACGTTGAGAAAGAAGCAGAAGTTGTTGCACATAACTTACCTCTGCTGTGTAGCAGAAGTTTGAAGGTGTACAGAGATGAATAAAAATGCAGTATGTGGCACAAGGCCATTGCTTGCGGCCAATTTGTTTCCTGTAATGTCTGTGAAAATCCCTGTGAGCCAGGTACAAGTTATTCATGGTGGGAGTTCTCTGTGACATTTGGAAGGGGAGTGACACTGAAACAAATTGTATGTCTCCGTGCTGCATTTGTATAAAGGGAATTAACATACTTGAAAGCTGCATCCAGGAAGCTTTAAACATACATGTTTGGTCAGGATTTGAGAGTAAAAGTCAATATGGAAGGCAGGAAGTGTACTTGTTGGGGAGCATCAGCTTTAAAATCCAATGCTTGGAATGTAAATTTAATAGAAAAATCAAATTTTGGAATGGGACAACCAGAAACTGGCTATCAGAAATGGCAGGAATACTTCTGGCCCCAAAATATTTCCCCCAGAATTATTCCCCAAAACCTTACGGAACAGTATGCTCCCATGGCAAAAAAGGCTACAGTCTCTACTAGATCAGTCAGAAATTGATACTGGTTGTATTTGGTACTGGTATTGAAGGAAAGCAGTTGCTACTGTTTGGAGAAACCAGTTGTTCTTCTGGCTCCAGTTTGTCAATGTCTTTCTTGCACTGGGGAGCCCGAAGTGCTGGACCCAGTACTCTGATGCAGTCTCACTGGTGCTGAGTAGAGGGAAATAATGACTTATCTGGACCTGCTGGCTGCGTCCTTCCCTGGAGATGCACAAGAGTTGACTGGACAAGGCCCTGTCTTGTCCTGACTTCAGAATTAGATCTGTCTTCAAAGTTGCCCCTGCTTGGAGCAAGGCATTAGAGTGGGTAAGTGCCAAAGGTCCCCTGAAACCTAAATTGTTCTGTGATTCAACAATTATGTGCCATAATTTTGAACAATTTTGTGTAACAACACTTAGGAATTGAGAGTATTAATACCATATCTTGCCTATGCAATTAATGGGCCCTAAACCTTTGCATTTTTACCCTTCTACTCATTCAAGGGCAACAAGTAGTCTTGTCTAAGTCCTAACTGTATGTAAAGACTAGCCCATGTAACCAATATTTTTATAACATACTGGAAATTTTATGCTTTTTGTTATGCTGGGACAGAGAAGGTATGCTGGAATGCATTTCAGCATTCCAGTCTTGGAGAAAGAACAGGCCTGGCTGACTTACTGGGAGGGATTCTTTAATGAGCAGAGGTGCAATTTTCCCATGTTTATAGTTATATATTTAAATGCTGTGGAAACAGGGACTTGGTACCAAAGGTCACAAAATTTGTTTATATAGGTCAGTAGTTTTGCCCAGGTTGGAGTCCTAGCCAATGTGGTGGTGGTGGTTTTTGGTTTTTGTTTGTTTTTTCTTTAAACCATAACTGGTGAAGTGGACAGAAACAGAATTGTTGCAGTTTTGGTAAGTCTTTTTACCCCCTGTAGCAAGATGGGCAGAGTCCAATAAGCAGAAATGCAGATGGCAGAGGTATTGCCATCAGAGGCTACTCATAGAGTAGCAACTCCAGAATGAACTGGGGTTGCAGCCTTTCTCCTATCAGCACATAGCTGTTTGGGTCTTCAGCCAGCAGCTCCAAAACCTCATGTTCACTACCTCAAGACACAGTGTAAAGCTGATTAAATATATCTTGAATGATTTGGAAAATTAACTAAATAGGTCTTAATTTAAATCAAGTCTAAGTCATAAAGATAACATTTTACCCGCTTCAGGACTCATGGATCACACAAGGAGGACTCTTCTTGCAGCACTAAGTGGGCACCAAACATACATTGACCTCCATGAAGAATCAGCCCAAGCCTATTCCTAATCAGCACTGGTGTCTCCTTTACCAGTGCAGTTTTTTTGGACCAGAACTTCAGTAGTTAACTCTCAGGCTGTTGCCCAAAAAGCTGCTCATATGGCTAACTTGCTGGTCAAAATGTAGTGGCATTTTGTATGCAAAAGGCGTTTGCTGACCCATGACTCAATTTCGTATAGCAGTTGCCATCTGACTGAATTGAGCTCTAGTAAGTGAACTGGAAACCTCAATAAAAATTACATATTTATAAAGATATATGTATTCCCCAACTGCTTTGACACAGACTTAACTAACTGCCTGTCTGTTGCACAGCCAGACTCATTGGACTTGAGGTGGGAGGTTGTTCTCTTGCAGGATGTTGATGGGCTCCAGCAATTGTGTTCCTCAACCACTGAAAAGAAAGTCCCTGGGATGTGGGGTGTGTCGGTATTACCCATCAGAAGAGTTAGCTCTGCTGGTTCCTGAGTACATGTTCTGATGATAGCAGGTGAAGAGGAGGAAACTCAGTTCTGTTGGTTATCCTTGCTGATTTTAACGCGTACATCTTTATGCTGGTGCCCAACCTAAAATTTCAATAGTAGACTCCTATTCTTAGCAAATTGGAGAAAATCTGATTCCATTTTGCATTATTTGTGTACGTAAAGCAGTGCAAAGTCTTGAGTTTAGTTTTCAGAATACATGATGATAGCCAACATTGTTCTAGAAAGTTCAATGAAATAATGAAAAATACCAAAAAATAATTTTAATGTGGCTGCACATAATAAAATCCTTAGTAATGACTTGTCCTCTGAAAGCACATTTGAAGAATCAAGTTAATAATGCTAAATCCATATAAGCTAATGTGAAAATGTTGGCAATGATCACACTGATCAATGGAGTTTCAAGTGCTGTTCACATTACAGTGAACAAGGGGATTTAATCAGAGTAACAGGAAACATTTTTTTGGAAAAAAGTCTTTCCTCAAATAGAACTCAATAAAATACTAGGGTTTTTCTTTTATTTTTATTTTTTTCCCTTGTGCATTTACGGCTATTGTACCTGCCTGTAATGTCAGTTGATGAGGTTCATGATTTTGTGGATGTTTCAGATGCTTCATAAAACTCTTTACAATTGGAAAGGGAAACAACGTTCACAAATTCTGGATTTATTTTGAGCAAAATTCAGAAGTAACAGGTAGCAATAAGGGGGTTTCCAAATTCAGAAGAGCAGCCGGACTCCACACTTTGATGTGGGTACACAGTTTTTTCCGATTCTGCTCCAGTTCCTGGTTGTCACTCCCTAAACACCTTCTGGAGAAAGAGATTTAACCCAAGACCATTTACAGCTGAAATGATGTGCAGAATGGTCAGTGAAGCTGGCAGGTCTTGGGGCTGTAACCTTCTCACCCAGCACAGCCGAGAAGAGAAAGTGTAATACATACTCATCACCTAAGCTTATATCCCTACAATCCTGTCAGAAACCAGTGAAGCTGCAGGGGTCTGAATTTCATGGTGCTGTGCAGTTTTAGTACCGAGTTTGAAATTGTTCTTGTAGATGCCATGGTAAAGCGTACTGTGCTGTAGTGATTTACACGGACATCAGTGTACAGTAGCAGTCAATCTATTTAAATGCTCTGTGTCCAGCATCTCCAGCACTGGAGATAAAAGGCATGACAACATCCCTTGATATCAAAGGCCTCTCTCTCACCTTTTCTGTCCCTCCTCTGTCACTTGATAGCCCCTCTTTGGCCATTCTAGGCTTCTGTCTTGCTTTAATTAAAGTCACTCACAAAGTGAGTGCATCTTTTGTGCTGTTCTTTCTCTGAATGGGAGAGTTGTTTTCCTCCTTATGTTTCAGGGCTGTCCCTGTGGGCCCTGAAAGAAATACTTACTAATTCAAAAAGAATGGCTGAATCCTGTGGGACTAATGGATCTCCTTCCAAAGGGAAAGTGGAGGATGTTATATGGATGATAATGAGGTTAAATGTGGCTAAATGGAGATTTGCTTTAAAAATATGACACCTCTTCAATATTATTGTAACTTCACATTTTGCCCCTAGTTCTGCAAATGCAAATGTGTTTAACTTTACAGGTATCACTAGTCCTGTTGTCAGACCTTTTTGGTTGCACAAACAGTAATAGAAAGCAATGGATAGACTCAAAATGTTGTCAGGAACCTGGGAAGCTCTTGTCTTGCTCCAGGTAATCTTTGGGGACTGTACTCACTCCTTTATATTAAAAATCTATCCTCATCAGTAGGAGAAACAGATTGTGAGCTAGAAACAAGACTGCTCTGCATTGGATCCATGTTGTCTCAGCTGCCAGCTGTCTTCACAGCTAAACTTAAAAGTCTTGTCGTGGTCACCGGTGGGAATGGGCTTGAATAGTAATAGAGGTTTTGTCCTGGGCATATTCCAGCTGTTCTAGTGGGAATTAGAGATTTGAAGGGGGCAAAAAACTGAAAAAAACCCCAAATCCTTTGTCTTACTCTATTCACATGGGTCTTCTCTATGAAATAACTCATCCTCAGAACACCTTATAAGTAAGATTGCTCATAAACCACCTTTGAATTAAGTATGTTCCCTTAAATTCCCCAAATTAGTAAACTGCATTTGAAGATACAAAGCAGATGAAACGTGTGGAACTCTGTGGTGTTTATCGGAAGGGGGAATACCAGCGAAGGCTGCCATAGCATTTCTGCACTGTCTGTGATGGTAACAGAAAATGCCTCAGGAGCATATGCTACCAGCAGGATCCAGAAGAGGTACAGCATCCGTGTGTGTGGCAGCTGAGGGAGAATTCCTTCTGTCCCCTGAAACTGATGCCGAGTTATCAGCTTTTTTTTTCTCCCAAATCACTATTTCATCATGAACTTGAGCACTGACTGGAGAGCTTTTTGCTCTGTGATTGCCGTCTGTTGAGCTGCAATAACTTTTTTTCTTAATACTTTTAATTCCAAAGTGTAAGTTGGGGAGAGCTTCGAAACAAAAAGATAGAACTGCCTTTATTTTAGTGATCATGCCTGCTGTTCACAAGAGTCATGAGTTTCTCTTGCTGTTTAGAGTAAGGCAATAACAGCTGTGAGGATGGTGAGTGGATTTCGTTAGGAATCACTTTCCTTAGAACAAGCTCAAAGGAAGAGCTGAGCTCAGACCTGTTCCCAACCTGTCCTCTTCCTGCCAAGAAATCTTTCGACTCCCATGGATAAAGGCAGTTACATTTATGACTACAAATACGGGCTGTGGATGTGGGTGTGTATTTAACAGGGCTGCAGTAAATGGTAACTTGATAGCTGACACTGGGGCAGAACCTGACTTGCAAAATCCTAATTACTAATTGATAAGTAAGCACCTAACCTGACTTTCAGCTTTCAGCTCAAGTGTTCTAGCAGTGAAACAGATCCTTGTGCTTGTTTGGAAAAGAAAAAAAAAAGTAAAATAGAGAAACTGTAAATCATTAGAGATATGGTGAGCGTGGAAACTCGTAATGACAGAGTAACTATATTTTATTATTAACAGTGAATTTATTTTAATTTTTAGATGACAAATTCTGAAAATATTTCAAGCACAACTGCACATTTATAATCTGTTAATTCTGTGCTTGTTTATAAAGGCAATAGCAAACGAACTATTGAACCTGAAGGAGCTAAGTGTTGCAGCCTTGTGGTAATTAATTGATGTTAAAAAAATCAGATGATGTTCTGTTTCCCAGACTGTCAAGTGGAAGAACCAGGGATAAAAGTAGTTTATCGCCTAACCTGTGCCAGAGGCCCTGTGTCCTCCCTCTGTTGGTGCTCTCCAGGAAGGCTGAGACATGGTAGAGAAGTTTTAGCTTATACAGGGCTAACCAAGGTTTGGCTGTTAGACCTGGCTGTGGGGAGCTGGATGTAACAGAAAGAGACTGGGTGATGGGGGAGCTCAAGAAGGTCTTGCTTCCTGCTGGCTAGAGGAAGGAGAACTGTATGGGATTCTCTGGAGTATTGCAGGTGATTGGCTTTTCCAGATTTTTGCAGGGTAATAAGCAAGCTTTGAGGAAAGGACAGTAAGCTGATGGCGACTTAGTTTCTATTTCCATGCAATAAAGCCACTTCCTACTTAGCAAAATTCTGTGAAAACCATAAATCCCAGACCTGTTGGTACTGGATGTTAGTTGTGCTTGGTACCTCTTTTTGCACGTTCCAGCCTTTTTCTCCTCTCCAGATGGAAAGGATGAGACCTGTGGCCATTTGCTCTCTGATACACAAGTAAGTGTTGCTTCTTGGGTGCAGAGGACAGGTAACGAACCTCCAGCTGATTTTATATAGGATTATTTGCAGCAAAAAAGAGTACAAGTGCAGCACTGCTAATTATCAAACAGTGGTGATAATGATAAATAATAATGATATATAATAAAATACTATAATATCTAATAATGATTAGCATATTATAAAGTGTGGAAGGTTTCTCGAAAGTGTTGTTATGTTTGGGGTTCATTAGAGCAATACTAGAGTCTTATGACAGTGTTATGCAGTATGTAAAAGCAGTATGTTAAGTGCAAGATACCTGGCACTTCACTCTACAGAAAAGAGTAACCCAGTAACTGGCAAATATTACCCATCCCGTTAGACTTCCTTCTTTTTCTAAAAGCAAGATCTTTACACATTTGCTTCTCTTATCGTGAAGAGAGATAGTACCTTTTTCCTTTCCCTCTAAAGACCTTCTATCTGCATGATTAATATGTTCCTTGTGTATTGTGAAGGAGGAAGCTGCTTCTCTCTGAGATCCATGCTGACTCCCCCATCATCTGCTCTCCAAACTAACGTAAGGACTATTTATATTTTCCACAAAAAGAAATCATGCTGGTTTTGAGTGTGGTTTTCTTGTTGACATTTTAGAAACTGTTTCAGGCTCTTCTTAATGTTTAGACAAACTAATATGTTTGCTTTTTGTGGTGTTGCTGTTGACATTTCCTAAGGAAATTGCTGAAGATGTTAACAACTTCCCAGCACAGGCATGCTGTAATGGAATAGTTCTTTGCTTGCAGTCCTGACACAAATTCCTCTTAACTGATGTTTTTGCTCAAAGTAATGTGATTGTGATAACTTATGTGAGTCAGGGTAAATGTGAATCAGCCCTAGCTGTTTTGGGGAGCATAAATGTCTGCTAAACTCCTTAGTGTTTTGCTTCTTGCAGATATAACGAGCAGAAGGTGCCAGTTTGTTGTGTGCATAAGAGCCTCTGTGCTGCACAAACATCTGCAGTGCAGAGCGGTAGGAAAGTCTGCGAGGGGCATTGGTAATTGGCAAAGCCTGACAGCCAGGAGAGCTTGTAACTCAACCAGCAGAAATTTGTCAGTTAGAGGCTTGGCTAATTTTGAAGCCAGTAGCCATGAAAAACAATCACATAGCAGAACTTGCCCTTATATGTGTAGCGTACGCCCCAAGGGCACTGTAGGTTAGATGTTATTATGAGTTTGCTTTTTTAAGCCATGCTTTTGAACCTGTGCACTGCCGTATCTTTAATATCTGGTCAGTACAAACAGTGCATGATGATGTTAGCAATTAACCCAGGACTATCCACTTAGAGAATTCATTTAACCTTCTATGTGTGATGGGTTTGAAGATGCTTCAACCAGGTTGGGTTTTGTTCGGGAATCCCTGATTAAAAGCATGAAGCTCTTATATGCAGCCAGACAGCCAGGTTAGCCTATGGTCTGTATTAAAAATACCCACATTATCTACAAGAATCAGCTACAGCTTAAATCTTTTAGCAGTACAGTATCTTATTCTGACAGATCACCATGTATTGCAGTTATGGAACAATTTTTCCTCAAAACACATTGCTGTTTTAAAATCTTTTTGATTGAAAAGCATTTCTGTTTCTGGGATTACCCTAACCTCAGCTTTATATCCTTTCCTTTTTCCGTGAAAGTGTAGAGAAACTCGTTTGCAAGATGGTAAAGCAGCAGTATTTTGGCCATGTTGTTTGTTCCATTTCTGAGCCCTTCAGCGGAGGCTTGGGGAGAGGCAGACTTTGTTGGTCTGCGGCTGTTTCCCTGCCTTGAAAAAGAACAAAAAGCTGTCAGGAAGAAAGATATTAGTCCTAAGGGTAGACTCCAGTTACATTAAATAGAATAGCAGCCTCTTGGAGATGGGACTGGAAGGCAGCCAAAAGGACACTGTGAAATTTTTCAATAGTCTGTCCCTATGCCTGTCTTCCAGTGATCGACAGAGAATGTAATTTCAACCTTCAAACTATTCACTGCAACCAAAAGGAAGTGAATGCTGTTCCGGTTCTATTTTAGAGAGCGTTGTAACCTAGATGAGAAGATACTCTTCTCTCAAATGTGCATGTTGTTCTCCTATTGCAGTAAATCCTTGCAGATATTGCTACTTACTGGCTTAAGTAAATTGTCCTTTTGACTGTCTTGTATGTGTTTCATAAGGAAAAAATTTGGCCTAGACCAATGGATATAACATAATTTCAATGAGTGTTTTGGTTAAGGATTTCTTAGATGGTTGTTGTTGCTTGTAACATTAGCTGGAGGCGGCCAGCCTGGAATCGCGAAGTGAAGCCGTGTTTTGAGACGTGACTGTAGTGACGAGATCAACTGGTGCTCACTGTAACGTCTGCAGAAGGGTTTAATCATATGCTGTAACGTCTTTATGAAAATCTCTCAGGTTTATGAATGTAAAGGCAGTTGGCATGTGACTTACAGCAAGATTACAGCCTCAGGAATCTCCAGCATTTTTTTTTTGCATATGTTCACAGTAATATTCCTTTTTAGTGTGAGATCTCTGTAGCCTCATGTCGTTGTACGTGAGGTGTAACTCATTGACCCTGGTGGTGCCATGAGGGCTTAATCTCAGCTGAAGCCAGATCAGAACCAGATCTGTTATCACTCGGTTTCAGGCACTGCTCTTCCCTCCCCAGTGGGATCTCTGCATGTGTCTCCTGAGAGAGAGGAGGAGCTGAGCCCTTCTTAATTTTAAAACATTGCATTTTGGTGAAAGCAGTGATATGAGGATATATAAAAAATAAAAGTTGCATTACATAGATGGTTCCTTAATAAAAATCTCACTCCTCCTGTTAAATATTTGGGATATTCTCTTTTAAATGACACGTATGCTAATATTTGTGCAGTGCAGTGTTTGTGTTTTCTTTCCTGCTGAAATGTAGAGTTGTATTTGTAATGCCATTTTAAAATAAGGCAATGCCCCCATCCCTTCTTTCTACAGATAACGGTAGTGAAATATTTGCTTCAGTAAATAGGAAAGCAAAGAGGTGGGAGGTGCCCTCTGTGAATAAGTTTTCAAGGTAAAGCTGTAAAGATGACGTTCAGCTTCAGAAAAATGAGCTGTAGGATTCAGGAATTGAAAATCATAGGTAGAATAGGTACACATATGAATTTGGTTACCATTGAATAGTGATTTCTCAAAGCTTTTAATATACTTTATACTCAGCTTCCCACAGAAGAACCCTGCTCTGTTTTACAGGTTGGTGTCAAAGTACAGGGGAGGTAAATGATCTGCCCAAAGCCCAGTGGTCCCGCCCAGGCCATGGACAATCCCTGAAGGTGCCAGTAAGTATGGCACTTATTAGGAGATATATGGGGTGTTGCACAAACATAGAGCCTGTTTAAAGTCCCCAGCGACCAGAGCTAGTAATTATGGAAAGAAGCAGTTACCACTGTGAATAGTCCATTAGCTTCAGCAGAAACTGTGTCGGTGCATTCAAGAGTAAAATAATGTCCTATTTTTTCATTAAATGTAGGTAGGGCTGCTTTCTGTGGTTTTTAATCTGAATTTATGACATGTTGACAGCTAAAGTGGTCTTCAGGCCAGATAAATTTACCCAATAAAATTTTTAAAATGTTTGGCAGATAGAGGAGAAAGAGCCATTTAATACTCACCTTTAAATTTGGTATTTGGTAAATGCACAAGAATCTAGTTCTCTGGGTTAGATTGCTGTCTCTCGCTGTGCTTGTGCAGAGTCTGTTGCTTCTAAAGAGTGTAATCTATGAGATGAAAATAATGACAGATGTTTTCTGTAATGCGGATGGCGCGACTCGCTGGCATGGGGCTGCTGGACTTAAAATGGGCAGTGCTGTAAGCCATGTCCATCCCACGGTCCTTCGGGAACAGAGGGCATCGTTCAGCCACAGCTGCATCTTACACCTCGGCATTGCACAGGCCTGCAGATGCTCATTGCTTCCCAATCTGTTTGTCATGAAATGTCCATAAAATCGTCTCTTATAACTCCTCTCTGAAAAAATCTAGTTGGTCATATGTACTCTCCGTTTCCTTTTTTTTTCTTTCTTTACCAAATTATGGTAAATAAGTGAGGGCGAAGAAAAGGACTGAATGAATAAAAGAAGGCAGCAAACGAGAAGTGAAAGGAGTGGAAGGAGTATGAGAGAGTGGATGAAAACAAGGGACAGAGCTCAGAAAAAAAAATGAAATTACATATGTATAAAGATTTTGGTGGCTCTAGGAAAATGAAGAGAGTCAGGATTACAAATTAAGGAAAGAGGTAGCACAACAGAAATGAAACTATTTTAAATATGGGGAAAACATTCCAGGAGTCCTATGTCATAGTAATGAGTTTTAGTTTCTTCTGAAGGACTTAAGTGTAGAAAATCAAATTGAAGCAAAAACAGGAAAAGGAAAGCTGAAAAGTGGACTGCAGGAGAAGGTCATCAGAGAAGGAAGAAGAGCAAAGAGGGAAGGTCGCTTGACTTCACTTTGCTGTAGTGCATATTGTGCTCCAAGTCAATACTTGTAGAGATCCATACGTTTGCAGATGGCCTCTCCTAGTATTGTTTTTGCTTTTTTTTTAAAGATAACAAATACTACTTTAAATCATTTTGTGTTTTCATTCTTTCTGAGGTACAATTCAAAACATGGTAGTTCAAAAATTAATTTTGTATACATTGCAGCTGCCTCTCCTCATTCCTCTCTCCCTTCACAGAAACTCTGCATTATTTTTACTAAGAGGGAAAAGTAAGATTTTTTTTTTTTTTTTCTTTAGGAAATGGGGCAGCAGTTAGCATACCATAGGGAAGTATAAACTAGCTGGACCTTGAAAGTTCCAGTAGCTAATTCTCTATTTTTTTTTCAGGCATGAGGTACCATATTCAGTTCTTGGGTCCCCCAGCACAGGAAAGACGTGGACCTGTTGGAGCAGGTCCAGAGGAGGGCCATGAAGATGATCAGAGGGCTGGAGCATCTCTCCTGTGAGGACAGGCTGAGAGAGTTGGTGTTGTTTGACCTGGAGAAGAGAAGGCTCCAGGGAGACCTTATTTTGCAGCCTTTCCATATGTAAACGGGGCTTATAAGAAAGATGGAGACTGACTTTTTAACAGGGCCTGTAGTGACAAGACATGGGGCAATGGTTTTAAACTGAAAGAAGGTAGATTGTATGTAAGGATGAAATTTTTTATGATGATGCTGGTGAGACACTGGCACAGGTTGCCCAGAGAAGTTGTGGATGCCCCATCCCTGGAAGTGTTCAAGGCCAGGCTGGATGGCGCTTTGAGCAACTGGGTCTAGTGGGAGCTGTCCCTGCCCATGGCACGTGGGTTGGACTAGATGATCTTTAAGGTCCCTTCCAACTCAAACCAGTCTGTGATTCTGTGAGTCTATATTCCTTGTAGCCCAGGGGCTCTGACCTTTTGAACATCAAAGGATTTTCTCTATTGATTAACTTATTAATTTATAAATTTACCCGTTCTATTGATACTTGATTGATCTCTTATTTGAAAGGAACTTCTCCATTTAGACAATTCTAAAACCAGCCTTACTATCTCTCCAGTGAAAGTTGTACTAGAAATATCATCGTTACCTTGGTATCATGTGATATCAGTGCAATACAAAACCCGTTGATAGAGGAACACCAACAAAACCTGTAACAGAACTCCTGTAGCGTGACTGTTGTTGTGGAGCCAGAATAACACTCTTTGTAGGCGATTCTCTCAGGCTTTATTTTTCTAATAAATTTTCTATTTTTCAATTTTACATCTAACATTGCTACATTTATAACACTGTGAAGATGATGGAGTAATTGAAAGAAGACATCCTTCAATTTCTTTTTGTACCATGTTTGTTGTTTCCAGCCAATAAATGCATCTGACCATCAATTTTCTTGAGTGGGAACGTATCCAGCTCAGGGCGATACTGCTGATTCTGAAGAAAATGTTTATGTAATTAGCCTTACAGGGAAGTCTCTTGATTGACGTTTGCACTTTGTTTTGTTATAGTCAATAATAAGTGGATGCAGTGCTTCCAAGGGTTAGAATTTCAAAGTCTGTATCTGGGATGACACCTAAGAAATCATCCTGCTAAATGTTTCTTCATGTTGTATTGTCTGGTAAAAGCAGGAGTTATGGAGGATCCAGAGTTGCTTAGCACCTGACAGGATAAGGCTCTGTAAAATTATCTCTTCCTATCCCCAGCTTCTGAATCCACTTCCACTGACATTTTGAATCATTTTCTAGCATGGTAGCTAGGTAGTGCTTGTCCTTGATTCCATGACAATGTTCTTTCCTAAAGTGAAACTTTAAATGTATATTCTTGAAACTGTATCTGTTTTTTATATGAGCATGAGATTAATCTTCCTGTTAGGTTTCTCCAGTTCTTAAATTTGTCTCCTATCTGTAGCCATTTTCCCATTAATTTAAACTTTACAATTTTTATGGTTCAAAGTAAGTGTTGTTTTAGGTGGAATGGAATAAAAATCCCATGTGAATGAGGTGATTTGATAATATGCCAAAAAAAACCCAGTTATTTCATTAGAAGCATGTTTAACCTGTTCCTAGAGGCTGTATAATTTCAATCAGTAGTGTTAAGAACAGACTATATAATTATAGGTCACTTATTAGTGAAGATTTCATTTCCTATGTACATTCCTAAATGTAACTAGGTAGGATAATCAGTGATATTTTCTGTCATGTGATATGGGAACATGTGCCTGTTTACATATATGCCATCTCTGTAGATACGGGCACAAGTTGGAACATAGGAGGTTCCACTCGAATATGAGAAAGAATTTCTTCACGGTGAGGGTGACAGAGCCGTGGAACAGGCTGCCCAGGGAGGTTGTGGAGTCCCCTTCTTTGGAGATTTTCAAGACCCGCCTGGATGCAGTCCTGAGTAGCATTCTCTAAGCAATCCTGCTTCAGCAGGGGAGTTGGACTAGATGATCTATATGGTCCCTTCCAACTCTAAAAAAAAAAATTCAGTGAAATTCAGTGAAATTCAGTATTACCTTCACAGTAATTCTTTAATTTGAATGTGAGACCCCACCTGGAGTTCTGTGTCCAGCTCTGGAGCCCCCAACATAAGAAGGACATGAACCTGTTGGAGCGAGTGCAGAGGAAGGCCACGAAGATGATCAGAGTGCTGGAGCACCTCTCCTATGAAAACAGGCTGAGAGAGTCAGGGTTGTTCAGCCTGGAGAAGAGAAGGCTCCAGGGAGACCTTATAGCAGCCTTCCAGTACCTGAAGAGGACCTGTAGGAAAGATGGGGAGAGACTCTTATCAGGGAGTGTAGTGATAGGATGAGGGGTAATGGTTTTAAACTGAGAGAGGATTTAGATTAGATATCAGGAAGAAACTCTGTACTGTGAGGGTGGTGAGACACTGGACCAGGTTGCCCAGAGAAGCTCTGGCTGCCCCATCCCTGGGAGTGTTCAAGGCCAGGCTGGATGGGGCTTTGAGCAACTGGGTCTAGTGGGAGGTGTCCCTGCCCGTGACAGGGGGGTTGGAACTCGATGATCTTTAAGGTCCCTTCCAACTCAAGCTAGTCTGTGATTCTCTGTTTCTTACATAGTGTTTGGGTTTTCAAAACATCGTATCTGTCTAATCTGGTGGATCAGACCTATCTGTCTGATCAGCTCTGTGAATATGTAAAAATGCGCATCTGTTTAATGAGTATTTTGTTGCCAGGGCCTAATATTCAATGCTGGTTTGAGGTGGCTGACCTTGTGTCTATACAAGGGAGGTAAAGTTGTGCTCATTCTTGATGTTCACAATGCAGAAGAGATTGGTGGGAAATATAGACAATGATATGTTTGTTTGAATCACTAGGAAATGGAAGAGCAGTGAAAGGATAAGGTGTACAAAACAATGGATGGCATTAGAAAAGATAATTTGATGCTCGTAATACTTTTTGTATAGTAAGGCAAAATATTTATTTAGAAGAATTTAAAAGGTGGTGGGTTATACGTATCTTTTTAACACAATAATTAACCTGTGGAGCTGATGCCACAGAGGCAAAAGGTCTAGTGAGTTCAAACAGGCTTTCACATTGACTCAGTGATAATTAAACCCTTAGAATTTTGTTAAGGCAGGGTGATGTTTTTCTAAGGAATACCAGAAAAATCCTCATTGCTCAGGGAATGAAACTTCTAGCTGACTGCAGTCTGGAGGAAGCTTTCCTTGGGTTCTGCTCATTGGTGCTCGCAGCTTGTCAATAATAGAACCCCTGTTCTAAGCCTGGATTTCTACACTGTTTTTTGTGGTGTTTTAATTACTTTTATGTGATGGGGCTAAATCTGGATACCGACTCATGCTAGAAAAAAAGTAGGCATAAAGGGAAATACCATTCTAAAAGCATTGTCTTCTGCCAGGGTTACTTCTAAGGTCATGGCCAAGCGAAGAGGAGAGTACAGACAGGACAGCTAAAGCCCACCACTCCATCCGCTTCCCGTTTAGGCAGTGAAGGAAAAGCTTATTCGATGAAGGTCTAATGAGTTACAGCAGCTGGCATTTCATCTGCCTTAATAATGGACCACAGTCAAAACATAATTAATTCATATTTCCGTGTGGTGTTTATGTACAACTGAAAAAAAAAAAAACCAACCTGAAAAAATTAAGACGTATTGTTATTATTGCCTTTTTTCACTATTATTGTAGTAATATGAACTCTTTGGGTCATAAAGAGGGTGTGCCTTTTTATTTCAGCGTAGAACTACTTCATCTAATAGAATGGGGTTTGGTTCTTTTTCTGGTTATTTTTGTTTTGCCTTCATAAAATAGTTAAATGTTTGTTCCATTGTGCTAATGAAAGGCGTGGGTTCAGGTTTTCAGTGCTGAAGTGCTGCTTTATTACTGCCTACTGCATATCCATCTCCATCATCTATTTGTTCTTACCCTTCTCCATCACCTATTTGTTCTTAAACTTGCCAATTCTTTTTAGTGTGTTGCTTTTACATGTCTAAATGGATCAGTGATACCATGAGGCTGAGTGGCATTGTCTCAGTCTTCTTGATTTCCTTCATAAAAATTACTGACTTATAAACTCTCTTTCAGAGTTTAAGAATAGCCACTTTTGATTTAACAAAAAAAGAGAGCCTAGACTTCTAAGGATATTCCAAAGAGGCTATAAAAGAGACTATCAGATTACTGTTCACTTGAAATGATCATAGTGATAGAGAGTTGAAAAGAAAATTTGCATAACTTTTCAAACAGGAAAAGAAAAAAGACAAGAATGATATCATTATATCAAATGTTATGCTGAAGGGTCTTGCGTTTATTTTCTTACAGTTCTCTTTGGCCTGCTGGGTTAGTGGAGGATGATAAGTCATGCTGGACTCACTTCTTCCTCTAGGTTCTGATTTTCTTTTCTCATGTTGAACTTTGAAGCACAAAAATTTTCAGCTCCAGAAAGGCTACTTGAATTGATCTGATTATTTGATGGTTGTGAACAGTGATTACTTGAGAGTATGATTTAGAGCTAAGAACCTATGGATTAAATGTAAGGATAACGTCACATTGGAAGAGTTTAATTCCTCATGTAGTATCGAGTCTTAAATTCACTATGTAACAGAAAAAATGTAACTGAAAATAAAGGAGAAACAAGCTACTGCATTTTATCCTGTGAGGCAGCTAGCAGAGAAGTTCTACAGCCTTCCTCACATTTTATACCTGGACTTAAAATATTCACATACAAAGCGTAGAAGTCATCAAATATTCCATATACAAGGTGGAATTCATATGTCTGATTTTTTCTGAGGGACATTCCTCTTTCTATAGACCTTTAAGTAGTGTGGAGTAATCCCCTGGAAGGTACAGAAAAGAATGTGAAAACTGATAAACTGAAGAGAATTCAAAAAAGAAATGTGAAGAAGATGGATTGACAAGTTATGGAGGTGATTTTGGTCTATGAGAATATAGTAACACTTCTCAGTGGTTACACCCTGAGGACACCGAATACATCTTTATACCTGTTTCTTGTTCCCACCTTCCCTTCACATGGGCTTTCTGATCATAAGATTATACTCATATTTATCAGTTACATGAGTTCAATGCTAAATCCCAGCTCCGAACAGTTTTGTGTAATACACAAAGGGTGGGAACTCCATTCTCTGTGTAGGTGAAAGTTCATTAGAATATTGTTTAAAACAGGAATTACTTGAGGGAAAAAAAAAAAAAAAAAAAGCCTAATTCCCAGAGGAAATTACTGGGGCATCTAGTTTGGTAAAGGAGTTTTCAATTTTTCTGCATTGGATGTCATCTTACAAAATTGCTGAGAATTTTGCTGCTGATGTTAGCAGAAGCAGGTTCAATGCCTGGATGATTTCTTTATTAATTGATGTTAGTGTTAGGAATTATGTCCTTATTTTAGCCTGACTTCCTTCTTTCTCTTGTGTTCTTTATCACAATTTATGATAGCGAAAAGACTTGGAAAGGGTTATTAAGTCTGTCCCTCTGCCACTTAAAACTGTTACTCATGTTCTGTCTTTATAACAATTGCTTAAATATCCATTTCTATCATCCTCATTTTCTAAGTCTTTCTGTATGGACATTTAAAATAGTTCTAAGGGAATGTACAAACATATTAGGGGAAGGTTTTTTTTCTCCTCCATATCTCCCGGAAGCCAGCACCACTTCTGGAGCAGGAACACTATGATAATATATCACAGGCTTGTTTTATTAATTACTATACAATATATCACAAACTGCTAAGGTCTTGTTCTACAATAAGGCTACCAGTTGTAAAGGCGCCATGAAGAGATTTAATAGCAGTCATGCACTTTGTCACTGCTTTATAGTATGTGAGGTAACAGTTCAATAAATATTCTGGGCCAGCCTAGGTGAATTGAACATTGAATATGAAATTTAAAATACTTCTTTGGTTTCTTGACAAGGATATTGGACACATACTATGCATTTTCATCTCTGCATGATCAAGATTTAGGTCTTGTTCCTTAGACAAATGATAATGTTGCCACATTAATTGCAAGTTAACTTCAAATTATTTTGGTATAATTATTACCTTTGTTGGAGGCAGGTTTTAAAACAACAAACGCATGCGACTATTTATTACTCATAGAAAATGGTGTATTAAAATCACTGGAGTATGTTACGCACTAAGCATTCCAACGTCAAAGGGAATTGCACATTTAGGCAATTCTCTAATATTTTCTTAAAGCCAAGCTAAGCTGATTCCACATGACAGCAGTCTTAATGAGGCTCAATAAACAGTACAGTTTGTAACCCCAGGCCAACTGCTGAGCAGAAGCCGAGAGCAGTGCTACAGCTTCAGTGAACCCATTACTGTGAAAGATGCTGGATCCTAGAGCAGCCTGAGTCACTCACTGCACAAGAGATGAAGTTCCAATAAATAGAAATGAATATCCAAGGTGACGGGTGACAACTTTGTGCATACATGATTTTCTCTGATTTGACATTGCCTTGATGTGGTCTTAAGGCATGCGGCTTACTAGCAGCCATTTACATTTTTAGCCATTGAAACTTCTGCTTTACTTGCAGGCATTAACATTTGGGGTTTGTGGTTTCATATAAGTATTAAAAATTTCCTTTGCTTACTTTTTGGGCCTAGTTCTCAGAGTTACTCAAGATCTAGAACAATGCCTGTAAACTCTTAGGAATGTCAACAATGCTGAAAGGCAGGTGTTTTTTCTGCTAAGTTATGGTTATTTGTATCAAATTCTTCTAAAGGTGAATTGATATAGGAGCTTGCATGAGTCTGAAATGTCTTCAGTAACTTGATGACAAGAAAGTAATCTTAAACTGCTTTTTGCAAGCCCTGTTGCAGGCTCATTCATTCCTTTAACTTGAAAAGAAAGAGCAAATTTTCTTGATTTTTTTATTTTGCTAGTCCTTAAATTTTTCTCATCCATTTTTTAAAAAACAGTTATTTTTAATAAATAACCCTGGATTTGTTCTTTCATTTGGAAACTTTGGTACATCTGCAAGGAAACCTTTTAATAAGTTGCTGGAGTCAGGTATAAGTGTTAAAACATGTAAAACAAGCTCTTCTCTAGCATTAATGTAATGTAAATTGGTGAACGTTCTGCAGTATTCCTGCATTTGCAGTGTTGCGGGTAGAAATCCATAGTGATATTGAATTATCATAAATTTACCATACAACTGTTTATTGAGGTATGAGATAAGATTATGAAATCCTTCCATTCCTTGTTTTGCCCAAATTAAAATCTGAGCACGTTGAAACGCCCAGCCTTAAGCTGCCTTGTGTTTTCCAGCGTGGGAGAAAGTATTCTGGGATTTTGAGCCCAGCACAACTTGAGGCCAGTTTAAATCATACAGTCACCTCCTAAGTCACGAATCTCCCACAGCCGTGGGTTGTTTCCTACCCTTGGGGTTAATCTCAGCCCATCTCCCACCACTGCACATCCACTGGCCTGGAGCCCCATGAAGGTCCTGCAGAAACAGTTTGCATCCACCGTGAACAAGGTGAGGAAGTAGTGGTCAAAAGACAACTAGACACAACGTGACTCCTCTTTTAAGGTGCTACAGCTCTTCTAGTCTTTATGAAAATATTCCTAAAGGGTCTCTGGAAATACAGTATAAATGAATTTAGAAACTGAAAAGAATAGGAAAGAGCAGAGCTGTGTTATTTAAGCTTCAAGTGAACAGGGATGCTCAACCAGCTCTACAGCTGTTCCCATGCATCAGAGGTATAGACCAAATTAAACAGACGAGGTGGTGGCACAAGATAAAAAGTTGGTATTGTACAAGAAAAAAGACAGAGATTTGTTTACATTGGTGGCAATAGTATATAATGTGCTGGACTGTTTATTCATATTTCCCTGAGGTCATTTTATCAAAAACCCTTAAATCTCAACAGTTAACCATGTGTACCAAATTTGTGATTCTTAATACCTGTCAGCTTTGCAAAGTTGCTGAATCACAGTTCAAGTGGTTAGCAGTGAAATACAGGCTGAGAACAGGTTTACCGTTTACTGTTTTGATCTTCAGCCTAGTAAGATGGCAGAAAAAGCTGTTAAAATATGGAGCCAGTGCAAAAAGATATGCAATAAGATGCTGTTCCCTATTTAGTGCAGTTAAATTGCTGAATGGCAACAACAAAGCATAAGTTGTCATCTGCTGACATTTAATTCAGTGGAAAACAGGAAAAATGCACTGTTAGAAAGTGATATCAGAATCACTAGGGATTTGCAAAGATACAGAGACAGATAAACACAACGAAAATCAATATGGTTAGAGTCCTGGGCTCTATTGCCACTTCACAAAATGATGGAGTTTGTATTTACAGTTGGGAATGATGTCCTCAAATAGTGGTGGCATTGCATGAAACGGTCTAGTGACCACTTAACACCATCACTCAGACCATGAGGGGACAAACCAGGTTTTTTTAAATGACTGGAGGAAGGGAAATGAATGATACTAGTACACTATTTTTCCTCGGTAGGCATTAGGCATGCTACAGTGCAGACTGAGATGTCTGAGCCACGTCACAAAATGCGTAGTGAACTTCTACTGAGTAGATCAAACATTTGGAGATCCAGGTGTCAGTGTTGACAATCTGAGATTAAACTAGTGTTGCTAGTTAGATTTTGCAAGCAGATTGATAGTTGGTATTTGAAATTGTTCTATAAGTGGCCATCTTTCATGGTTAAGTTCATAAGAACACAGTAAATATTTCTTCCCAAAGGAGACCAGTATGAAAGTAATCGTTGTCTTATGCAGAAGTAGTTTTATAGTGCCATTGCCCATTGAGTGTCCCTGCTAGGTTAAGATACACATACGGAAGGGAGGTCGTGGTTATCTTCCATGCCTGTGGTAAGACGGAGGCCAGTTTTCCTGAAGGTATCCCATGGGAAGTCAAGGATTACTCCAATTTGCCTGTTGTAGTTTATGATGTATTCCTGCCACTATGATAAATCAAGAGATGAAGTAATTTGGTTTTGAGTGGAGATGGATAAGACATGTATCATAGTCCATGCCAGGTCTCAGGCATCATCTCAGGCATCAGACATGGACAGTGGGATAGAGTGCACCCTCAGCAAGTTTGCTGATGACACCAAGCTCGGTGGCGCAGTTGACATGCTGGAGGGAAGGGATGCCATCCAGAGGGACCTAGACAGGCTGGAGAGGTGGGCTTGTGCAAATTGCATGAAGTTCAACCAAGCCAAGTGCAGGGTCCTGCACCTGGGACGTGGCAACCCCAGGCACAAATACAAGTTGGGTGGAGAATGGCTGGAGAGCAGCCCCGAGGAGAAGGACTTGGGGGTGCTTATGGATGAGAAGCTCAACATGAGCAGGCAGTGTGCACTGGCAGCCCAGAGAGCCAACCGTGTCCTGGGCTGCATCAGGAGAAGTGTGGCCAGCAGGTCTCGCGAGGTGATTCTGCCCCTCTACTCTGCGCTCGTGAGACCCCTCCTGGAGTACTGTGTCCAGCTTTGGAGTCCTCAACACAGAAAGGACATGGACCTGTTGGAACGGGTCCAGCGGAGGGCCACGAGGATGATCAGAGGGATGGAGCACCTCTCCTATGAAGACAGACTGAGAGAGCTGGGGTTGTTCAGCCTGGAGAAGGCTCCGGGGAGACCTTATAACAGCCTATCAATACCTGAAGGGAGCCTACAGAAGAGCTGAAGAGGGACTCTTTGTCAGGAAGAGTGGTGACAGGACAAGGGGCAATGGTTTTAAATTGGAAGAGAAGAGATTTAGATTAGATATAAGGAAGAAATTCTTTACAGTGAGGGTGGTGAGGCACTGGAACAGGTTGCCCAGGGAAGTTGTGGATGCCCCATCCCTGGAAGTGTTCAAGGCCAGGCTGGATGGGGCTTTGAGCAACCTGCTCTAGTGAGAGGTGTCCCTGCCCATGGCAGGGGGGTTGGAACTCGATGATCTTTAAGGTCCTTTCCAACTCTAGCCATTCTATGATTCTATGATTCTATGATTTTCCTGTAGAGGAAGGAGAAGCTCTTCCATTAGGGTCACCTATTTTTTTGGTGCCTGGGACAGATTTTGGGTGAGTGGGGAAATTGAACTGGACAGCATCTCATCACATTGCACAGGTGATTGTGGCCATCCACGTGTGAAACCTCCTACCCTCAGCCAAACGAGGCATGAGCCACCCTTGCTGCACCCTGTCCTTGTGCAAGCAGGGCAGTGCAGGAGAAAACATCCCAGTAATCCAGCTGGGCAGATTGGCAATACTGGGAATGAAGGGCAAGGAGCAGTGGCTGTTGATACCCTTACTGATTCATTCTCCCTTTGCCTTGAGAGTCTCAAGCTCACTTCTTTGTACTTCAGTTATTAAAAATTACGTTCTAAGTTCTTAACTGCAGGCAAGTTTTTATGAGTGAGTGATGTAATTCTTGTAATCAAAGCATGAGCTTTGTTTTTTCAAAATAATATACAAGCATCGATGAATTGTTCCCATGTCTGTTGAAGCTTCTCATACTGAATATCAGAGAAATAATCCCCACCTTTTTTTTTCTCTTCTCAAATTAGATTTGCAGTTTGATTGATACTCCTTTTAGAAAGAAATTCAGATATGAAAGCCTGGGGGCAGTGATATTCTGGAAAAAGATATTTGCTCTCGGTTTGTGTTGACTTTATTGCTCTGGCTGGGAGGACTTCATTTGGTGTGAATCACCATCCTGGACTACTGCAAACGAGTAACTGGGTCAAAAATGTATAATATTTTGTTAAATTATCACTTGAGTCATTGTTGTCTTTGTTACTTTGACGACATACTCAAAACAATTGATCTATATAGTACAGCTACTGTTCTGCTGCTGCCATGCTGATTTTCTAAAATCAAAAGGCTTATTTATTTAGATCCTGATTTATACATGCCATAACTGACAGACAGCTTTCGATCCTAGGTAAAGACAGAACTTCAGAATCAAATCAGATACTTTGAAGTATTTTTAAAGTTAGAGATTCCTTTTTAGCTAGAAGGTAGAAGATGCTCACAAGGAATGTTAGACTGCAGGAGACCTAAACTCGGAACATTGTGTCAAGGAGGTATAAAGCCAGAAGTGCTCATGGAAGTCAACATCACCCTGTTAGAAACAAGCACAACTTCAGTTTAAGCTCACTGAGAATCTTGTCTGTAGGGTTTTTGCCTTAATTTAAATTTACTGTTAGGCCACTGATGGGAAAGCCTGTTTTATTCATGGATAGTAATGGCTTCATCAGAGACATTGAGTCTGATCATCAATTGTTAATTAAATTTCTAATTATTTCTAATAAGAATATAAAAAAGAAAAATGTCATAGTAAAAACCCCTGTCATATTTTATTAAGCAAGTTGACCCTCTAATTTTCATGTTTCTGCAAGACCTATAAAAATGCCGCTTTAAATTAGATTGCAGCTTATTGATGGTGTGCTACGGGAAGGAACCATTCCATCCCTTTTTTTTTTAATGCCACAATCTCAAGCTATATCAGAACATCTTGATTAGCATTTCTACCACAGCTGAAACAAAGCCTTTAGCACTGGTCTCTGCACTGAGGGTGCCTGGATTTAGAATCCCTTACGCATGAAAATTCATAACTAAATCAGGACAAGATTGATTAGCCCAAACGCTTACGTATGATGTTTCACGCGTGAAAATTTCTGGCGTGCAGCTTTGGTGCCATGCTTTCCTTGCTCCCCCCAGGAGCAGCGGTGGGAGAAGGCTGTGCTGGGAGCCTGGCAGGGCTGCTGCTCCTGCCTCTGCAGGAGGAAAAAGGTCTTCTTACCCTGCCTTGGTAAGCCAGCTCCTGCAAGGAAAGGAGAAGGAGCCAGTGACTGGGGATGGAGGCATCACTAGCATCCAGCCTGTGGCTCTGCGAGCAAAACGGTTTGTCAGAGCCTGGCAGGGCTTTGCCTGAGAAGTGTTGTAAGAGATGGTGTTCCACAAAACTCTGAAATAAAGAGCAGGGAACAAGTATGATGGTTCCTCTCTTCCTCTTCACATCTCTTTTGAATGTGAAGTAGTTGCCAGGTAGAGGGTCTGAAGAGAAAGGGAAGGAGAAAATGACAGAGAACAGTGTAGCAGTTGCCATCTTCTATCCTAAAATGTGTAGAACTAGACAATCCCCTGAGGTGATTTAGTGAAGAGTTGAATTCATTTATTTTTGAAGGGGAACTGAAGTTTTTGATACTTCTATTTGAGTTTTTAGAATTAATCTGTGGTCTTTATCTGAGTACTTGCCTCTGACAGGCAACAGAGGAGCAGAACAAGCCAGCTGGAGGAGGAGGCAGTTCAGCATCCCGTGCATTTGCTGCTGCTCACTTCGCTGCCACCAGTCCATGAAGCTGTCGCTTGTCATGCAACAGGGAGGGTGGGAACGCTCTGCCGCCTGCAAAGCTCAGCCTCCGCGCTGAAAATGGCATTGAAATGATGTTTCGATGTACAGTGACATTAAAACAACAAAAGGAATATTTATGTGTGATGGCAGTATTACTAATATTACTAATGGTCACTGTTAGAGCTCTTGAGATGTGTGTCCATTGTGGAAGGGGCAGAGGCAGAGCCAACACAAACCCAGAAAGAAGGGCAGTTACGGCAGTCAGGTAAGGAGCAGTAAAAGCAACAAAAGTGATATGAAACATGTGGCAGGTTCGCAGTTGCAGCGCTGGCTTTGTTGCTGCTGTTTCCCAGTCGTCACGCACAGTGGATGGCTCTTCCCTTCTCCTCCCCCAGCCAAACACCAGCATCCTCCAAATTAGCAAAAGCCCAGGCTGCCTCATCCCTGCATGAGCAATGCTTTGACACAAATGGGCTTGGGGGAAAAAAGCAAAACCAACTAGCTAGTAAGGTGAAACCGTGTCACTAGTAACGTAAATTACAGGACATCAGCTGTCCTCAGCAATTCTGAGTCAGGTACCTGCACCAGCTCCTGCTACTAAAAATGTTGTTACTGTCGTATATGAGGATTTGGATTTTTAGAAGGTAAAAACAAGCAGTGATACAGGAGCAGCTGCAGCTGTGGCAGGAAATATAAGTATTTAATGAATACAATATATGCTTTATGTTTCTAATACTGTCTTTTGGTAATAGGAAGGAAAAGAGAGTTTGCTGAGTTGAAGACAGCACAGCAGAGTTTAGTGTCTCCAGACCTCACCTGTTGTAAAGGATATTAGATGTTCTGCTAAAGTGGGTACACTTAAATATGTTACTTATGATTATTCCATGGATATATGAAAGGACAGAGGAACTTTTCTTGGAATGGGCTTCTTTTAGTACTTTTGCTGTCAGGCAGCAGATTTTTCTGGGTGTTTGGTTTTGTTTTTTCCCCCCAGCAATAGCCTAAAAATAGTTTGAACTATTGTGGGGGGCTTCAGAAAGATACATGATAATATAATTTGAGTAGAAGCTCTGCATGTGTTCTGGCAGGAATGTGTTAAGGTACTTAATGACTGTCTTTGCACACTGCTAATTTGGACTGGTATTTTTAGTTGTACTCCCAGTAGGAATGGCACTGAGTTTTTGACAGCATCTCGCAGACAGCTTTGATAGCTGACTCCCAGGGGAAGGAGGTACTACAGAGCAGCGGTCGCCATCCCACCATTAAGGTTGATGCCTGCCTTACTCTGATAAACCCAGTTTTCAATTAAATAAAACTTCCAGAAACAAAACAACCTCCTAAAACTGTACATCCTGTTCTTTCCAGTGAGATGTTTGATTTATTTTTTTTTTCCTGGAAGTTCAGGGAAAAGGATTCTGGACGTATGTTAAAGCTGTATTTATACAATTTATCATATGTCCTACCAACCTTAACCTGCAAATTCTCTATTGGTGTTATCTTGTTAGTTGTGTTTGAAGATTGTGATGTTTTTTATCATCTCTTCTCCTTCTGTTTTTATAACAGCAGGTTGGGAAATGAGAGAGGTACTTTACAGAGCTTCTATCTGCAGAGGTGCTCAACCAAGAGTTCTTCAGATAAATTATACAAAGAAAAAGGGGACTTAAAAGGATTTTTAAAATTGTTTTTCTAGTTTACTTTGCTTACTAAGACTGCACTTTGATAAACTGCTTGCATATTTAAATGCGTCACATTGAATAATGCTGCAGACTAATAATGATACAAATAATCTGGGATACAAAAAATAATTTGTGACACCAGAAATCATAACTTTGTGAAACATTTTGTCTGTAGGACTGAAAAGAAAAACTATTCTTGTCTTCTCTAATATTCATAATCAGAGTTATTCTTCCATGAAGGGTCATGAAATCATTCTGATGGGCATGTAGGATTCCTCAGGAGCAGTTCTCAAGAGTTTCTGGGGACTGACTTTGCTCTTTTACTAGTATTTGAGCTTTAGAGGGCCAGAGCCCTTGTGATTAGTGCTGCTGGGAGGCCTGCAGAGTGCCCAGCTTGTATACTGGGGAGAGAGAAGGGCTGCT